>NC_064641.1:277435647-277751556 GCF_023864345.2 Schistocerca serialis cubense
CAGGAAACAACTGTTTATTTCCCTACAGAACCTAAACGACTTTCGTGAACATGTTGAATCAAACGATTGTTAGAGAGACAAAACTTTAGTTTCATCTTTCATTCTATTCAAGAGAGCGCGCTAACATGACTGCACGTTGCATAGTACTATCGCGTACAAGCATCAGACTGAGCAGCACTCATTTAAAGATAAATCATGTAGATCTTAGAATTTTAATCTAAATCTATGCGATTCGGTGTTTAGTGTTCCATGTATCAAGGATTCTCCCCTTTTCATAATGTCCTGAAAGCCGGATGCTGGATTCTATAAGACGGTTTTCGCAAAATGTGCGTCATCTTTCTACGAATGTCTACATGTATATCTGTGATGGTTCTCCCCGTCATTCTTTCTATATGCTTGACATTCCCCGTTGGCACGAATGAAAATGTATACAGACGGTAGCCTTCGGTCAAAGTTGACGTATGAACGATACAAGTGTTTCGCCGGCAAAGAAACACCAGACTGGAGTTTCCCATATCCTACTAGTGTGACACCTTGATAAATATTGAATATCACTTAAATTATCTGTTTTGCTACCTATTCATTGCACCTTCGTTGTTACGAGCGTAAAAAAATGGCTCCAAGCACTATGGGACTTAACATCTGAGGTCATCAGTCCCCCAGACTTAGAACTACTTAAACCTTACTAACCTAAGGACATCACAAACATTCATGCCCAAGGCAGGATTCAAAGCAGCGACCGTAGCAGCAGCACGGTTCTGGACTGAAGCGCCTAGAACTGCTCGGCCACAACGGCCGGCATTATGATCATAATTCGTATTCCAGCTCCCTAGATACAATCATTTCACTTATAATTGTAATTCCCAATTGCTGTGCTAATGAAGACTACCTCCAATTTTATTTGTCCTTTATGCATATTATATATCCTCTCGCAACGACCAAGGTCTCACTTGCACTTCCAAGGAGGCGTAAATAATCTTTAAGTCTTATAACTGGTACTTTTTCTCGTGTACTTCATTTTTGAAAGCTTCATTTTTGGGACGAAAACAGAGGGCAGCCCAGGGGTGAGTCAACACAGTTGTTTGATTAATACGAATGAAGTTAGCGTGGCGTGAGATCAGATATCCAGGTGGATAGAGTATAGAGGATGGGCAACATTCAGGAACGTGACGATCATTCTAAGCAAAAATATCTAGTAAAAATGGGCTCTAAAATGCATCCTTTAAGAACTGTACTGTGTTTCGATACTGTGAAACAAGTATCGTTCTGCGAACGCTTTCCTTTCCATATTTTGACAAGTTCGGTACGGATATGTTTCACTGTATCGAAGATGAAGAAGTGTTCATAGTTCTTGCGGTATGAATTTTACAGCCGATAATTACTAGACTCTTTTGCTATGAATGATAGTTGCTTTCATAACCTGAATACTGGGCATTCCTCCTGGGATACCGTGTAGGTTAGCAGATGTGTTAGGATCGCATAACGGAAGATCCACGAGAAACATTAATAAGTAAATAGTGGTTTACTGTAGATTAACCTTTTTTGTATGGCTGATGTTTCGAGATGCAAAAGCTACAAGCAGCAAAGAGGAATTCGCCTTAGAAGAGATATTCATATTACTGCCTGCATTAAAACATAAGTGCCATCTGCATGTGCAGTATCAATGGAAAAAATAATAAATGAAAAAACGGAGCCTGAAGCAGCTGTCTTCCTTCAGTAATGTTGTGCGTAAACCAACGATAACGAGGAGTTCATGTATTGGTACGATGTCACAAATAGAAGAAAATAATGTACAGAAGCATATTGAACTTCTAATTCATTGTGTAATCGGAGCTGAAAACACACTCTCAGAAAAAAAAGACTCACGAAAAAGGAATTATCCGGATGGGGCGGAATTCTGCGGATGAGATGTACATGTACAGACAAACAAAAGATCAGTATTTCCGACAAACTGAATGATTATTCATTCAAGAGAGAGCTTCACAAACTGAGCAATGCCATAACGCATGGATCTGCCTCTGGCCCATATGCAAGCAGTTATTCAGCTTGACATTAATTGATAGAATAGTTGAATGTCCTCCTGAAGGATATCGTGCCCAATTCTGCCCAACTATCATGTTAGATCAGCAAAATTCCTAGCTGGTTGGAGGGCCCTCTCCATAGTGCTCCAAAGTTTCTCCGTTGGGAGGGATAAAGCGACCTTGCTGGCAAAGGTAGGGTTTGGCAAGCACGGTGACAAGCAGTTGAAACCCTTTCCGTGTGGGGGCAGACATTATCTTGCTGAAATATAAGCCCAGCACGACTTGCAGCAGAACTGGGTGTAGAATGTCCGCAACGTATCGTTATGGTGTAAGGGTGGTGCGGACGACAGCCAAAGAGATCCTGCTATGAAATGACGTGGCACCCAGACCATCGATCGTGGTTGTCGGGCTGTACGGCGGGCGAAGGTCCGAAGGTCGGTATCTCACAGCTGTCCGGGGTGTCTCTAGACAGGTCTTTGCTCGTCATTGGGGCTCGGTTCGAAGCGGAACATCACTGAAGATAATTGCACTCCACTCAATGAGATTCAGACCGAAGACGTGTCTAGAGGCAGCGGTGGTATATCAACCTGACTGCGCCCGTCTTCACCCAGGAAGAGAGCCGACTACACTATTAATCAGTGTCAAGCCGAATAACTGCTTGCATATGGGCCAGAGGTGGACCAACGGGCTAATGACTTACTCAGTTTGTGAAGCTCTTTCTCTTTAATAAATCATCGACTTTCCCGGAATTTGTAACCATTAATTTGTACATCACATCTACAGATTTCAGTCGTATTCGAATAATTCCTTCTTAGTGCATCTTTCATTTTTGTTTTAGAGTGTATAATCATTGGCGGCAGAAGTGCTTTTGTAGGGAGAGGCAGAGAGAACGGAATTACGGAGAAGAAAGACTCATAAGCGAACCTACCACAGGTCACTCTTTGGCGCAGCCAAAGCTTCGCAGGATGAAAGAAAGGTGAAAGTAAAGGATCACCGATTTTGGCTTGAGTATCAACACACAATAGTTTTCGAAAAATGGCGGTCGAAACTTCGACGTAAGTTCATCAGTACGCTGATGTGTTATGTAGACAAATGGGCCGGTAGCGCCGTAGCTAAGAGCAGAGCAGAGTTTTAAATTCGTGTGCTCAGTGTTAAAACTCAATATTATGTTCCTTTACTGATGTCGTGAAAGTATGTGACATCAATTTTTTTTGATAGCGTGAAACAAAATAGAATTATTATTGACGATATATATATATATATATATATATATATATATATATATATATACAGGGTGTTACCAAAAGGTACGGACAAACTTTCAGGAAACATTCCTCACACACAAATAAAGAAAAGATGTTATGTGGACATGTGTCCGGAAACGCTTAATTTCCATGTTAGAGCTCATTTTAGCTTCGTCAGTATGTCCTTCCACACACACGCACACACACACACACACACACACACACACACACACATATATATATATCATCATTTCCACCCTTTTTATTGCTCATGAGAACCTCACATTGCATGTTGTACCGCCATACAGCGAGATCTTCAGTGGTGGTGGACCAGATGGCTGTGAATACCGGCACCTCTAATACCCAGTAGCATGTAATCTTTCATTGATGCATGCCTGTATTCGTCGTGGCATAATGTCCACAAGGTCATCAAGGCACTGTTCGTCCAGTTTGTCCCACTCCTCAACGGCGATTCGGCGTAGATCCCTCACTCAGAGTGGTCGGTGAGTCATGTCGTCCATGAACAGCCCTTTTCAATCTATACCAGGCATGATCGACAGGATTCACGTCTAGAGAACATGCCGGCCACCCTAGTCGAGCGATGTCGTTATCCTGACGGAAGTCATTCACAAGATGTCAAAGATTGCGGCGCGATTTGTTCTCCATGAAGACGAATGTCTCGCCAATATGCTGCCGATATGGTTGCACTATCGGTCGGAGGAAGGCATTCACGTATCGTACAGCCGTTACGGCGCCTTCCGTGACCACCTGCGGCATACGTCGGCCCCACATAATGCCACCCCAAAGCAGCATAAAACCTCCACGTTGTTGCACTCGCTGGACAGTGTGTCTAAGGCGTTCAGCCTGACCAGGTTGCCTCCAAACACGCGATGCCAGTCCTGAGCGGTCCATTCGGCATGTTATTGGTCGCATCTGTACCGCCCTGCATAGTGTCGCGGTTGCAAAGTTGGACGTTGGGAGTGGAGTTGCGCATCATGTAGCCTATTGCGCACAGTCTGAGTCGTAACACGACGTCCTGTGGCTGCACCAAAAGCATTATTCAACATGGTGGAGTTGCAGTCAGTGTTCCTCCGAGCAATAATTCGTATGTAGCGGTCATCCATTGCAGAAGTAGCCCTTGGGTGGCCTGAGCGAGGCATGTCATCGGCAGTTCCTGTCTCTCTGTATATCCTCCATGTCCGAAGAACATCGCTTTCGTTCACTTCGAGACGCCTGGACACTTCCATTGTTAAGAGCCTTTCCTGGCACAAAGTAACAATGCGGACACGATCGAACCGCGGTGCTGACCGTCTAGGCGTGGTTGAACTACCGAGAACACGAGCCGTGTACCCTCTTCCTGGTGGAATGACTGGAACTAATCGGCTGTCGGACCCCCTCCGTCTAATAGGAGCTACTCATGCATGGTTATTTACATCTTTGGGCGGGTTAAGTGACATGTCTGGTCAAAGGGACTGTGCCTGTGATACAATACCCACAGTCAACGCCTATCTTCAGGTGTTCTGGGAACCGGGGTGATGCAAAACTTTTTTTGATATATATTTAAGTCCAGATAAGTGCGATTAGGACTTACGCACCGAGGGTTCCGCACAAACGTAATTATGTGTGTAGATAGTTTATCCATCCCGGGAATCAAGAATTTCGACGACTTGTGTTACTGTCGGTATCAATACTAGCAAGATACTGGTCACCGGAATTCCAAGAGTTGCGAGAATGACTAAAAATATTTTTTCGTGTGATATTGTTATAAATTAAAATTTTTTTAAAATTTTTCCTTTACTTGTACTTTGAAACCGTGCTTCTTACCAAAGTTGTAGCTCAACGGAAAGTACACTACAGTCTTTGATCAGTGAGTTCCTCAGTATGGAAACATGACATAAATGGTTGTATCTTTTTACTGTGTTAATTCAGAAGCTTAAATCAGTTACACGTAAAAGAAACTGCAGACCTTTGTGAGTGATATAAATTTCAATTTAATACTTCTACCAGTTCTGGGAAAAAAGGGGTGTTGACAGACGGATGGACGGACTGACGGACAATGTAACTCCAAAAGACTTCATAAGTCTTCTAAAGTTTTATAAAATCTTATATAATTAATAGTAACTGACAAGAAAAAAAAACTAAATTTTAACTGCGTTCGGCAAAACATCTATTAGTACGCGGACTACTTGTTTCTCTGATAGTATGATAAATGAAGCAGTTGAAATAAAAATGTATGACAACACCATGAATAAAGACGGTAGCCTCCAGCTAGACACGGCATGGGGTCCGGTCACCAGATGGTTGAAACGGAGGCGGCGGGCGCTCAGTCAAGACATTGCCATTTATGGCGCTGGAGGGAACGGTGACGCCACAGATGGCACCGTGGCTACTTAAGGATGGCAGCAACAACCGGAAGACAGTCACCAGTTGACAATGCCCGACGAGTACTCGATCGAAAGCTCGTGGTTTTTAAACCACTTGACGCGGCTAGAAGATGGAGAGGAATCGTAAATTCCAGTATTTCAATTTTTTGATCGATTTTGCCTTTGTACTTCAAGAGGACCAGTCCTTTGTCGGAGATGATATCTATCATAATAACATTCTACCCATAAAAAATCGGAGCACTACGAGGAACGTGCAAAGCCACATACGCCATAGTCACACGGTATAATGTGAGAACGCAGGGAAAAGCTCTGTGTTCTTGGACAGGATTGAGGATATTCCACTAATTTTCTTGGCACTGCCGCCTGACACCGGTATCAGAATCCCGCCACATTGCTGCAGTTTCACAGTCTGCAGTAAGCCAGCATCCGAACCAGTTGGTGGCGTTAGCGCCACCCACCGCCGTGTCGCCAGCATAGTTATCGATTTCCGGACTGATTTGTGGCGCGCCTCCCCCTGCCGTGTGCAACAGTAAGCTGGAGACAACGCCGAGGCCGATAACCACCCTCCCCCACACATCAATACTTCAACCTCCCCGCACCCGCCCCGCTTGCTGTGCTACACTACAGTGCAGACTCCCTTAAATCACAGCGTCGACTTTACCACCTCCTGATAGAGCCTACATTTTATGTCTGAGCGAATCCCCGATTAATAGCGCAGAATCGCAGTCCTAAATTTTCGGACTAGCTTTAAATCTTCAGTCTTTGACAGAACTATACGGCAATTGGCTACCAGTGGTAAATTTTTCGAGGTGATTTTACTGCTTCAAGAATACAGCTCCGCTTTCTGTTCTTCCTTACAAAACTATGATCAACAAGGACCGTAACACATTGCTATCAGTTTGCAGAAATACACTCCTGGAAATTGAAATAAGAACACCGTGAATTCATTGTCCCAGGAAGGGGAAACTTTATTGACACATTCCTGGGGTCAGATACATCACATGATCACACTGACAGAACCACAGGCACATAGACACAGGCAACAGAGCATGCACAATGTCGGCACTAGTACAGTGTATATCCACCTTTCGCAGCAATGCAGGCTGCTATTCTCCCATGGAGACGATCGTAGAGATGCTGGATGTAGTCCTGTGGAACGGCTTGCCATGCCATTTCCACTTGGCGCCTCAGTTGGACCAGCGTTCGTGCTGGACATGCAGACCGCGTGAGACGACGCTTCATCCAGTCCCAAACATGCTCAATGGGGGACAGATCCGGAGATCTTGCTGGCCAGGGTAGTTGACTTACACCTTCTAGAGCACGTTGGGTGGCACGGGATACATGCGAACGTGCATTGTCCTGTTGGAACAGCAAGTTCCCTTGCCGGTCTAGGAATGGTAGAACGATGGGTTCGATGACGGTTTGGATGTACCGTGCACTATTCAGTGTCCCCTCGACGATCACCAGTGGTGTACGGCCAGTGTAGGAGATCGCTCCCCACACCATGATGCCGGGTGTTGGCCCTGTGTGCCTCGGTCGTATGCAGTCCTGATTGTGGCGCTCACCTGCACGGCGCCAAACACGCATACGACCATCATTGGCACCAAGGCAGAAGCGACTCTCATCGCTGAAGACGACACGTCTCCATTCGTCCCTCCATTCACGCCTGTCGCGACACCACTGAAGGCGGGCTGCACGATGTTGGGGCGTGAGCGGAAGACGGCCTAACGGTGTGCGGGACCGTAGCCCAGCTTCATGGAGACGGTTGCGAATGGTCCTCGCCGATACCCCAGGAGCAACAGTGTCCCTAAATTGCTGGGAAGTGGCGGTGCGGTCCGCTACGGCACTGCGTAAGATCCTACGGTCTTGGCGTGCATCCGTGCGTCGCTGTGGTCCGGTCCCAGGTCGACGGGCACGTGCACCTTCCGCCGACCACTGGCGACAACATCGATGTACTGTGGAGACCTCACGCCCCACGTGTTGAGCAATTCGGCGGTACGTCCACCCGGCCTCCCGCATGCCCACTATACGCCCTCGCTCAAAGTCCGTCAACTGCACATACGGTTCACGTCCATGCTGTCGCGGCATGCTACCAGCGTTAAAGACTGCGATGGAGCTCCGTATGCCACGGCAAACTGGCTGACACTGACGGCGGCGGTGCACAAATGCTGCGCAGCTAGCGCCATTCGACGGCCAACACCACGGTTCCTGGTGTGTCCGCTGTGCCGTGCGTGTGATCATTGCTTGTACAGCCCTCTCGCAGTGTCCGGAGCAAGTATGGTGGGTCTGACACACCGGTGTCAATGTGTTCTTTTTTCCATTTCCAGGAGTGTAGATTTCTGTGTCTTAGGCTGGATATCACTGCCTTGAATCTACATGGCAAATGGAATGTGTGAGACTGACATGGACGTGGACTCTGAGGGAGAAGGCGCTGGACCTGAATGCCAAAGGAGCATGCTTTAAGTATCCGTCCACTCTTGGTGATTGAGGTCATCCTTGATATTTACAGAAGACTTCATGTGGATGATGCAGCCGATTTTCTCTTTCATTTGTAGTGAGGAATTCAACATCATGTTCATTTTATTTAAGAATGACTCTGTCGTGTTACACAAGATGTCCCTCCTACGGGTCGTCAAGGTTTGATATTTCGAGACAGACCTGCAATTTTGTTTTTGCCACGCGTAGCTGGAGCCAGTCCAAAAGAACACTTCTCATCGGATCTTCTACACTACTGGTCATTAAAATTGCTTCACCACGAAGATGACGTGCTACAGACGCAAAATTTGACCGATGATGCTGTGATACGCAAATGATTAGCTTTTCAGAGCTTTCACACAAGGTTGGCGCCGGTGACGACGCCTACAACGTGCTGACATGAGGAAAGTTTCCAACCGATTTCTCATACACAAACAGCAGTTGACCGGAGTTTCCTAATGAAAAGTTGTTGTGATGCCTCGCGTAAGGACGAGAAATGCGTACCATCACGTTTCCGACTTTGATAAAGGTCGGACAGTATCCTATCGGGATTGCAGTTTATCGTATCACGACATTTCTGCTCGAGTTGGTCGAGATTCAATGACTGTTAGCAGAATATGGAAACGGTGGGATCAGGAGGGTAATACGGAACGCCGTGCTGGATCCCAACGGCCTCGTATCACTAGCAGTCGAGATGACAGGCACCTTATCTGCATGGCTGTTACGGATCGTGCGGCCACGTCTCGATCCCTGAGTCAACAGATGGGGATGTTTGCAAGACAACAACCATCTGCACGAATAGTTCGACGACGTTTTCAGCGGCATGGACTATCAGCTCGGAGACCATGGCTGCGGTTACCCTTGACGCTGCATCACAGACACGAGCGCCTGCGATGGTGTACTCAACAACGAAACCGGGTGCTCGAATGGGAAAGCGTCATTTTTTCGGATGAATCAAGGTTCTGTTTACAGCACCATGATGGTCGCATCCGTGTTTGGCGACATCGCCGTGAACGCAT
Source organism: Schistocerca serialis cubense (assembly GCF_023864345.2). NCBI lineage: Eukaryota > Metazoa > Arthropoda > Insecta > Orthoptera > Acrididae > Schistocerca > Schistocerca serialis. The sequence goes on from NC_064641.1 coordinate 277,444,791, forward strand.
ATTGGAAGCGTGTATTCGTCATCACCATACTGGCGTATCACCCGGCGTGATGGTACGGGGTGCCATTGGTTACACGTCTCGGTCACCTCTTGTTCGCAATGACGGCACTTTGAACAGTGGGCGTAACATTTCTGATGTGTTACGACCCGTGGCTCTACCCTTCATTCGATCCCTGCGAAACCCTACATTTCAGCAGGATAATGAAAGTCCTGTATGGGCCTCTCTGGATACAGAAAGTATTCGACTGTTGCCCTGGCCAGCACATTCTCCAGATCTCTCACCAACTGAAAACGTCAGGTCAAAGGTGGCCGAGCAACTGGCTCGTCACAATACGCCAGTCACTACTCTTGATGAACTGTGGTATCGTGTTGAAGCTGCATGGGCAGCTGTACCGGTACGCGCCATCCAAGCTCTGTTTGGCTCAATGCCCAGGCGTATCAAGGCCGGAGATGGTTGTTCTGGGTACTGATTTCTCAGGATGTATGCACCCAAATTGCGAGAAAATGTAATCACATGTCAGTTCTAGTATAATATATTTGTCCAATGAATACCCATTTATCATCTGTATTTCTTCTTGGTGTAGCGATTTTAATGGCCAGTAGTGTATATTACGCCAAGGATGGACGGAGAGCGTCGGCTCGTGTCCTGTTGTCATCAATACTATTTTTAAAGTGGAATTTGATGAGCCCATTCAATATAACTGACTCATATTAGTGTAGTGCGATATTTATTTGGTCGATTTGAATCAAGAGGGAGAGTATAGCACGAAGAGTAACCAGTACTCCAGCATCGACAGCACCTCCATGGCCCGTGCTGATTGTTACAATGATGCAGCAGCGCTGGTTAGTCGTTGCTGGGGTACTCGTTATTCTTTGTACTTTAAATGTACCTGTCTCTACGAGGGCTATTTGGGAAGTAAGGTCCGATTGGTCGCCAATAGCAACTGTGAATATATATATAAAAAAAAAATTACAACAGTTAGCTACACCTTCCCGCTACTTGTCTGGATAGTTGCAGCGTCTAATTAAACATCTGTCGTAGCTTTGTACCAAGTTTGCAATACCCTCGTCGCAGAAGGTAGAGTTGTGTTATATGAGTGGTGTCCTAGGGCGGCCTAACTTCAGGTGAAATCGCTTACCAGGCCCTCATAGTTTCCGGGAGACACTACATTTTAAGCATTTGTAAGGGCTCACTGTGCGCTCAGAAATGCAAAGAACGACTTGATACGATCGACAGCCGTACGAAGTGCTCGACATGTGTGTGCAAAGTTTCATCGTATTTTCACTGTGTTTCCATTTAGCGCTCGATCTGTTGTTACTTTCCAAATAGCCCTCGTACAAATCGATAAAACAAATATCGCTCTGGTTGAGGCCGCCGTATTCAGTGTGGATATAAAAATCTGCTTTAAAAATAATTTTGTTAGCAAAGGGACACAAATCGACACTTTGATCCGACAATGAAAGTCTAATGTAAGACATGATGTGCAGTACTGGATTGAGCTGGCGCCTACTACACTTCGCAAAAATGAAATTGCAATATCCTTACAAAACACCAGAGAAAATGCGCCTGAGGTCTCTTAGGAGGGACAACCTGTATACCTTACGTTCCCCATAATTCATAAATTTAAAATCTCTTTCTTCCCAACATACCTATGAAATCAGGGAATCTGTTTAAATTGGAACCTACAGTCTCTCATTCCATCTCCTAAGGACGTGCTTCGACAAAAGAATAGACATCGTGAAGAAACCATGTGTTTCCACTGCCTCTTCCTTGACAACAAACCGATTGTTTCCTGCAGACCTCTATGCAAACTGGATAAAAATGACACCACGTGGTTTAGGGAGAGTAGATGATTGGATGTCATGTATAATAAGAACAAACTATAATGTGTTTCGAAAGCGCTGCAATAGTTCACAAAGAGTGAAAATAGGACGTTTAGAGACAAACTGGCATTAAGTTAGCTGCATTAGTAAAAGAGAGCATTGCACCCTCCAGGGTAGCCGAGAGGCCAAACGCACTGCTTCCTGGACTGGGGTAGGCGCGCCGACCCCGTATCGAATGCGTCCTGCGGACTAACGTCGAGGGCCGGTGTGCCAGTCAGCCTGGATGTGGTTTTTAGGCGGTTTTCCACATTATGCTTGCTGAATACCGGCCTGGTCGCCAGGTTCCACCTCAGTTACACGACTTGCAGACATCTGAAACACGTTCGCTCTCTTCTATGGATTACACTAGATGCAGACAGTTGGGGTACACACGTTCCATCCTTGGGGGTGGGGGGGGGTGGGGGGGGGGGGTATGGGCAAATCTGGTTAACCCTAATATCATAACCTGCAAGTCAGGATTAATGCTTGGAAAGAGAGAGAGAGTAAAAGAGAGCGTTGTGAGACGCACGACGCTATTGCAGAATGTCTCACGTGTACCGAGAACGAAGAGTGATAGTAGCCTATTCAATATTTAACCCTCACGTCTTTCGATCTAATTGCAGCAGTTTTTCCAGTTTCATAAGAACAGGGAATCACTGACTGAATAACAATAACGCAAAAATAGTTAATTTTTATTTTCCATGTAAGTGTTCCTACTCGTATTATAGCCCAAGAATTAATAATAGACTCTAGACTGTTTCATGTTGTTGTTGTTGTTGTTGTTGTTGTTTTGGGGGAGGAGTCAGACAGCGAGGTCATCAGTCTCATCGGACTAGGAAAGGAAGTCGGTCGTGCCCTTTCGAAGGAACCATCCCGGCATTTGCCTGGAGCATTTTAGGGAAATCACGGAAAACCTAAATCAGGATGGCCGGACACGGGATTGAACCGTCGTCCTCCCGAATGAAAGTCCAGTGTGCGAGTCACTGCACCACGTCTCTCGGTGTAGACTGTTGCACCTCTGTGTTATCTTTTATTATGATACATTTTTCTTTGCAGAGCAGCATCGATACGTGGCCGTTGTCCACATAATAGATTACTTGTCTTCAAGCAAACGAAATGCTTATAACACTTTAATAAGTTTTCTTTCAAAGTTGTTTGTATATAGTCTGTACCGCCATGCTGAGAAAACGTAAAGGAGAAAGAATTCCTTCATCCTGCTTTTAGCTAGGCCTTCACTGCTTCCGGATGTCTGCATTTCTACGCCTCTGCCATGAATAAATGCAAGGACAATTTGTACGTCGCCAATACCCGATCTCGATGCGAACACTGTCACTTCTCTTTTTCAGTCTTTCAAGTTATCGAGTACGAATAAATGACTTCTGCCAAAGACCGCTTCTCCGAAGAGCAGCTCATTTGTCCCTTTATCCGGCCCGCCGTGTCCCTTCCATTTAAATAATCCTGCACCTACTTCCGTTGTCTGCTCATTTCACGATGAATGCATCAATTCGTACAATTAAGAGGAACTTTGATTTATTTCAGTTCATTTCATTTAGTGCCCTGAACATTATAACGCAATGAAAACCTTCAAAGAGTCTCCGATAAGCGTCTATCTATTCTAAAATCACTGAGGTGTACTGCGAATCTTCTCACCAGCGGTGGTTGATAAAACGGTGCGTCTCAGGGGGCGTGGCCCGAAAATTGTTGAGCTCAGTATATTTTAATATCCCATTGAATAATCAGTACACACAGTTCCTTTATCTTGATTTTTTGCTTCCGTTTGTGGGTGTACTGGCATCCCGCGGCCATGTCTGGACACTTAAGGAAAGCGCTAGTGCTAGTATTTTGACTTCAGGTAGAGCAGGTAGGCAATACTGTATAACAATGTGGACTGAGGTGAGAAAAGTTACTGGATAATGATATGTACATACACATATGATGGAAGTATCGCGTACACAAGGTTTAAGTTGGCGGAGCTGACATTTGTACTCTGGTGACGTATGTGAAAATGTTTCCGACGTGATTATGACGTCATGGGGGAGGGGGGGGGGGTGAAATTGATACGTTTTGAAGGCGGAATGGTAGTTGGAACTAGGCGCATAGAACATTCCATTTCGGAAATCGTTACGGAATTCAGTATTCCGAGATCCACACTGCCAAGAGCGGGCCGAGAATACCAGATTTCTGACATTACCTCTCAACACGGACAACGCAGTGGCCGACGGCCTTCACTTAACGACCGAGAGCAGCGGCGTTTGCTTTGAGTTGTCAGTCCTGACAGACAAACAACATTGTGCGTGAAGTAAGCGCAGAGATCAATGTGGACTGTACGACGAACATATCCGTTACGAAAATGCTGCGAATTTGGCGTCAATGGGCTTTGGCAGCAGACGACCGACGCGAGTGGCTTTGCTGACAGCACTACACAGCCTGCGGCGTCTCTCCTGGGTTCGTCACCATATCGGTTGGATTCTAGATGACTGGAAAACCGTGGCCTGGTCGCAAGAATCTCGATGTCAGTTGGTAGGAGCTGATAACAGGGTTCGCGAGTGGTGCAGACGCCACAAAGCCATGGTCCTAGGGTCTCAAGATGCAAGCTGGTGGTGGCTACATAAAGGTGGTGGTTTGTGTTTATATGGAATAGAATTGGTTAACTGATCGAACTGAACCGATCATTGACCGAAAATCGTTACGTTCGGCTACTTGGAGACCATTTGCTGCTATTCAAGTACTACAAGTTTTTAAACAACGATGGAATTTTTGTAGATGACAATACGCTATGTTACCGGGCCACAGTTGTTCGAGACTGGTTCGAAGAACATCTTGGTCAATTCAGGCGAATGATCTGGCCACCCAGATCGCCCGACATGAATCACATCGAACATTTATGGGCCATAATCAGAGCTTAGTTCAAGCACAAAGTCCTGCACAGGGAACACTTTTGCGATTATGGATGGCTAAAGAGGCAGCATGGCTCATTATTTCTGCAGGGGATTTCCAACGACTTGCTGAATCCATGCCACTTCGAGCTGCTGCACTACTTCGGAGGAAAGGATGTCCGACAAGAGGTTAGGAGCTATCCCATGGCTCTTGTCACCTCAGTTCATAAAAACAAGTGTGGAAAGTGGTAAGATTTCTACTAACGTTTCGTTGCAATGTAATTTAAATTTTGTCATGAACATCAGAAGTGGTTTTATTTTGTTTGTAATATATAACTTCGGGATCCAAAGTGGTAGCAACACTCAGTTTTTTAATTTTTTTTTTTTTTTTAGATATTTGATTGTTTTATTCAGAGAGATGCAATTGCTGGCATTCTTCCACTGTTGCCAAATTCTGATGCAAACGTGAAAAGTAAATAAAGGTTTGACAGATGGAATGAAAAATAAAAGTTCCCGAACATTAAGCAAAAGAAAATAAACTGATCCCCAACACAATTTAAATCTCTAAAAGGAGGAAGTAATTAAATTAAATTAAAGAAAAAGGAACTATAAAAACAAAAAGATAGGATAAGAAACATATACAGTCAGTTTAACAAGAAAGTGTGCGCAATTATATGTATGAAATAAAAGACACTATTACAAATATATGTTTACGTGAATATACATGTTATTACTAATTGTACAATTACCTAATAGTTAATCCAATCGCCGCCGTTATCTATTATAGCTTGGCAATTTTTTGGCATACTGTTCACGATATTATCTGCATATTATCACGGTAGCGATCTCCATAACGTCCTGATTTTGTATAACAGCTACTTCAAAGCATTTTAGGCCTCATTTTAATATACGAAGAAACATTTGCGATTGGGTTTGCGTCCGGGGACATTGCAGGCCAATCGGTCGTGGACACCCCATCGTCGTGTTTCCACGCTGTACAGAGATGGCTGCGATGTTTCTGATCATTATCCTCTTGAAGTAATCAGTTAGCCTCGCTCGAACCAAATAGCTTGTTATTGGACCTCAGAAAGGAGTTTTGATAAATATTGCACAGTTTTTCAGCGTTTAAATTCACTGTAAATAGATGCAAATAGCCACGTCGCAAACATTAGTCGTCTCTCCGGTAAATAATCGAAGTTTCCAACGTCTAAATATCGTTTGACCCACTTCGCAACGAATGTCTTTGACTTTCTAAGAATTTTAGCAGCAGCTCCAAATGAAAGCTTTGGTCCCTTTCGATGATTTACAAGGAACACTGCCTCGTGACGCTTCCGATATTTTGCACTCATTTAAAACTGCAACCGACAAAACAAAACATTCAACTCTCACAGTGTTTATTTACACACTGTGCTAAAGCGCCTTAATTACAGATTCGAGACCACTACCATTGATGTCGCTGTGGACGTTACATTTAGAATTATAACTAACATTTTCTTGTTGGACTGACTGTAGATGCAAATATGTTATTAGTTTGCCATTAGTTACTCATGGAGGTAAAAAGAAATAGAGTTTTCATAGCGTAAAGAACTTGAATCCGTAGTTCACCATCTTAATTACTCCATAATATTAGCTTCAGGCGTTTTAATTGTTCAACTCATGAAAGTTGGTTGATCTAAATGCCGGTTTGTGTCATTTATGGATGTATTTCTCGTTATCATCGTAGTTTAAAGTGTTTCATCACATGAGTAAAACACAAATTTCCCAGAAGAAAGCAAATGCAAAGTGAATGAATAAAATGCTGATTGCCTGCGGTTCTATCCTTCAGGGAGTGAAATACTACGAAGTGGAAGAGTGTTCTGGTAACCTGTACGGTATCACTTGTTAGTACAGATTTTCTGGACTTCAGACGATTAGAACGTTTAATGCCGTTAACATGTCCGTTTTTCCTCATACGTTATTCATTTTTAGCAACGGACGCTGTTTATGCTTGCTTAAAGTTTGTATCTGAGTTGCATCTTTCTCGTCATTTATCTCTATTTGTCACAAAATGAACCTGTGTCACTTCTGCTGTACATGAAACGATGTATAGTTAGCTACAAAAATCAGTCATTGTTCTTATGCCGCAGGATTTGAAGGATTTTCTCTAAACATAACAGATGTAACTTTCGAATATTAAGTTCACTGGTAAATTATATAACCGTTTGGTATCATGAATTCTACAATGTGACCCGTCCTCTTAGTGACTGTACATGATGATGTATTCTAGATACGGTTTCTCCTTTAAGTTTGTTTGATCTAGTGATTTGTGTCCCTGTAGTCTCACAAAGCACTTTCCCTGTAGTAGTCAAAGCCTTTCAAAGAGTAATAAGATGTCAGTTGGTGATGCCATGCAATGGTAAGAATGCTGGTTGATATACCTGAACATTTTGTATCTGTCGATGTCTGTTAATACACAACTTATAAAGACAGGAAAAAATGACATGCAGCTTCAACTGGAATTTCCTCTGGTCTTCCTCGTATCACAGGATTTAAACTTGTGAGTTAAGTCAGGAGTATTTTGTATAGCATAGGAAGCCATTTGATTGAATACTTTCATCAGTCTATTTGTTTCTGTAAACAGGACATTCTGAAAGCATCTCAATCGTAAGAACCTACAATCGTCACCTCCAACGTGATTCATGGCCCGTCATCTGTTTGACGAATCAGAAATACGCCCCAATATTTTTCTTTTTCTTGTATGTACTCGTATTCTGCACGGGACTGGAATGTTTATCTTCATCTTCCGAGCTTTCTGATGCATCATTCACTTTCAAATAACTTTATGCACAAGCTCGGTAACAGTAATACGTGAGCCCTAGCGCTCAACTTACGGAGGAAAGATCCTCTTCCACCATACTTTGGATGCAAAAGTGGCGCACTTTTATATCGATCTTTGCTTTATCAAACAATGCAACGTCGTGTACAACGTGTGAGTGACTAACAAGTTTTGTCGGGACTCAGTAACATGAAGCTACAGCACTATAAGACGAAACATAAAAGGAGAGGAAATAGGGTCTAAGTAGACAGTGGATCTTGATCGTTCTTCCTCAGCATCGAATGGACTGTGATAATTTTTCTTAAGTAGGCTCACATCAAAACTTCAGCATAGATTTTCGGTCACCTAGACCGTTTTTGCAAAAAGCAAACCTTGCCATGCCATAGTACCTCCGTTCCTCTATAAGATTGCATTATTAAATAAATTTTAAATTTTAATGGGACTTGATCATTATTCCCTTATACTCTACAAATATACATAATATTTCTTCTGACGAACACTTACGTTCATTATTGTATGTGTCAAGTATAACATATCAAATTTGATCTCCCGTATGATGAATGAATGTATGAATGAATGAATGAATGGCATCCTAGTATTATCATTGCTTTATCACGAAGCTTGGTACAGACTTGAGTACTTTGGAAAACGCTAAATGAAATTAAAAAGTAAAATCAAACAGGTTATTCCTGAAAACTTGCACTGAGAGATCCTGAGAAAAAATATTCTGGGAAACGAAGGAAACATGCTGTTGTTAAAAACATACAATTGTTTAGGAGATACGCAAGTGTGAAACTACGTGCAATTGATTAAATTATCTTTAAAATGTATGAGAAAAGCAAGTTTAAGAAGCAGTATGTGTTACACACCTCAGACTACCAATACAAGTGAGTTACATACTTGTTCAAACAAAATATTCGTTTTACGGGGTTCGGGCTAGTGAGACTATTCTTCAAATGCAGTCTTTTGCACTTACTAATATAGGAGGTATTAGTTCAACTGCTAATTAATACAATGATAACTGCCTACTGGCGACATTTATTATTGCTGGAATATGCTTTCAAAAACGAGTAAATCGTTTTCTGCTATCGTTGGCCATACACTGAATGACACTTCGTAGGTATGAATTTAAAGCGAGAAAATTTGTAAACTACAATGATGTTGATGCAGTGACAGTCTAATGAAATACAAACTCATCTCCATTTAAGTATACCTCCACGCAGTCCTGTTCCTGCGGTATTTTAATAAATTTTCACTTTGTCGACATCCACAAACCGTGACAGCTTGCGTGGATTATTGCGTACATTTATGGGCTAACAAAGAAAACAAACATTGTTCTGGAGTTCTAGCTTCAACAGTTACCAAATCAACTACAGCAAAAGAGGATTTAAATGGATTACGAAAACATCCTTTTCACATACTTCTCTTCGTGGTTATTTGAAGTGTGTAAACAAAAAACAAAGAGACTTATCTTCGTGGGCATTTGAAGTGTGTAAACAAAATACAAAGAGATAGTTCCATTTATGAGGGCAAATGTGTCGTATTGCTAGATCAAATATGCGTTTAACAGCAGAAAAACATTTAAAAACGTCACTTTGATACTATGTTTGTTATTAGCGTAAACACTACAATAATTACTATTTAAAACAATAGTCGCGAGTGAAAGACAGAAATTACGAACAAAAAGCAATCATCGACTGTCGCCTTCTAAACAACAGTCTGTTAATGTTTTAAGGCACTTAACATGGGGGCACCGACTTCAAAACAGCGTACAGCCTATGTCTGTAGCGCCTTATCCCCTAATTTTTACCTCCATATAGATACTTGAACGAAAGGAACAAAGTTCATAAATTCTATTTATTAGCAATGAATATGGCCCAACGATTTCTTTTGGCTAGAATTTGTTGAATTAAACCTAAATAATAAAGGAAAATAATATCGTTATAGGTTATTGAGTACACAGAAATATGCTATAGTAAATATGTGGAAAGAAACAAAGAAAGAAATACATATATTTTGTTTATTGAAGGGAAACAGAGATGACACTGAGTCGACTGTTATTATATCGCTGACTTGATGGTGAATAAGCACTTTTGTTTTAGAGAATAACAGTAATTCATAGACTACGGCAAAGCTACCGTATCTAGGAACTGGAACATGCTGTAAGTAAATTAATTCCTTTAGTGGTAAGTTTACCCCTGAATTAATTCACGTTGCTTCGATAAAGAGGGTAGTTGAAAAATGTGCAACAAGGTAGATCATTACTTGACAGAGTCGTTCGCAGTGGTCAGCATTCAATGAGTGTCGAACTGTGCAATATGACCCACTGTAAATTTACTAGCTGGTGCTAAATATTATTCTGAAAAACCATGTTAATCTGACCATTATCACAAATTAACTAAACTGAATTATTTTAGGTAAAGGCAACATGTTGTGTTGTTGTGGTCTTCAGTCCTGAGACTGGTTTGAGGTAGCTCTCCATGCAGTAAAGCTGCATGGCCTCGGGAAAAATTAGGGCTGTAGTTTCGCCTTGCTTTCAGCCGTTCGCAGTACCACAACAGCAAGGCCGTTTTGGTTAGCGTTACAAGGCCAGATCAGTCAATCATCAGAGCGAAATACAAATAATCAAGTGAGGGTTCCGCAAATGACTTACACGTTGCAGGTATATCGTCCTGTCTCTTTTTAAGAAACTTACTGATTGCTTACCAAGACGTAGTACCTCATACTTGAAACAATAGCTAATGCTATTACCAGTTATTTAAAAGTCCAGCAACGCTGTTGGATCTACTTAACTACCCCTGGTGCCAATGATGTATAGAAGCAATTCAGATGCTGTCTTGTGAACAGTTGCATTTACTTATGACAATTAAATAAAATTTAATCTTGTGCTGGAATTGGTAATGCCGGTTTTAAAAGCTGGGCTCATATTTATTTACTCATACACATGTGGAAGCCTTAATAATTGTATCCTTATTTAGTTTATGCAGTATTGTTGTTGTCTTCGATTAACTGCCTACCAATACAGGAAGCTTCAGCCGTTGTTTGGATGCATTTTAGCGTCCAGTGCATAGAGGAGTATACGCAGCCGACGCCATATTTGTAGTTTTTACGCTTGTTGCGACTTTCGAACGAACCGCTCTTTCACTTCCGTATTTCACTGTAACAGACATGTGAAATTACAGCGTGTTACTTGTGTACAGTGCCCCACAGTTGGCAAATGTTGCTTAGGTTCCAATAGCGTGCATTTAGGGAAAGCAATTTAAGCACTGCTTCGGTAACAGTAACATTAATAGTGTATCGTGCAGGTGCACGGGTATTCGACGTTGCCAACGGATAGGTATGGAGTGGCCTGTGAGTTGAGGTCGCTACTCAGTCATTACGTTACATTATTGACAAAACATTATGAGCCGAGCCGAAACAGTGTCCTTGTAGCTTAGCTGAGCATCGAGCGGCTCAGTGTGTGTCTTTCTGCCACAATCAATGTCAGTTTCGGGCAGGGAGACTTGTGCGTGCACCAATGTTGGTGGCCGCGTGCGCGTTTTTCCGTCACAGTCGATGCTATCTTCAGACCGGAACTCGTACAGAGGCGTGTAACGGGATGTACGGTATTGGTCTCCCCAGTTTAAGGGTTTGCAAAATGTGTGGAAGTGTGTGAAGAGGCGTGGTAATATAAAGTATTATAATGTAATAATATACTGCATCAAAAAATCTCTTTGAGTGGTTTCAAATTCACTCAAGTTTTATTGCTGCAATAGTGCATATGGAGCGGATCAAATGATAAGTTTTACTGATCAGTAGCACAAGTGTATCAGAGGTATCAGGTAACAGCCACAGGTGGCAATGCAGGCACTGACTGTGAAATGCAATCGACCGTACGGGTGGCGAATACTGTCCTGTCACTCTTGTTTGTCCTGTTCACGTGGTTCTGTAACAGCTGTTGGCCGACGAGTCGCACGAGTCACTTCTTGTCCCATCATATCGCACACGTGGTCGACTGAAGTACGGAAACGGCGCTGGACACGAAAATTGTAGCACGTCTTGCAGAGGACGTTGAGTTTCACGGGCAGTGTGTGGGTGAGCATTATCCTTTTGGAGCAACACATCATCTTCCTGTTGCAGGAATGGCAAAAGAAAGGGCCTAACAACATTCTGCATAAACCGAGCTCTGACTAGCCCCGCCAGAAGCACCGAAGGTGAACGAAAGTTGTAGCTTATCGCAGTCCAGACCATAAGATCGACGGCGGGGTCAGTGTATCTTGAACGAAAGCACTCTGCGATATAGCGCCCACCATGTCTACGTTGTGTGCACAAACGACCATCTCTTGCGTACAGGCGTGCTTTCATCGCTGAAGACCACCACGAGCTACTCCAAGTGATAATCTGACGGCACCAGTCAAGTCGTGCACATCGGTGCTGTGGCGTGAGCGCAACACGGGCTAGATGTGTGCGTGCCGTAGTTATACTGCTAATAACAGATCCGCAACAGTTCGTGTTGACACGTCTGGGCTCACGAGCCCTCTTACCTGTGCTGTGGCAGCTGTACGATCCGCCACTGACGCTCTTACAATAGTGCGAGCATGGCGGGCTTCTCTCCCGCGTGGACCTCCAGAAACTCGTCTATGTGTGTGAGCATGTTCACGTGACCACTGATGCCAGCACGGCTGTACAACTGACACAGATCGCACAACTTGTGTGGCAATTCTCCAAAAGATCCATCCCGTCACTCGGGAGGCCTCAATTTGATGCCTTTCAAAGTCGCTCAGTTGGCTGTAGAAGCACAAATGGGTCTCCACGGTATGCTTGCCTGCTTGCTTCACACGTTTGCACGCCACTGAGCCTTCTAGCTGTAAGCGTTCGAGCTATTACCAGTACATCTACTATCCCCCAGATGGTATATGACATCATCGGGTCAAAATCGACGTCGTCTTTCCAGACGAACTAACTTTTTTTCCTGTAGTGTATGTCTACATGTAATATAAAAGAGCTTTGCTTCAAGCCGTTTACTGAAAATTGTTTTTCAGAAGAAAAGAACATAATTAAATATGTACAACGAATACCAGACCAACCGAACATAAGTCAAAGGATGGGTAAAATCACCAGAAATTTTCAGTTTAATATATATTCCCCCCATGAACCGTGAACCTTACCGTTGGTGGGGACGCTTGCGTGCCTCAGCGATACAGATAGCCGTACCGTAGGTGCACAGCTTAACTAGAAGAAGGGTCCGGTTGGTAGGACATGATCAAGGGATCACCAATTTAGTATTGGAAGGCAGCATGGAGGGTAAAAATCGTAGAGGGAGATCAAGAGATGAATACACCAAGCAGATTCAGAAGGATGTAGGTTGCAGTAGGTACTGGGAGATGAAGAAGCTTGCGCAGGATAGAGTAGCATGGAGAGCTGCATCAAATCAGTCTCTGGACTGAAGACCACAACAACAATATACATTTCAAATGTGAGTCACCAGCCGGTAGCGGCAAACTAAATATGGCATTTTACTTGTATTGGCAGGTGTTTGGGAAGGATAGAAATATTAGTTCCACCACAACTGGCTACACATACGTGGGTCAGTTAGTGAAGTCTATAGCCGAGAAAGGACTGTCTAATAAGCATCTGCATTTGTCTGTATCTATGGCTGGGGTTGGGGGAAGTGTAACAGAAAGTTTAATCGATGACCAGCTTAAACATCAAATGTTTCTACACAATCAAAAGTAAGTCGGAGCAGGACATCATTAAAAGACGTGTTAATGCAGTATGCTTTCTGGAAAACAAGAATTGGCTTTTGGAGGACACTATAAAACAACAAATACTCTTACTCATGAAATTTATGCGGAATTTACGAAGTACACTGCTGTGTATGATCCTCTTTTACTGGGATCTCTACTGTGTTAAAGGAATTTCTAACTGAATTCAAAGTGCTCTAAAAAAGCCGTAGGTTCGGCCGTTTTATCACCTATAAAGCGGGAAATTGCGTACGTTCCTTTTGTAGCAGTCGTGGTCGATGGAACTTCGGATGTGACACCGTTTTCTGTTGTCACGTATTATGTATCTGAAGGAGAGGTAAAGGAAAAATTCTTAGGTTTGTGTGCTATTGATAGCATGAACGTTCTACGGTGCGGTGACTACGGCAGAAAATCGGAACGGGTTTCAAGCGCCAATAAAAGTCACATAACGTGAAGCCATATTTTTCCACTGTTGTACCCATGTACTAAACCTAATTCTGTTTCACATTACCGGGTAAATATCGGAGTGTGGAGTATTTATAGCTCACGTAACTGACGTGCACTTTCTCTGTCAAGATCCCCCAAACGTGTTAAATTTTTTCATAGAGTCTTAAACGTCATCTAGTAGCAGAACTAAAGTTGATACGTGTTTGGTACTATGCTAGAAGATCCTCAAGAAACCGGTTCAGATGTTTCAGCACCAATTCATGGCTCACTGGCATTATTAGACGATTCCACTATTTTTTTCTCTTAAATATACTCCACAAAATATTTACTTTCACAGATGTGTTGCACAATATCCTTCACAGCCAAGATAGTGATCTATTGTACCTCGAAAAGAAAATCGAAGACACTCACCGCTCCATAGCCGCACTACTGTGAACAACTTTTCCAAGAAATCACGTCTCAAATAGGAGAACCTTCGAAGAGGAAAAATATCAACTACAAACGCCTCTATTGTGAAGTGTTTGATAATAATAAGAGCCATTTGGATTTACGATTTCAAGATTATTATAAACTGAAATTTATAAATTGGTCACGTGAAAACTACGGACAATATTCTGACCAATTCTATACAAGCAGCTTCAAAACTCTCATAGATACACGTGGATAGTTCTTCGATGCCATGCGACTGAAAAATGCGCTAACTCTAGTGAACAATACCGAAGAGTTTAGAAATGAAAACTTTGAGCGAACTTGAAAAACTACTTAGCACTAACCCGACGCTAAACAAACAATGTACACACTGCCACAGAAACAAAATTACACCTGGAAAGCGACGTCGATTTCGATCCGATGACGGCATATGCCACCTGCGGTATGATAGATGTACTGATAATGGGTTCATCGTCGTCCGACAACAGGGGGCGTAGTGTCATAGCTACCCAAGCACCATCTGTGTTTCCCCTTTAACGGAAAATGTTCACAGAAGGCTCAGTGTGGTGCAAACGTGCAAGGCACGCGGGCAAACAAGCCACCGAGATGCACTCGTGCTGCCTACGGCCAAATGAGTGCATCTGTAACGGGTCACATTGTGGTCTTCCAAGTGGCAGAATGGTCCTAACGGAGAAGTAACACACAGATTGGAAGTGCTGCGTCAGCTCTGCAACCATGCTAGTATCAATGGTCACGTGAACATTCTCGCACCCGTAAACGAGGTTCTGGACGTCCACGCAGCACAGACGCTCACAATGATAGTCGTATTGTAAGAGCATCAGTAGCAGTTCATACAGCTACCGCAGCACAGATCAGTGAATTTGTGACCACTGACGTATCGGTAAGAGCTGTTGCGAACCGGTTATTAACAGTGGCACTGCGGCACGCACAGCTCTTGCCGATCTTCTACTCTCGCCACAACATTAGCGAGCACGGCCCGACTCATGCCATCAGAGAACCACTTGGAAGACAGAATGGAGCGCGGTGGTCTTCAGCAATAAAAGGAGATACTGACTGCACGAAGATGAAGGTTGCTCACGAGTACGACGTAGACCTGTTAATGGCACATTTGTAAGATGGGCGTGGATATATAGCAAACACGTAGATGTAAGTTCAGAATATAAATAAAGAATTACGTAAGACATTAATTAGTATAAGCGTTTGTATCGATTGTGGCGTGCCGGCCGCGGTGGCCGTGCGGTTCTGGCGCTGCAGTCCGGACCCGCGGGACTGCCACGGTCGCAGGTTCGAATCCTGCCTCGGGCATGGGTGTGTGTGATGTCCTTAGGTTAGTTAGGTTTAAGTAGTTCTAAGTTCTAGGGGACTTATGACCTAAGATGTTGAGTCCCATGTTGCTCAGAGCCATTTGAGCCATTTTTGATTGTGGCGTACAACCGCTGAAACTTTAGAACAGTCATGCAGTTCAGTTGTCTTGCCGTGGAGACGGCACCGTTTTTAGTTCTGGAAGCCGTCCTTATCGGACGCTTTTCTGACGTCACTGCTGATAATTATTTGGCACACCGCCATTGTTATATATATTGACACGCAATCTCTCTAGGCGTACTCATAGTTGCACACAGCAACAGAATTAACGTGTCTGTGTTATTCAATTTAGTATAATATTCTGTGAATACAGTGATATTATTTAATGTTGTGTTTCATTTATGGTGCAAGCTGTTGTTCGATTTAATCGGCGTCTTGGCAAGGCTAAAGGTTCCGTGTTACAAATTATATCAAAGGTCCAGTATGAACCAAAGCTTTGTAATCATTCAATGTACGAAGTCCGATAAAGCATCACACACGGTCAAACTTACAATGAACGGACCTTACACAAAAAGCCATTGTCAAGCGCTCCAAGTTTGTATAAACTGATCTCATACTGTTATTAATAATTATTATTATTTATCTGTTGTGTGATATTCACCAACCAGACAGGAAAAGCCACGGCGAGATAAATCAAACTGGCGACTTCGTGTCTGGATCTCTTATTGAATATACTACGTTGATTTTCTTTGTTGCGTGGATAAAGGGATCGTATCTGACGAGCCATTGCCATTGAATATTTGTAAAGACCAAACAAAAAGCTGAACCATTGAAGCTGATGATGAAACCTGGAATCTACACTGCATACTTGGACCCAAGGTAAGACATTACATTTTAACATTAGCATGCTAGCCCAAGCGCTTTCAGTAATTGCAGCTTGCTTCCCAACTTTGTCAAAGTTTTCCGTAGCCGTAGCAGTCATTAATGCGCAAGATCGCGTATTTCAAATTATTTTTGTCATACAGTTTCTTACGACAATAGTCATACCATTCCAAAAAATGGCCGAATTGTGTCATGTGCAACGCAAAATGGCAAGCAGCCATGAATGTTAATTTGTTCACCATTTATGGTAATTCTTGCTCAGTTAAGCCATTACTGTTGCTGTATGAATGAATTCATTCTCAAACGTGTCTAAAGATTTTTCTTGCCATATACATTACGTGTAGAATGGTGGTAACGCGTAAACAATTAGCAAAAATGGAACACGACTGACAACAGACGCAAACCGAATCCAACTTGGACATTGGACAAAACATTGACAACGACTCCACAGTTGACTACAATATTAATGATCAATCAGCAATTAGCATGCCTAGTGACGGAAGTTTCGTAAATAACCCGACCACTGGTCAAGTAGCTAAATCAAGCTCAGAGCCCATTATTGTCCGTGACGTCATGTCAAACGACGTGGTGGGGGCAGAGAAATTTCAGTTGACAAATATTGCCAGCATATTTGACACTATTATCAAGCAAATGACCGAAAACAGAAAGCTCTTGACATCAATACGTAATGAAATGACTAAACAAAAGGAAAACATGTGATCAACACATAATCAGATAACTGAAAACAAAAATGCCATTGTCCAGCACGCAAAGTTTGTATAAACTGATCACTACTATTATTAATAATAATTATTATTTATCTGTTGTCTAATATTCACAAACCAGACAGGAAAAGTGACGGCGAGAAAAATCGAAACCTGCTGATCGCTTCTGTCTCGTTGAGTGTATTCATCGAAGACGCATGGATCACACCCTATGAGGTGCAATAAGTTGCGACCCTTGTTCATCTTTTGTGTTCGTGGAGGGGACGGCAACCGGCGTCGAATGTTGTCCTTTGGCGTTCTTGCAGTAGGATGGTGATCTGTTGTTCCAACAGGGTAACGGTCGCACACACACCGCCCATTAAACTCAACGCACTCTCCAAAATGTGCAGAAACTTTCCTGGTCAGTAGCATCTCCAGATTTGTCTCAGATCATGCATGTGTGGGATATGATGGGACGAGAAATGACTAATGCGGCGCGTCAGTCAAAAAGGGGGCCGGAGTGGCCGTGCGGTTCTAGGCGCTACAGTCTGGAGCCGAGCGACCGCTACGGTCGCAGGTTCGAATCCTGCGTCGGGCATGGATGTGTGTGATGTCCTTAGGTTAGTTAGGTTTAATTAGTTCTAAGTTCTAGGCGACTGATGACCTCAGAAGTTAAGTCGCATAGCGCTCAGAGCCACTTGAACCATTTTCTCGTCAGTCAAAAACTCTTACAGAACCGCATGAACAGGTCGAGCAGGCGTGGCATAACGTATCCCACGACAATACTCGCCATCTATACGATCGACTGAATGAGTCAGCGCCTGAATTGCCGCTAGTGCAGACTAGACCACCTATTATTACGTGTATTTCAGCATTAGTAGTTATCTGGTACCTCAGAAGCCCTTGTGCTAATGATATGCAAATGTAAACATTTCATATACTCCATATGTACTGTTGTAACAATAAATCATGAATGTATTGGAAACCTCTAAAAAGGTGTACAGTTTATTTCTTCTGGCAGGGTATCTTACGTATTAGTGTCGTTATTGTATACCGTTCCTGTAAGTTTGCAGTAGAAAGATCATTTTCATCGCTGAAGAGAATCAAAAGCTATTCTCGAAAATCGGCTGGAGATAGGATACTGTCACATCCCGCAACTATTTCAGTTGAGGCTTGTCTATTAGGAGAACTCATAAAGAACGAACATTTTTTCGAGGAAATGGTTACCAGATTTGTTTCCAGGAGAGCAGAGTGAAATTTCAATTCTGTTGATCTTTCAGACGTGATCTACCGAAGTGTCGCGTGTGAGTTTAAAATCATAAAGTAGTAATCTTCTAAAAAAAATTGCTTATGTTAATTCAAGTTGATATTAGGTCTAATTATCAGGATATCTATTCTTTCGGTTTACGCTGTTATCAGTTGTGATATGAATCTTTAACACTCATTCTTTTAATTTAAAATATTACTAGTTGTGAGTGTTATCGAGAAGAGCGTGTCCCTTGATTTACTTTTGTTTTGTTGAAATTATAATATTACTATTATTAATGTATTTATAATTAATGTATAGAAATATTCAATAATAACGTAATTAACCATATAATTATGATGTTCAGTGCTTCGGCTATCAGGTCAACACACGCGAATTAGTTCTTCAAGGTCATTTTGTTAGCAAGTATACGCACCTGCTGTGAGAAACAATAGGACACGAGCGCCCTCTCTTCCGCCTTCAGCGCCTTGCAGCGCTTACCCCGGCCTTCCCCTTACCTACCCTCCCATGAAAGCTATGGTTAGCACACTGGACTCGCTTTCGGGAGGACGACGGTTTCCAACCCGTGTCCGGCCATCCTGATATAGGTTTTCTGTTATTTCCCTAAATCGCTCCAGGAAGATGTCGGAATGATTCCTTTGAAAGGGGGCGGTCGATTTTCTTCCAATTGCTTTCTTTCGTAATCTGAGCTTATGCTCCGTCTCTAATGACCTCGTTGTCGACAGGACACTAACTTGCTCCTCCTCCTCCTGAAAGCTCTATCTTACTGCCATGAGGAGCAACCCCTCCCTTCACATTTTTGGCAGAGGTCGTGGTTTGTCGGCCTATCACCGCTCTCTACCCCTTATGTAAACGGTTTTTGTTGACATGTGCCTTTAAATGTCGTCTGTTTGTGCTGACACACACACACACACACACACACACACACACACACACACACACACTAACCTTCTCTCACGATTTCAACGGAATATATTACTGTAATACTTCGTGCACCGCTTGTAAGCTACATTCTTTTCTTGCCCGTATATAAGGTTTATAATGCTACTTTTTCAGTCTCTTGGTATTTTAATTACTGATAATTTTTGTATGTGTTACTCATAATCGATTTCTGGTAATTGGAACTTAAGTTTAGTTGGCTTTTTGTCAGTCTTGTACACTGAATTGATAAATTTATATGGTTTTTAAGCTAGTAAATATAATTCAGTGTATAACTAATACTGTGGAATTTATTAATTCCGTTGTCATTAACACTTTATTTCATGACTTGGGACTTTAGTTCTGTCGTTGTAATCCTTATTCTTCTTACAATGAACATCACCGGTAAATGTGAAGGTGCAGCTTCCAACGAAAATATCTATAATCCACGTTAGCAGAGTCAAACCCTCTAGAGGAGTGTCAGTGTTTTGCCTCAAGCCTACTACTTGAAAACGTATCGACACATGCAACCATGCACCATCCTCACGAGTATTTGCTTCTACTACCGACCCCCAAATTCCATAGTGAATTTTATTTTCTTGTGTTTAGAATTTAACTATTTTAGGATTTTTTTGGCTTTGTCTGGTAGCACGTGTCATCACGCAGAACACGTCATCGACATACCTGGACAAGTATACAACCTTGGGGAGAGTGGGTTACTTTCCAAAACGTTTTTAAAATTGCCCATGAAGTTTCAGCAATGACTGGACTGAGGGAGGATCGCATAGCTAGACTGTCGAACTGTTTGTATATCCGCCACTGAAACTAAAATAATTCTGTGTTAAGGAAGTTTGTACAGCTAACCTTATGTCATCTGTGGCAACAGCGTTAGTTCCTGATTTAGTTAGTAAGGAGGTAAGAATGCATAGGAACTCATATACCGGTATATCAGTCAATAAGTTGCTGAGATCAAAAGGATCTACTTTGACCATACGGAGGATTTGCGTGTCTTGTAGCTTCGTCACTAAGTGAGATGAATTAAGAATACCATGACTAGTTTTAAGCTTGTTTTCTTCCTCATTTCATGTTTCTCTCGGACTAGCAGTCGTCCTGTACTCCTGCCCCAGGCGAGCCTTTCTGAACTCCGAAAAACCTAGTGACATATTCCAGTTTCACTGAATTTCTCTCTTTCGTTTCGAAAGTTACTCTTTCCGACTCCCATTCTCGTCTATCTCGATCACATCCTACGTCTTACACCTGTACTTTTTCTTCGTGGACAGTAATTCGTATACGTATCCAGCTATACTGGAGCATCATATTATCGAGATGAAGATATCGACTATACAGACCAACAAGCGTAGTCTCCCAATCTGAATCTAATGGAAAACGGATAGGAATAAAGTATCAAACCTGCAGCTAGTACTAGTCAATCATCCAGACTCCTGTATACGTCTGCCATCCAAAAATAAATTTCTCCCACATTGCACTGGTTTGTGTTTCGCACTGAGCGTCTATCACACTGTGCTACGAAGTCTTAGGTAACACCCATTGCAGATCAAGCATTCAGCATAGCGTATTCAGAAATAAACACAGTACAGAGAAATGAAACACCACATTCAATAATGGCCACTATAGTGCAGCTAAAACAATACGTATGTTTTATCACTATGGTTAACGATGTAAAAACTGAAGGGCACGGCTCCAAAGTCTTCCGAATTATGTTATTCCAAACTTCTTGTTGTTGTTGTGCAGTCCGGAGACTGGTTTGATGCAGCTCTCCATGCTACTCTATCCTGTGCAAGCTTCTTCATCTCCCAGTACCTACTGCAACCTACATCCTTCTGAATCTGCTTAGTGTATTGATCTCTTGGTCTCCCTCTACGATTTTTACCCTCCACGCTGCCCTCCAATGCTAAATTTGTGATCCCTTGATGCCTCAAAACATGTCCTACCAACCGATCCCTTCTTCTAGTCAAGTTGTGCCACAAACTTCTCTTCTCCCCAATCCTATTCAATACCTCCTCATTAGTTACGTGATCTACTCACCTTATCTTCAGCATTCTTCTGTAGCACCACATTTCGAAAGCTTCTATTCTCTTCTTGTCCAAAATGGTTATCGTCCATGTTTCACTTCCATACATGGCTACACTCCATACAAATACTTTCAGAAACGACTTCCCGACACTTAAATCTATACTCGATGTTAACAAATTTCTCTTCTTCAGAAACGATTTTCTTGCCATTGCCAGTCTACATTTTATATCCTCTCTACTTCGACTATCATCAGTTATTTTACTCCCTAAATAGCAAAACTCCTTTACTACTTTAAGTGTCTCATTTCCTAATCTAATACCCTCAGCATCTCCCGACTTAATTCGACTACATTCCATTATCCTCGTTTTGCTTTTGTTAATGTTCATCTTATATCCTCCTTTCAAGACACTGTCCATTCCGTTCAACTGCTCTTCCAAGTACTTTGCTGTCTCTGACAGAATTACAATGTCATCGGCGAACCTCAAAGTTTTTATTTCTTCTCCATGGATTTTAATACCTATTCCGAATTTTTCTTTTGTTTCATTTACTGCTTGCTCAATATACAGATTGAGTAACATCGGGGAGAGGCTACAACCCTGTTCACTCCTTTCCCAACCACTGCTTCCCTTTCATGCCCCTCGACTCTTATAACTGCCATCTGGTTTCTGTACAAATTGTTAATAGCCTTTCGCTCCCTGTATTTTACCCCTGCTATTCCAAACTTAGGAAGCGGAAAATCTGGGAGAAAGAAACTGTACCAAAGATACACTCTGCAATCTCATTAATATGACCACCAGTCAGAAGCCTGCATAATCACCCTTTGCGGCACAGACCCTGCAAGACATGCAGGAAGAGAGTCAATTAGGTGCTGGAAGGTACCGACAGGAATGTGGATCCATGACGAACCCACTGCTGTTGCCAGCTGCGCTAAGTTTCTCGGCTGGGGTTCCATGGCGTGAACAGACTCTTGACTTGGTTTAAAGCTGGAGAGTTTGGTGGGTAGGGTAGTACGGTGTTCAGGGTAGTACGGTGAATAAATACTGATGCTCTTCAAACCATACGGGTACACTGAGAGCTGTGTGACAGTTTGAATTGTCCTGCTCGTCGATGTAACTGAGTCAAGGAAAAACAAACTGCATCTAAGGGTGGACACGGTCACCAAAGATAGATGCGTACTTGCGTTGACACATCGAGCGTTGCAGAAGAACAAAATGACCCGTGGAATACCACAAAGTCATTACACAGACTGTAATGCTACCTCATCTGGCATGGACTCTTCCAACAATTGTTGCATGGCGTTTGTTTTTTCAAGTGTTTCACGCCATACATACCACAACTATCTGTCTGATGGAGCATAAAACGTGACTCACCTGTCGCCACTCAGTGGACGTCCAATGGACAGTATCAGTGCAAGTATCAGCCTTCTTCGTCGCTGAACAGCAATAAACTTGGGAGCATGAACCAGGCGCCTGCTGTTGAAGTCTTTAATCTGCGGCGTTCGCTGACTGTTCTTTGGGAAGACACTCTTAATAGACTCCTGGCTCTTGCGGGAAGTCGTTGCACAACTGTTGCACGTCTGTTTGTCCGTACACATCTCTGAAGCCATCGTTCATGTATGGCTAGTGGTGCACCACAATTAACTCAGCGCCGGTTTTGTATAGCGCCATTTTGGCGTGCATGGTATACTTTAACAATGGCGGCACGCTAACAGCCTACAAACTTAGCCGTTTACTTAACCCTCCACCCTGGACTTGAAAGCCAGAGCCAGTGATTACCAGGTCTGCCCTTTAGGACGTTTGATACATCGCTACGTTTCCGCATTGCGATAACGACTGTACTCTTTCCCTTCTCCTGACCCCCCCCCCTCCCCCACACGCGTTATGTACCGTCCTCTGTTAGTTCTGCCACCTTCCGTCTGTGGCGGTTAGTGCACGTTGAAGTGGAACACAGGTGGTGTTCACTTTAATGTAAGTGGAACGTGTATTTTCATTGCGATTTTAACACATTGCTGACGGAATGCGAAACAACTCGGACAAAATGGAATAAGACTGCCAAGTGTACTCCGACGTCAGAAGGAGCGAGAAGGGAAAATCGTGCTGAAACGAAACGTCCTGGTAGTAACGTAATAGTAATGTGGCTCTTTGTCTGATTGACCGTTTCAAAATAACCCACACTCAGGCAAATTACATATAAAAGTATGTATACAAGCTTTTCATAACAAAATCATAATTAAGTGAAACTTTTTTATATCAGCGACTTTTAGTATTTTATAGCGAGATTTTAAAATTAGCTTATCAGTTTTCGGTGTTTCAAATGTAACTTCATAGACGTTTCTTCTCAGTTTAAAAGCTATGATTCTTGAAAAATGTGTTAAAACAGCAATCCAGCTGCCCCATCCACGGTGACTGAGGCCAGTCTGGAAAGTGTTAGCAGTAGTATTCACGCAGATAAATTGAAATTCACAAACGTATGAGAAAAAAAAATAAAAAGCGAATCGCCTTGCCGCAGCGGTAACACAGGTTCCCGTCAGATCACTGAAGTTAAGCACTGTCGGTCTGGGCTAATAATTGCATGGGTGACCATCCAGTCTGCCGAGTGCTGTTGGCAAGCGGGGTGCACTCAGCCCTTGCGAGGCAAACTGAGGAGCAACTTGATTGAGAAGTAGCAGTTCCGGTCACGAAAGCTGACAACGGCCGGGAGAGCGGTGTGCTGTCTACATGTCCCTCCGTATCCGCATCAGTGACACCCCTAGGCTAAGAGGATGACAGTGCGGCCAGTCGTTACCGTTGGGCCTCCCAAGGCTTGTTCGGACGGAGTTTAGTTTAGTTTAGTTTATGAGAAAAGTAATGGTAATATTAAAGATTACTTGCTGTAATGGTATCCTAACTTGTTTCATAAAAATATTTCCAGGTTTTAACATCTCATTTATTTTAAACATTACGATGCAACTGAGAGTTTATCCCTTCTCTTACGCCACACAGTTCATGATTTTCATTATAAAGCAAGAGCATGGGCAAATGTTACAATTTTCTCTTGCAATTTATTATAGAATTCGCTCTAGCTGTTCATATTAAAATGTTCAATTTTGCAGCCTTTTTGACTTGACTCTTTTTTTGTTCCTAAATTGTAATTCCAGTGTCATTCCGAAAATCATAGCAACTATAGTACGTTTTGCGAACATTTGGCATCACCGTAATCTCAGTAAACACATTCGAAAGACCATGGTAAGCAGTACGTGAACCATCCGACAGATTGCGACCGCATACGAGGATTGCTCGGTATCAGCGCTTGAAACAATAAGTGTGAGCTTGGCTGTGTTACAAGATGGATGTAAGCGGAGAGGAACAGCGAACTTACGTGAAAACTGCCTTTCTCGCCGGCAGAAATGTCACACGGAACTTCTGCTGTACTATCTGGACGCACACTTCGGCGTAGATGTCCGATACTGCTGGATAAAGCCATCATATTCGATGATAAAGCAACAGCCCACGCAGCAGACATCACCAAGAATTGTGTACAGCGGTGTAGGTGGGCAATCCTCCCCCCTCCCCCGCACCCCCCCCCCCCCCCGCCCCCACCCTATTCATCAAACCTCCGCCCATGTGACTTCGAGCTCATTCCACGATCGAAGAAACCGTTGCATGGGAGACGCTTTGAACAGAGGGGTGATATCCTCACGGCATCTCGGCGACAGGTAACACAAAATGGTTCAAATGGCTCTGAGCACTATGGGACTTAACTGCTGCGGTCATCAGTCCCCTACAACTTAGAGCTACCTAAACCTAACTAACCTAAGGACAGCACACACATCCATGCCCGAGGCAGGATTCGAACCTGCGACCGTAGCGGTCACGCGGTTCCAGACTGTAGCGCCTAGAACCCCACGGTCACTAAGGCCGGCGACAGGTAACACACACTGAGGGCAATGCCACTAGCATACAATGCCTTCCCCATCGTTGACAATGCTGTGTGGATGCACCGAGGGACTATTTTTAAGAATAACAGTTGTTTTTAATTCGTTTTTGTTCCATTTGTACTCGTGTAAAACAAATTTACAATGAGTTGCAATGCGTGTGTTTGATTTCAAGCTTTGCCGTGACTTCCTGCATTGGAACCCCATTTTATGTTGGCATACTAATACACACAGCCTTACCAGTTCAATTTACGTGGTGGAATTCCCAAGTTGTCGTATTAGCGCAAGATATACCGTAGTCGTCATGACTTATAGAATGACCCTCGTAGCATTCGTTCCAACGACCCGAATACGCTTAACTTTCATCTCGTGTAATGTAGGTTCCAAGCAAAATTTTAGATGCACTATTTTCGATATGATTTGAACATGACCAGTAACAAACGTAAAAGGCTTCAAGTTCTTCTTCTCTCTCGTTAATGCAATTATATATTTCTTGGCTATTCCAGAGCATGCAACCATAAATCATGACACATAATTGAACCTACCCTCTCCGTTGTGGTGTGTTTAATTACACCACTTTCCACAGAGTGTAGGAGAAACATTCTCGGAATGTTTTGTACCTTTCATTGCGATAAGCAACATAGTTCGCTCTAAAACAGAAGAAATATAGCATGTATTATTCAGCGTGGGATTAGAAAGACGATTGTGCGAAAAGCATTGCTACCGCATTCTGCGCACACTTTCAGTGTAATTTAACTTTCCATTAAACACACCGCGCTCGTCCGCTGGCAATTTATAGAGATGGCAGACTAATTACACGACCGACGGCGACAAATGGCACGGATTTATATCCGGACCACCACAGGAATGGGGAGTGCCTCATTGCCCTAGAAAGGAATCAGAAAGTATCTTAACCAAACGAGAATGATATCACGTGCAGACTGATTAGGCAGAAGTGTTCTTCGTCAATTGGCGCAAAATACAGTACCATCGATTAAGGTGCTTTTGCGGTAACTTACTGCAAGTATGCAAGTAGAATGTATCGCAGGGGAGGAACATCTAAAGCCATACTCTGCAAACTTCCGTGGGGTAAATGGAAGAGGGTACATCCCGCTATACTAGTGATTAGGGTTTCTTTCCGTTCCGTTCAAGTATGGACCGCAGGAAGAATGAGTCCTTGTATGCCTCTGTGCGTAAAGTAATTTTTCTAATCTTATCGTCTCGATCCCTATGTGAGCGATACGCAGGGGATTGTGGTATATTCCTAGGATCATCATTTAAAGGTGGTTATTGAAACTTTGTTTAACAGTCTTTCTCGGGATAGTTTAGATCTACCCTCAAGAGTCCACTAGTTCATTTTCTTCAGTACCTCTGTTCCACACTCCCATGTATCAAACAAACCTGAGACTAAATGTGCTGCCCTTCTCTGTATATGTTCAATATTCCCTGTTAGTCATATTTGGTACGGGTCTCACACACTTGAGCAATATTCTCGAAGCGGTCGCACGATTAATTAGTAAGAAATCTGCTTTGTAGACTGATTGCACTTTTGCAGTATCCTACCCGTAAACTGGAGTCTACTACCCGATTTACCACCGACTGAGCCTATTTGATCATTCAGTTTCATATCCCTGCAACCAAAGTATCTGTATGTATTGGACGATTGCAAAAATGACTCACTGATATTACACTCACTACGTTTTGTCGTTTTGTGAAGTGCACAGTTTTAAGTTTATGAACATGTAAAGGAAGTTGCCAGTCTTTGCACCACTTCGAAATCTTATGAAGATATGACTGATATTTATATGCAGCTTCTTCCAGATAATACTTCCTTACAGATAACAGCGTCATCTGCAAAAACTCTTAGGTTACTATTAATACTGTCTGCAAGATAATTAATATACAACATGAACAGCAAAGGGTCCCAACACACTTCCCTGGACCACACTTCTATATCTGACGATGACTCTCCATTCAAGAGAACATGTTGCGTCTTCCCTACCAGTTACAAATTTCAGTTGATACCCTACATGATCGTAGATTTGACAGCGAACGTAGGTATAGAACTGAGTCAAATGCTTTTCGGAAATCAAGAAACACTGCATCCACCTGTCTTGATCAGAAGTCATCAGCATCGTCAGTATGTCATGCGAAAAAAGTGGGAGATGGGTTTCACACGATCAGTGTTTTCGGAACCATCTTGTTTGGCAATTAGTGGGTCATTCTGTTCGAGATACCGCATTAGGTTTCAGCTCAGAATATACAAAAAATGACGTCAAACATTTCGGACGGTAGTTTTGAGGCTAATTTCTACTACCCCTCTAGTAAACAGATGTGACCTGTGCACCTTTTCCACGGTTTTTTATTTGGGGTATCTACGATAAATTGTAATGAGAAGAGGGGCTACCACAGCCGCAAATTCAG
Source organism: Schistocerca serialis cubense (assembly GCF_023864345.2). Taxonomy (NCBI): domain Eukaryota; kingdom Metazoa; phylum Arthropoda; class Insecta; order Orthoptera; family Acrididae; genus Schistocerca; species Schistocerca serialis. The sequence goes on from NC_064641.1 coordinate 277,472,408, forward strand.
TACAGAATCTGACAGGGACTCCATCGGGCCCTGGAGGAGATCTGTTCAGTTTTTATGACTTCAGTTGATTCTCAACACCAGTGACAAAAACACTTAATTAAGTGATATTTTCAATAATACGAGGATTAAACTGGATCAGTTCTCCTGGGTTTTCCTATGCAAAGGAACATGTGGAAATGGACTTAAGCATTTCAGCTTTTGCTTTGCTACATTCGAAAGTAATCTAGTTTGGCAGTACAAAACAATAACACCGAGTGGCGAAAGCAGTGAACAGTGGTTGAGGTGTGTATATCACAACATTGTGGACTGACACCGCAATATATGCACATGTACGGTGTGTCACTTTAGTTGTGCACCCCAAAAGAAAACAGTAATGACAACTCACGACAGTCAGAAGGGGCTACAAGGTGGTGCTATACTACTAGATGATATACATGATGGTGATTAGAGGTCGAATGTTCTTCTCAATGAGATCAATTATTTTAAACTACATATAGGTAGAGTATGACAAAAATTTAAGCCTGTATTTTTAACTGCGTATTCGTGTCGCACGACAAAAAATTGGCTGCGTGTCAATGGAATTCCCTCTCCGAGAGTTTCGTACAAACCTAATAATGTCTACAGATATTTCATACATGCCAGGAATCGAGAATCTCAACGATTTTTGCCAGTTACCGATATTGATACCAGAAAGAAATAACTCGCGGGAATTCAAAGACATTTAAGAATGGCAAAAAATTAATTTCTTGTGATATAATTACAAATTAACAACTGCAGTATTTTTTTGTTTTACTTGTATTGTGAAACCTTGCTTATTGCTAAATTTCATGATTCTAGGTAGAAGAGAAATAGGCTAAGGATTCCGGAGAGTGAGTCTGCGAGTATCAAAATGTGTGATACAAAGGCCGGTATATTTCGATTGCATTGACTTCGAAATTTTAACTTGATATGTCTACCAGCAAGATGTATGCGACAGGCGACATACCCTCAGACTTCAAGAAGAATGTAATAATTCCGATCCCAAAGAAAGCAGGTGCTGACAGATGTGAAAACTACCGAATAATCAGTCTAATAAGTCACGGATGCAAAATACTAACGCTGATTCTCTACAGACGAATGGAAAAACTGGTAGAAGCTGACCTCGGGAGATCAGTTTGGATTCCGTAGAAATATTGGAACACGTGAGGCAATTATGACACTACGACTTATCTTAGAAGCTAGATTAAGGAAAGGCAAACCTATGTTTCTAGCATCAAATTCCGAAGGTGGCGGGGGTAAAATACAGGGAGCGAAAGGTAATTTACAATTTGTACAGAAACTAGATGGCAGTTATAAGAGTCGAGGGGCACGAAAGGGAAGCAGTGGTTGGAAAGGGAGTGAGACAGGGCTGTAGCCTATCCCCGATGTTATTCAATCTGTATATTGAGCAAGCAGTGAAGGAAACAAAAGAAAAATTCGGAGTAGGTATTAAAATCCATGGAGAAGAAATAAAAACTTTGAGATTCGCCGATGACATTGTAATTCTGTCAGAGACAGCAAAGTACTTGGAAGAGCAGTTGAACGGAATGGACATTGTCATGAAAGGAGGGTTTAAGATGAACATCAACAAAAGCAAAACGAGGATAATGGAATGTAGTCGAATTAAGTCGGGTGATGCTGAGGGAATTAGATTAGGAAATGAGACACTTAAAGCAGTAAAGGAGTTTTGCTATTTGGGAAGCAAAATAAATGATGATGGGCGAAGTAGAGAGGATATAAAATGTAGACTGGCAAAGGCAAGGAAAGCGTTTCTGAAGAAGAGAAATTTGTTAACATCGAGTATAGATTTAAGTGTCAGGAAGTCGTTTCTGAAAGTATTTGTATGTAGCGTAGCCATATATGGAAGTGAAACGTGGACGACAACTAGTTTGGACAAGAAGAGAATAGAAGCTTTCGAAATGTGGTGCTACAGAAGAATGCTGAAGATTAGATGGGTAAATCATATAATTAATGAGGAGGTATTGAATAGGAGTGGGGAGAAGAGAAGTTTGTGGGACAACTTGATTAGAAGAAGGGATCGGTTGGTAGTACATGTTCTGCGGCATCAAGGGATCACCAATTTAGTATAGGAGGGCAGCGTGGAGGGTAAAAATCGTAGAGGGAGACCAAGAGATGAATACACTAAACAGATTCAGAAGGATGTAGGTTCCAGTATGTACTGGGAGATGAAGAACCTTGCACAGGATAGAGTAGCTTGGAGAGCTGCATCAAACCAGTCTCAGGACTGAAGACCACAACAACAACAACAACATGTCTACCAGCTTTCGGAAAAAGGGATCTTAACAGACGGGTAGATCGACAAAGTAATCTTCTCCTTGAGGTATAATTACGAATTAATAATTTTGTCCTTTACTTGTACTGTGAAACCTTGCTTCTTTCCAAATTTATGATTCTGGTACCCTATAGGGTTTGATGAGAGAGTTTGCAAGTGTAAAATGTGGCACAAATGGCCGTATGTCTTGGCAGCACTGCCTTCGAAGGCTAAACTTTAAACGCCGCCAAGGGACTGCAGACGTTATTATGTAACATAAATTTCAACTTGACACGTGTATCCGTTCCTGAGAAAAAAAGATTTTCACTGTCGGACAGACAGACTGACAGCAAACTACGAGGGTTCTGTTTTCGCCGACTGAGGTATGGAACCCTAAAAGCGAATAATTTTATAAATCTACATTTCTGTGAGACACTAACCCGAAAATTTAAGCACGAATTCACAGACTGTTATTAATTGCAAGATAATATCAAATACAGGTACACTGCTCTTAGCCATAGAGACGGGATTTCTTTCATGTGCTCGTATATTCTAGCAAAGACAAGAGTGTCATAGAGTGCTCGTATTACTACGTTTTTATTCGTTCAGCGTTGTGATATACTATCTAGCTGTAGGTTTAATTTTGTTACAGTCCTTCTTACTGTGAATGCATACAAGAAATGATTTATGCTTCTCTAGTAATTTTTAAGGCACTAGGCGGTGGTCAGAGATATAGCCACTTATCTAACGTTGTTTCCTAACGATGAAAACATCCTCGGGGCTATGAAGAATGAGATAGAAGTTTCAAATTTATACAATCCCGGCAAGCCGAATTCTTTATACGTATTCACGCAACGTGGGTTCGTGACGTCATCGGACCGTTCCCTGGGATCGAGAATCGAGACGAAATTTACTGATGAAAGGAAATTGCAACATCAAGCAGGAATTGTGATACATAAACTAAATTTGCTAGGCGCATTTCTGCAACTGAAAAATTATGTCTATCCAAATTTCGCGCCAGTCGCGTGAGAGTGGCTCTAGTACCACCACTATGAGGATGAAAATCAGGTTTACTTTAAAAACACGCTGTAACGGTCCTGAGCATTAGTTACCTTTGATGTTGGACATGGTGACTTGATGTTAGTCAAGAATACCTTTAAGGCGACAAAGATTCCATTATCTACACCTCACTGAGTTTGAACTAACTCGTGTAATAGGGCTAGTAGAAGATGGATATCCCTCCTGCGATACTGGAGGAAGATTTGGCAGGAACGAACAGACTGTTACATGATTGCTGGCGGCAGTGGTCACGAAAATGTACAGTATGTAGAAGATCGGGCTTCGGACGGGCTAGTGGCACAATCAAGTGGGAAGACCATCGTGTTCAGCTTATGACTCTGACGCATCGTACTTCTTCTTCAGCAGCTATCTGAGCAGCAGTTGGCACCATGGTGACACAACGAAGTGTTACAGATCGGTTAGTTCAAGGACAGCCCAATAGCGTGCGTTCCACTGACCCCAAATCACCGCAAATTTGGCACTTCAGTGATGTCAAGCGAGAGCTCATTGCAAGGAAGTATGAACGTCCGTTGTTTCTTCTGGTGAAAGCTGGTCCACGTCGGTGACGGTGATGGCCATGTGTTGGTTAGCCAGCTGAGGGCCGGTAATCAATTTGTGGTGCATGATAGACACACTGGAACTGCACTTGGAGCTATGGTCTGGGTGCGATTTCGTATGACAGCAGGAGCACTCTCGCGGTTATCCCAAGCACCCTGGCTCAATGTTTGTACCCTTATCTGGTGATTCAACCTAATGTGCTGCCATTTATGAATAGCATGCGGGGGGTGTTTCCAACAGGATAACGTTTACTCATATACCGATGCTGTACATAATGTCGACAAGTTGCCTTGGCCTGCTCGATCACCACATCTGTCTCCAATGGATCACATATCGACACCGTCGCACAACAACTCTAATGTCATCCAGAAACATCATTAACCGGTCCCGTATTGACCGACCAAGCGCAACAGCCATGGTGCTCCATCCCGCAAAACTGACAACCGGCACCTGTAAAACACAATGCTTTCACGTTTGGATGCTTGCATTCAACATTCTGTAGCTTACGTCGGTTATTAATCTATTGATTAATGTATCTCACTCATAAATTAGCTTGTGACCTCGCAATGTCAATCACTTACGTATGTTACCTAGACGAATATGTTCCAGAAATTTCATAACTCTACATGAATTAGTTTTTGGTACTGCCGCTTTTCCGTCATTGTATATTATGGAGTTTTTAGTGAAGAAAATTCAGCGCTATTTGCTTTACTTAGCCTTAAGGAATATGTATTTTCTAATTTAAATCTTTGTTATTCTCTGTTAAAATTGTTTGTGTGATTTTTAATTTTTTTCGTCTTTCTGTATATACAGGCATAGCAGTGATTTGATCTTGATAAAACCATAATGTCAGAGAAACAAATTTGGTGCTTCCTCTGTATTCACTGTGCCCAATGAATCATATGAAAACAGAAAAAAAGAATAAAATTCGTCAAGTTGTGTTCCTTATAGCTAAATGACGCAAACAGTGCCAACTCTTCCCTACTACAAGCTCACACTGATGGCGTCACAACTCGACCGTTGCGTGGATACATACAAACAATTTGCCTTGCTGAGCTCATTTGAAACTCGTATTTGAGTCTTTACATCTTATGATCATGTCTCTTGCGTTTGGAATCTAAACATTATTCACAGAAATATGGGTGGGACCATGGCCTAATGTCCATAAAACAGACATTAATGATCAAATACCGACTATGTTGCAGAAAACCATCTTCTGCTCCTTTTGGTCTTACGAGTAATTTTTGACGGTTATCCTTGTGGTAAGTGTTTGAGTGAAAGAATACTGTACTGAACTTCCTTTTGCAGCGTTACGGGAGAGTTTTATACTAGTGGGAACATGCTAATAAAGAAAAAGGCACGTAGAAACTGGGGAAAGCGGTGAGACTGAAGTGTTAGGTGCTGTTGCTGTAAACTCTAAATCCCTAACATGAACTCACAAGATGTTGCTCATGATTATAGATTATGAAATACTTGTGTTCCTAGAGTTTAAGGGGGCCACAAAATTTATGAAATGGGTCAAATGGCTCTAAGCAGTATGGGACTTAACATCTGAGGTCATCAGTCCCCCAGACTTAGAACTTAGAACGTAACTAACTAAAGGACATCACACTCATCCATGCCCCAGGCAGGATTCGAACCTGCGACCGTAGCAGCCGCGTGGTTCCGGACTGAAGCCAAAAGCCGCCAGGAGTGGCCGTGCGGTTCTAGGCGCTACAGTCTGGATCCGAGCGAGCGCTACGGTCGCAGGTTCGAGTCCTGCCTCGGGCATGGATGTGTGTGATGACCTTAGGTTAGTTAGGTTTAATTAGTTCTAAGTTCTAGGCGACTGATGACCTCAGAAGTTAAGTCGCATAGTGCTCAGAGCCATTTGAACCTTGTTTTTTAAGCCAAAATTTATCCCTAACACATTTCGACATATATTTGTTTACATCGAATACAGATTTAAGTGCGAAGAAGATGTTTCTCAAGGTACTGGTTTGGAGTGTAGCGTTGTAAGGGAGTGAAACGTGAACGATAAACAGTTCAGAAAAGAAGACATTAAAAGCTATTTAAATGTACAGCTGCTGAAGAATGCTGAAGGTCAGATGGCACTACGGATGAATATTGAAAATTATACGGATACATCACCTAACCAACGAGAGGGTACTGAACCGATTTGAGGATAATGGAACATTGTTGCATAGCTTGACTAAAAAAAAAGGCGGTCGGTTGATACGACACATTGTAAGGCATCAACGGCTGAACAAGTTAGTACTGGAGGAAAATGTGTAAAGATACGGGGGGAGGGAGAGTAAAAATTGTAGATGGAGACCAAGAAATTGAATACAATAAGCAGGCTCAAAAGAATGTAGGTTGCAGCCGTTAGTCGGAGATAAAGAGGCTTGCGCGGGATAGAGTAGCATTGAGACCTGCATCAAACCAGTCTTTGGACTGAAGACCTCAACAGCAACAACATATTTAGACGCATCAGAAACTTCACGGGGACGATTTCCAAAATCGCCCCAAGCATTGGCAATGCAAAATATTAATATACCCAAATTATTTGTGTCATGGAATGTTCACACATTTTAAAAACTTGGATCATAGTGATGTCGATAGATAAAGTTCGCATTATCGCTGCATTAAGCTGAACTTCAACGTCCTTGACATAGTAACACATGGTATGTAATAACAAATAGAAATCATGTGGTCCTTATTCTTCTTGCGGTATTTTGGAGCTAGAATTACCATTATTGCTTGAAGATCCTGGCCATCAAGAACATGGAATGGCAGTCCAGCACATTTCTCACGAAAGTCATGGGAGATATTAGTTCGTATTACTAGAACTCTATACTGAACGATAAGTGGCCACACATGGCCTGCTACACAACCAGACATTATATAGCTAGGTATCTTTCCTCGAGGTTATTAAAAGCAAAAGGGTACCAATAAGCTCCAAGACATCGAGCTTATCACTAATGTTTGCAGAGACAGGGAATTCTGCACAAGAAGAATTATTAAATACATAGCGGTTCAAAATCATTACATCGAACTTGTGCAGGAGTAGTTCCTTATTGAAAAATTACCCTAGGGATGAAAAAATAGTATTTCGCAAGAAAAGAGAAGAAATGAAAACTGTGCAGTCCATATTTATTTATTTCTTCCCATAGATCGCGAATGTATAAGAGGAGCTAGGTGTTCCAATAAAAACGTAGTTGCCGTCTTTTTCACTAACAGTGTAACCTAGTAAAAAGTGGAGAGTGCCTGCTTTAGAATCTTTCGTGGTCCACACTGACGGAAAGAATAGTCGCAACACCAAAACCTAATTTAGGGAATACTTTTGTCTACGTAACAAATTCAAGTGATAAACACTGCAAGACCACAAATTAAAATAAGTACGAGATAAGTCATTGCAAATGCGGAACTGCTGATACATTGACAACCGGAGCAACCGACAGAATGTTCACTGCAAGCATGCAAACATGGAGGCACTGTGTAGCACAGGTGCGGGAGTTTGTGGGATAGAGTTCCACACCTGTTGCACTTGGTTGGACAATATGCTATTTGTGCATGGTGTTGGAGTTGTCGGCCGATGATACCCAGATGTGCCCCATTAGAGACAGATCTGGTCTCTAGCATGCCAAAGTAACATGTCGACACTCTGTAGAGCATCTTGGGTTACAACAGCAGTGTGTGGAGGAGCAGTATCCTGCTGGAAAACTACCCCTCGAATCCTGTCCATGGTAGAATCACCACATTTCCGTACAAATCTGCAGTCAGGGTGCATGGGATAACCATAAGAGTGTTCCTGCTGTCATACCAAACAGCATTCTAGACCATACGTCCAGGTGTAAGTTCCGCGCACGTAGCACGCGGACATGTCGGTTGCCGGCTCTCAACTGCCCTCTTCCTTACCAACACACGATCATCGTTGGTACCGAGGCCATATCAGTTTTCATCTGCAAAACAGAACACACTTCCATCCTTCCCTCCAATTAGCTCTCAGCTGACACAACGGAAGTCGCAAATGACTGTGACATGGGGGTCAGTTGAATGCACGCTACAGGGCGTGTGGCTCGGTGCTTTACTTGAAGTAACCGATATGTAACCGTTCGTTGTGTCACTGTGGTGTCAACTGATGCTCAGAATGCTGTAGACGCAGTACGATGTGCCAGAGACATACGCCGAACACGATGGTCTTCGCTCTAGGCAGCGCCTCGTGGCCGTCCGGAGACCTCTCTTTTTGCAGCTGTACATTCATGCGACCACTGAAGCTAGCAATCATGTACAGTGGCTACAGTCCTGCCAAGCATTCCTACAATATCGCAGAAGCAACATCCACCCTCTCGTAGCTGTACGACGCGGACTCGTTCAAACTCTGTGAGGCACTCTTGACTAACATCAACTCACCACGTCTAATATCAAAAGTAACTAATGCTCACAACCTTAACAACGTCTGTTTCAAGCAAACCTGCTTTGAATCGTCATAGTGGCACTAATAGCGTCACTCGTATGCAACAGGCGCGAAATTGTAGTAGATATAGAAACACGCCAACCATATTTCTGTCACACAATTCCTTCTTGGTGTTGCGATTATCCAAAACATCAGACAACTGCTAAGTGTAAGCAATTTAGAACAATGAGCTTCTTAGTTCTGAGACGGTAGTATTTGGAAAACGTCAGGTCTGTGGTGAATAGTCTGGCTCCTAGCAACCTTAGTAATCTGTCTATGCTGTGGGCAACACTGCAGGCGTCACTGCCTGGTGAAGAAAAGAGCGAACGAAGGGTGAAAGGAAGGTAAAGGTTGAAGTCCCGTCTGCGTAGAGGTCATTGGAGATGGAGCCCAGGCCCGAAATGTATATAGAAGAGGTACAAAAATCAGTGGTGCTGTTTCGAAGGTATGCCGGCAATTGCCCCGAACGAGTTATGAAAGTTATAGAAACGTAAATCTGGATGGCTGGAAGCAGTTTTGAACAGTCGACGTCCCGAATGTGAGCCCAGTTTACTAACCACTGCACCACCTCGTTACATTCGTTATGTAGTGGTTACCGTATTGTGTCAGTTATACACGAACAAAGTATAACGTGTTTCCCCTACACCGCTGATGTCCCTGAGGATGTCTGTTCGCTGGGTAGAGTTTTCTTCTCTCTCTTTCGACGAATAGAAGTTCGCATCTAAAACTACCTTTGAGGAGAAAATGCACAAACGCCGAGGTAGTGGAAACTTTTGAAACTGGCTTCAACGTCCTCCAGTCCTACAACTCTAGACAGCCTTGTCACGATCACCTGTAGAGAAATTAAATGAAAGGGCCAAATATTCGGCACGATGAAATTATTGCGAACACAACTGTAAAAATACTGCACAAGATTCTGAAGTTTTCAGTAAAGATAGATTTTAATTAGTACTAATGTTATTCAGGTATTTTTTATTGCCGGCCGCGGTGGCCGTGCGGTTCTGGCGCTGCAGTCCGGAACCGCGGGACTGCTACGGTCGCAGGTTCGAATCCTGCCTCGGGCATCGGTGTGTGTGATGTCCTTAGGTTAGTTAGGTTTAAGTAGTTCTAAGTTCTAGGGGACTTACGACCTAAGATGTTGAGTCCCATAGTGCTCAGAGCCATTTGAACCATTTTTTTATTTTTTCTTTATCTACGGATGGGCTTAATGCTGAAATTAACTGATGGATAGCAAACAATGATTAAATCAGTTAGGATGTGTAGGTTGAGCTGCGTAAGGCGTACCAACCTTTGTATTTTGGTAACGATTGAGGAGGTTGAAATGTTGAAATGAAGTTATTCAAATGAAAGGCAGATGGTTATCTTATAGACTTAGTAATGTTAATTCAAGTTTGGCCGTGAGACTGAAGCAACTGTTTTTTTTTTTTTTTTTTTTTTTTGAAGACTCTATTCCAATGCTGTTGAATTACCGGATACAGTGATATAACGCTTCTTGATGTTGGCATTCAGACTTCGGAAAAGTATGTGAGAAATATACTAAAGGAGAGAGGCCAGACGTCTGTAAAAAGTCTCTGCGATGTAAATGGTAAATGGTACCAAGTGGAGTTGATATAGGGAGCTCTGTCTTATATGTAGCAACTAGATAAGCGAAGGCTACAGAGATTTATTTCATTGTTGACGTATCTTACTTGGGAGAGGTAATTATACAGAGTTTGGTGCGATTTTCGTACGTGACACCCATCATGTTAAGCTGAGCCTATCAGAAGGAATTTCACATACGTATCACATATAGCATATGGTGCATCTAGCGATGAACTCTGGCATGAATGTGGAGTCTGACCACCTTGCTTATCAGTTTTAACACATTTCTGAAATATTTTTGCAAGAAGTTTCAGCGTCAATATACTTTTATTTTTCGAGAGCTAAGGAATTTCACTAAATTATATATAGCGTTCCAGTTAAGAAAAAAACAAACTTCCTACAATATGTCAAGAGATAATACCATAAACCATGTATTAAATGTATGTGCCACTGGGCATTGGCCGAAAATCTCTTTTTGAGTGCAGGAAAGAAATATGTAGTTACACCTTACGTTAGAGAGCCTGAAATAAATGGCAAACATGTGACAACAACGTCAGTAATCATTCGTGTCAATTATTGCCCATCAACTGGCGTAGGTGTTTACCTACGTGTGCTGACTCTTTTCATGTGATAAATGTTAAACAGAATACACTACTCTTAAATGAAATTCCGGTTTCATTCTAAACACCTGCTACTATCTTATTTCCATTCTTCAACTGAAGGGTGCTACTAACGGTAAGTGCTGCAGAGCTCTGATTAACAGTAACACAAATCAATTCATGAAGAAAGCTGACAACTGACCAACGTGTATAGGCAGCAGATTGTTTAGTCATCTCAACAAGTGACAATTGACTACTAACCGATCTGGACTTCTCTTGATATAACACGACCTGTCAGACGAGTTAAGTAGGAGACCAACATGACCTCACAACAAACGGCTAAAGTGATGGTAAAAATTCACGCAAGCTGATAAGTAGAGATTATAGAAGTTTAGTCTACTGAAGTTGAGCACGAAATAACAACAAAGAAAAGCAGATGTTAGAGAATTTTGAGTGTTTTCTGCAGCCAACATAGACGCTTAAATGAAAACGGTGACAGCAAGTTTAAAAATTACATCGGACATCACTTATTATCCACGCTACAATGATTACGATGGTGGAAACAGAGGGAGAGAGAACTTTTTAAACTGACATTAATCAGCGAATGACTAGTGCGCCCCGTCCGGACGTCAAACACCGAAAATTCAAATTGTTTCCAAAACCACGGAAGCAATAGTTCCAAAGGACGCCCTGCAAGAAAGAAGAGTTGGATTAGCCGAGCGGTCTAGGGCGCTGCAGTCATGGACTGTGCGGCTGGTCCCGGCGGAGGTTCGAGTCCTCCCTCGGGCATGGGTGTGTGTGTTTCTCCTTAGGATAATTTAGGTTAAGTAGTGTGTAAGCTGACTGACTGATGACCTTAGCAGTTAAGTCCCATAAAATAAAATAAAAAGATTTCTCCTGCGACCGTTAGGTCATTCAAGAGGCTGAGTTTGTGGCTCATGGTGAATGTAAATACGAATACTCCTGTTATGTTATTAGTCAGGGCCTCAGAAACACAGCTTCTGTACGGTCGAAATGCAGAACGTTGCTCGCTAGAACAGTTCGTCAAGTCACGCAGACATTAGTTCACGTGGTTGGCGAGAGACTAGAGACTCTCAAACCACACAAAGCGACGAATAACATGTGTCAGCTAAGCATACAGGCTGTTGGCGAAAATACTGGAGTAGGTTACGTGAGGTGAAGTTGGGCCACTGTTGTTCTTCTACCATCTATCAGGAAGTTACATATAATCAGGTGCATACGAATGTACTCTTATATAACCCCGTAGGAGACCCGAACTTTCAAAAGAGAATTCACGGCACTACCAGCCCGTCACTATCTGCTTGTGCAGCCTTTTTGCGTTACCTGTACTCACGTCTTGTTGAGTCCATATGGGACGCCATGCAGCGAGGTGATTCGACCAATCTCTGATAGTTGTTTACTCCAGTTGTGTGATCATGGACAAGGATGATACATGACCATTTTTTATGTCTTCAGCATCATAACCCACTAAGTGACACCTTCACCACCTGAGTCTTAGACAGCACTATACGCTACCAGGTAGATGTTCATAGTTCAGTTCCTCATGAGCGTAAATTATCACAAATGCTTTACTGTGTACTTATCCATAGAATAGTGTTTCATTGATCGGTTGCGATTCGATACATCAGTATCTCGTCAATTCATTAATTTAATAAACAATTCAAGGTATAGACAAGAATATCAACGATGAAAAACTGCAATAATGCAATAATGATGCTGTAATTTCCCTGGACGGAGAATGTTCCACCACAGAGTGTAGTGGAGCGAAGCCTGATTAATTAAAGAGTGCAAAGACAAATCAAACATTAATTAATTAAACACATACAATAAATAAAGCTTAATATATATAATAGAGCAAAACAATTTTCATAAATACATAACACAATGGATCGGTGATTAGACGGATTATGCGTCGAATGGATACAAAGCATCAATAATCCGGTACCATACTGGCCACACAGTTGCATTTTATGAAGAAGATAACTGTGGTCATCTGAATAACAAACAAGACTGAAGATTACAATTGTTATGGAAATAATTTACACCCCAGGCTATTGATTTTCTCCCGGTCCCGCCCCAGATGTGAATATTACAAATCAGTTCCAACTCGAAATAAGGTCTTCAGAACACATTAACAAATCCACGAAGCATGGTCTTTAAAATAATTATTAGAGAGGTGAATATGTCTAAAACGTAGCTCACTCAGATTCGAGCTCAACATTTAACAAGCATATCAATAATACAGCTTAAAATAACACATCATTAATTTACTCTCATTATGAGTCCCACTTAGACTCCAAAACCCATATAGAATTTCACAGAAGCCCGTATTTGATAAGACGTGGCATTCTACGATTAAATGCTGTTTCAAAGCGCTAGCATACTTAGCATCTCTCGAAAATGCTTGTTATTGTTACAGTTTGTTGTAATAAAAGGACAGGAATAGTCCTAACGGTGATTACATAATTTTCATATTTTGTTGTTTCGAACTGCGTGTTCTGAAAGCATTCTGTTTCAAGGCAATGGTGCACACTGATTATGTGTCAAAAACGCGCGTTCTTGATACAGCTTGTTATCACCTCTCAGTTATGTTACATAATATAAATCAAATACATCGGCAAATCGCAGTAGTGTTGTGGAATAGGTGCCGATTGCAGAGATACGACACAAACTTCATGGATACGCGTTCTACAGTGCCCGAATTTTTTTCATCTTCGCGTGTGGTATTAGATGTTATGCACATGCAATAGCTCTCTTTCTCAGGACCGTGTGCCAACTAAATTTTTTCCTCGTCACCACTTAGACGTTGCGGCTCAGTTTGCTGGCCTAACTACATCTGGCACCGGTATCGATAGTCACTTCTGTTGGGACTTACCTTTGGTTTTCCTGGTTGAGGTGTGGAGGCTTGGCGCGGAGGCAGGGAGGGGTGAACGGCATGTGGCCGAAGAAGGAAGGTCGGAGCACCAGTGGCAGGGTTTGGTTCGGGTGATTTGGGTTTGACAACGCATGTACACAGCTGAAGCGAATTGCCAGATGTTGGGCACCCGCTGAAGAAGTTGACGAAGGTCGAGCTCTGGAGCTCTGCTTCTGTTATTCGTAAAGGAGTTAAAATGATAATTGAAGGTGGGAGCCGGCAGGAGTGGCAGAGCGGTTCTAGGCGCTACAGTCTGGAACCGCGCTGTTGCTACGGTCGCAGGTTCGAATCCTACCTCGGGCATGGATATGTGTGATGCCCTTAGGTTAGTTAGGTTTAAGTTGTTCTAAGTTCTAGGGGACTGATGACCTCAGAAGTTAAGTCCCATAGTGCTCAAAGCCATTTGACGGTGGGAAGAGTGGACTGTAACATAATGCTTATTGATACTATGGCCCTGTGGTTCTATTGTTTAAAGAAAATTGGCGCAGTATTATTGTGTCCTGTTTAGCGAATAATGTGTATCTCTTTGTTCTGCAATATGCCTTGGCTTGAGAGTGGCCAATAGTTGCTAGTGCATCTTCTTTAAAGCCACATGATTCTGTTGGTAGTGTCCTCAGAAGGTCTTTGCTTGCCAATATATATACGGGTTCGCTGGCACGAGATGGAGGCACGAAGTTTGGGGGTTGGTGGTAGCGTCGCAACAAGAAGTGGTTACGAGGTCCGAGCGGTCGAAGCCACGAGCTGCGTAAGGAGGGCTTGCGCAGAGCGGGGTCAGCGTCGACTACAAGCAGCAAGCCGCCTTCCCGTCGGTTGGTTGGAAACATTCGTATCGGTCGATTGTTCGTGGCCTGGCTGCCCTCCTCTACCTGGCTTTCATTGGCACCACTCAGTAACCGCTGCAACGCACCATGGATCCATGGAACTGCTTGCTGATAAAGGGGAGTAACATTCTGTAATCCTCGTGGGGATTTGTTTCATTGTCTGCCTCCTTCCTAATTATTTTCTGGCTTATACCCGACCTTCAGAGTTTTACTCGGTCAGCTCTCTGGTCGTAATTATAGGCAGTAGTACTGTACTAAGACACTAATTGTCGTTTAAAAATTTGTCCCACTATTATATATCGTTTACTTTCTGGTTCGTACCCGATCATTAATGTTCTAATTATTCAGCTCTTGGTCGTAAATACAGCCGGAACAATTCTACTAGGGCACAAGTTGATGTTAAGCGAAGAGGGGACTTGCGGTTAGATTTAGCCATCATGCAGATTATGGTAGCATTGAAACAGTTGCAAGAAAATTTCACTTTTCTCCAAAATAATCAGCCGACCTCGAGGCAGATGAAGCGCATTCATGCACAATTAGCCCACCTGGCTAAAAGAGTAAAGGATCTTAAAGTTCTTGAACCGAACCCTGAGCAGTTAGCACATGTCATTCAACTAAATAATCTTTTGTTCGATTTGAAAATCCAAACTGCAGCTTTAGAATTAGAATGTGGGGCTGATACAAATAATATATAATGTGTGGAACAATCGGGTCTACTGCCAGATGTTTGTGTCGCTCTGGCACACTATTTCAGCCACCTAACTCGTTGCCTTCTTCAGGTGTTACATGAGACTTCCGTATTGGAGGATCTTGTCCTGTACTTATGCCCAGAGGACGCTGGGAGCTCTCTTTGCCGTCCGCGCCCGCCTGGCGCTGCTTGCCTCTTCCCCGGTGTTCCCTCGGACGTCCGCGCCCGACTTGGGCGCCACCTGTGGTAGCTCTCTGAGGCCTGTCCTGTGTCGGGCGTTCCGTTCGCGATCCGCGCCCACTCGAGTAAGCGATGCACTGCAAGCAGGACCATGCTACTCAAGCGAAGGGTGTGGCGGATAGCCGCCAGGTGGGACGGGCTCGGGCGACCGAGTCCGCCCCGTCTGCGGCCCCATCCGGCCCTCCACGTACGACGACGCAGCAAACGACATTGGACCACCAGACGGCATATTCTAGGGAAAAAGGCCCGCTTACAGCGGCGCAATTGTACGTCATCCTGCACAGAATGTCACGGGCTACTGCTTACCGGGAACGAGCAGCCGACGAACGAGCTCTCCACTTTTTCCACCAGTACCTCAAGTCACTCGGTTGCGTGGTCAACGAAGAGGAACGAGTACCGTCGGGAGCCCTGACAGGCGTGTTGAATACGCACAACACTGTTCTGTCAGCGGCGGCCCCGATGAGTGTTGCGTCACCAGTCCCAGTTCCAGAAGAAACTGGTGCACTGCTGGCTGCCACTCCGGTCTCTTTCAGTGAAGAGGCCACAGATATACCGGAAACTGTACCGCCAGGCGTGACGAGAGAAGACGGCACCGTCCTGTCATGTGACGACACTATCGTAGAGGCCAACCTTGGCGACCTGCTCGAGGCGGAAGCCATGGCAACACCGCAGACCTCCAGGAAGAGGCCAGCAGCAATAGAGGAGGACGACTCCTCCACATTCTCTCAGTCTGCTTGCAGGAGAAGCCAGAAGCAGAAGATGGCAGACGACCCTGCCCCAACTGAGGCAGACCACACACCAGACGACAGGTTCACCGTCCTGAAGCGGCGGCACACTGCTCGGGCCAAACGGCTCCAAACAGTGCAGCCGCTCCCGACGACGAACTCATTCATCGATGTCGACGAGCCAGGGGCCACCGATAACTGTCTCATGGACGGACACTTACAAGGCCTTCCTTGATAAATTTGAGACAGTGGCGTTCGCTGCCAAGGTCAAATGTGTCGGGCAAGACCTATACCGGGTTTCGACCGCCACCATGGATGACCACCGTGCAGCAATGAAGACCATTGAGACCGACAAGCTACACTGCTTTACACATAATGCGGAGCCCTTGAAGCAGCTGAAGGTGGTTTTCCGCCGCCTCCCACTGAAAATGGAGCCCTCGCACCTCAAAGAAGAACTGGCGGAGCTGGGCTACATGGCCAGCTCCGTGACCATCATGAAATCGCCCAGGACGAGGCGAGACATGCCGCTTTTCCTAGTTGTCCTCCCAGACAACTTCGAAAACCGAAAAATCTTCCAGCTGCAGATGGTGGCCCGAATTGGGGTGGAAGTGGAGCCACTCAAGGCCAAGGGGAGGCGCGCCCAGTGCTTCTCCTGCCAGGTTCTTGACCACGTGGCTCGCTACTTCTCCATGCTGGCCCGCTGTGTCAAGTGCACTGACTCCTACCAGAGTCGGGACTGTACGAAGAAGAGAGAGGAGGCGCCAAAGTGCTGCAACTGTAGCGAGCCACATGTAGCGAGCTACAGAGGCTGCGCTGCATTCCGCCGCCGCCCACGGCAGAACGGACGATCAGCACCTGCCAGGAAGGAGCAAACTGGCACCACCTACGCCTCCGCCACCAAGGGGGAGTCCGCTGACGCCACCATGAGACGCCAAGCGGCCTTCCCGCCACTTCCGCCACGGGACTCGAACGAGACCGCACCATCCGCCGCGCCTGGCTCGTCCGCCACACAGGCTGCCTCCCAGGCTGACCACCACCAGGGTGGACGACGCACTGCCCGTCCACTCAACACTCCGCAGGCTGCTGGACGCGCGGTCCAGCGAACGGACGCGACGGCGACGCCGCGCCCGGCCGCCCCCGCGCCCGCTGCTGCGGCTATACCTGCACCATCAACAGGACCAGGAGCTGCAGAACTGGGAGCCCTTCTGGGCTCTCTCTCTGCCCTGCTCCAACAACTGCCCGTGCTAGTCACGGCAGTCACGGAGGCCCTCCAGGCTGCTACCGTCACCATGAAGCCGCACCATGGATAATCTACTCATCCATGGACTGACTGTTTGCGGCTTCAACGCAAACAGCCTGTTCCCCCAACAAGGTGAGTTTCGCCAGTTCATGCAGGACGAGGCCATTGACCTCTGCCTGGTCGGCGAAACTCACCTTAAACCTGGGGTCCACGTGTGTGTAGCAAACTATGTTTGCTACTGCAATGACAGGCCAACAGCTGGCGGTGGCACCGCCATCTATGTACGTGCATCACTCAGGCACCACCAGGTGCAACTTCCAGACCTGGCAACCCTGGAAGCCACTTGGACGACGGTCACGACGACAGCCGGGCAGATCACGTTCATGGCGGTATACAGGCCACCACGCGGACACTTCCAGGAGGCGGACGTCGACGCGCTGCTGACAGTTGGGGGGAGGGTGTCCATTGCGGGTGACTTCAATGCGAAGCACCCGGAATGGAACTCCCGCCTCACCATTGTCAGTGGCCGCCGACTTACCCGCACTGCCGCGAGGAACGGCGCCCTGATCCTGGGCCCACAGGAGCCCACAATCTACCCAGCCAGGGGACGGCCGGACGTGCTCGATGTCACAGTCATAAAAGGCATCGGGCACCACACGACCGCCTCCACACGGTGTGCACTGTCGTCAGACCACCTGCCGGTGGTCTTTGACATAGATGTCGCCGGAGCCACGCTGCCACCACGCCGACAGACGTACCGGTGCATGGACTGTGAGCGCTTTCGGGAGATAGTCCTGGAATCTATCGTGGACACACCCAATGCAGACGCAGTGGGCGCGGACGCCACTCTGCGTGTCCTCTCCCGCCAGCTACTGCACGCAGCCGACGCAGCCACCCCCTCCCCCCCAGCCACAGGGGCCCAGGGACTTCTCCCGCAACCTACCGCCTCCGATACGGGAAGCAATCAGGGAGAAGAACAGGCTGTTCCGGGAGTGGCAGCTCACCTGCCAACCCGCGACGAAGCGACGCCTCAACCGCATGCGGAGAGACATCAAAGCAGCGGCTGAGGTGCACAGGAACAGCATGTGGTCGGCCTTCGTCGCCTCCCTCAACCCAGAGGACCGCAGCATCTGGCGCACAGTGAAGTCGTTCCTGCTCCGACGACAACGCATACCACCAATACTGATTGGGCGAGATGTCGTCTGCAGCCCAGACGGAAAAGCAGGTGTCCTGGCGGCCCAATTCCAATCGTCATTCACCCCAGTGGACGACAATCTGGATGAAGACCACATCCAGCAGGTAGCCGAGCAACTCCCAGTGTTCCTGGAGGCAAGGGACGACGGGGACGTCATCGAAGCCATCTCCGAGGCGGAGGTGGCAGCACAGCTGAAGGCACTCAATACTAGGAAGGTGGGAGGCACTGATGGGGTCACCAACCACCTGCTGAGGAACCTTCCAGCAGGGGCCCATCTGCTGCTGGCGGGTATCTTCAACCAGGTCCTTCGCTCGGGTGTCTACCCCTCTGTGTGGAAACATGCAAAGGTGGTGGCCATCCCCAAAGCGAACAAGGACCCACGTGACGCTGCCAATTACAGACCCATCAGTCTGCTACCGGCACTCTCTAACAATTTCGAGCGCCTCTACGCCAGGCGCCTGCTTCGCCACGTGACAGCAGAAGAGTGATACCGGATGAGCAGTTCGGCTTCCTAGGGGTCACTCCACGGTCCATCAGCTGATGCGGCTGGTGGAAGAGACCATGCGCGCCCTGGAGACGCGGGATAACCTAGGGGTGGTGTTCCTCGACGTCTCCAGGCCATTCGACTCCGTGTGGCACGACAGCCGCATGTACAAACTTTTTGTGCACGGGGTCCCGACGTCGCACGGGGTCCTACTCCGGTCGTATCTGGCCAACAGGACTTTCCACGTCCGCCTGGACGAGGGGACGTCCACCCACCGATCCATCCGAGCTGGAGTGCCGCAGGGGTCCTTTCTCGGCCCCCTGCTCTACTCCTTATTCACGGCCGACGCTCCGCGCGTGGCGCCGGTGAAGTTGGCACTCTACGCCGACGACACAGCGCTATTCGTGCGGAGTATGAAGGCAGTCGAGATGTGCCGCCTGTTCCAGCGTGGATGTGAGGCCCTTGGTGCATGGTCGACCAAGTGGCGCCTGAAACAGAATGCAGCGAAGAGCCAGGCAGTGGTGTTCACACGAAGACCACTGCCACCAGATCTTCCGCCAGTCACCGTCATGGGAAGCCCCGTCCCATGGAGCAGGACTGGCCGCTACCTGCCGCTACCTGCTATCGTGGAAAGCCCACATCGAGGACGTCAGGGGCAGAGCAATAGGGCGCCTACGCGTTCTGTACCCTCTGCTCAACCCGTTGTCTGCCTTGCCTCCCCACCACGGCACCACGCTGTACCTGGCGCTGGTTCGTCCAGTGCTGGAATATGCGGCCGTGGTCTGGGGCAACGCAGCCGACACACACATCAACAAGCTGCAGAGGGTGCAGAACAGGGCGCTCAAGCTCGCTCTGCGCCTACCGAGGCTCTATTCGACCACTCGGCTACACCGCCAAACCGGCAACCCCTTCCTCCGCGACCGGTTTAAACAATCGGCGCGGCTCTTCTATGAGCGGACTGTACAGTCCGACAATAGGCTCATTAGGGACTTGGGCCATCCTACTCACCACAGGCCAACCACGCGTTGGCCTGACCTGTTACGAGATTAATATCTCGTGGCAGAGAGAGGACAACTCCACCCCAGCAAACACCTCAGGCCAATTCGTACCGTGAGGAAGCCACTCCACAGATATAGGATTATGCAGGAACAGCAGTGTATGCTTAGCCTGCTCCCAACACGGGTCAGGGCAGACCCGTATGGATAATTGACAGTGACTGTGCGGCCCGCGCCTGCCAGGTGCTGCTCCCGAGTATTAGTGAATTGTCAATTGAAACCTTAGAAAATATACCGCAGGTATTGTGGCTGCTAGTTAAGTATGAATCGCTTCCTGATGCATTAAGGATCCCCCATCACGAAGTACTTATCGCACTCTACCCATTAACAATCACTTACAGTGGGGTAAGACAATCGGGCAACTGAGGCAATCGGTCGCGTATGGTAAGTTATCAGACCTTATGGGCAACGAGCTAGAGTATAGAGAGGGACGCAGACCCTATGATGCTGTGGATCCAAGTTTTCAACAAGGCACTGTGCAATATGTTGGTGGCTATACGAAGATGAAGACTGGGTTTACATGTAATGGATTGGGTCCTCTAATTCAACTGAACCGATCATTGACTGGAAATGGCTGTGTTCGGCTACTTGGGAACCATTTTCAGCCTTTCATAGGCTTCACGTTTGGGAACAATGATGAAATTTTTATTAATAACTTTGCTTAATGTTATTTGGCCCCAAATGTTCGTTTTTGATTTGAATAATGTTCTCATGGACTATGGCTGTGTTCGGCTACTTGGGAACAATTTGCAGCCATTCATGGGCTTTACATTCGTGAACAATGATGAAATATTTACGAATGGCTTTGCTTCATGTTATTTGGCCCCAACTGTTCGTCTTTGATTTGAAGAATATTCTGAACAATTTGAGCAAATGATTTGGCCACCCTGAATGCCTGACACGAATCCTGTTGAACATATATGAAACATAATCGAGTGGTCAGTTCGTGCACAAAATCGTGTCATAGGAACACTTTCGCACTAATGGGTGGCTATAGAGGCCACATGGCTCACTATTTCTGCAATGGACTTCCTACGACTTCCAAGCCACTTTGAGATATTGCACTGCGCCATGCAAAAATATGTCCCCATCACTTTTTTCACTTCAGGGCATAATGCTGCCTGACGTCTAGGTTGGTAACAGTCTATAAATGTCACAGCCTTCCTCAGTATGGAATCTACGAGCAGCGCTTGCTCCAAGGCATTGTAGTTAATTACAAGTAATACAGTGCAGGGCAGTAATCTTGATTCCCGTAAAAATGCCACCCAGCAACATGATGAAGAAAACACGGCCAAGAGTCAGACCACTATCACAGCACACTTCCCGTTGCTCGGTCAGCACACTGAAGGCGACAGTTTACAAATAAGCCTACTGCAGTATGTTTCTCGTCGTAGGCTCACAATAACAGATTCCCGATCCGGCCGATCCCGGCAATCTTCGCAGTAAACGCTTAACAGGTGGTACAAGCGCAGCGAGTCAGAGATCATCACGACAACTAAAATGTGTCGCCAAGCATTTGGTTTAAAAAGCGAACAATGACGGCCTCTTTTGGATCAAAAGGACTCCTTACAGAATTTTAAGTGTTATTTCATACCTGCCTGCTCGAAGGTGTTATGCCATACATAAAAAGGAACAGCTTTGGAGGTACCAGTTTAATCTCTTGGCTATTAAATAATCCTAATACTGTGACCGTAGCAGCGATGGAATGCCGCCTAACAGAGAATAAAAACTTGTTGCTTCGGTGAAGCACAACGGCTTCTAGGCACCTTTGGCAGGGAGCATCGACTGCGGCGGAGCTATCCCAGGCGATGCTCGGAGAGCAGAGACTGCAGGGGATGGAGAACGAATACCTGGCGGAAGGCCAGCTGCAGCGGTCTTCAGGAAACAAAGTCTCTAGGTTTGCCAAGAAGAGATAAAGGACCGGTTAGCAAACACGCGCACTGACGTGTATAGACGTGGAAACAATCGTCGAGTGCTCATAACAGAACAGAGGAGTCATCTTAGAAACGCACTCTTATCAGGGGCGTTGAAAAAGTAATGCAAAACATATTTTTCTGAAAGGAGGTTGATTTTATTCAGGATTCTGAGCCGTGGTACCACTGAGTTAGCAGACTTTTCTGTCTGGCGCCACTGGCTCGGGTGAAGTATCGACTATCTCCCTTGCGGCCCCATTGCCAATATCTATGAGGAAGAGTTGGTATCTGGGGGCTGTGTCCTTGGAAGGTCTTTCAGTGGCTATATATACACAGGGTTCGCTGCCCTGGGAGGGAGAGACGAAGTTTGGGGATTGGAGGTAGTGTCGCGATAAGAGGAGGTCACGACGTCCAAGCGGTTGAAGCCACGAGCTACACAAGGAGGGCCTGCGCAGAGCGAAGATACCGGAGTACTTAACTGAGATCAGCGTCGACTACAAGCAGCAGGCCGACATCCCATCGGTTGGTTGGCAACATTCGTGTCGGACGACCGCTCGTGGCCTGGCTGTCCTCTTCTATCTGGCTTTCACTGGCTCCACTCAGTAACCGCGGCGACCCACCGTGGATCCATGGATCTGCTTGCTGATAAAGGGGAGTAGAAATCTGTAATCCTCATGCTGATGTGTTCCATTGTCCTTATAATTTTCTGGTTTGTACCCGACACTCACAGACGTTCTGGATCGGCTCTTTGGTCCTAAATACAGGCAGCAGTATTGTATTAAGACACTACTTCTCATTTGAAAATTTGTCCCACTATTACATTGCCTTTACTTTCTGGTTTTTGTCCGATCATTAATGTTCTAATTAATCACTTCTTGGTAGTAAATACATCCGGAACAATTGTACTAGGGCACAGGTTGCCGATAAAAAATGAAGGGACCTTATGGTTAGATTTAGCTGTTAAACGGTTCAATTCTTTGATTGTAATTACTTTTATCAGTGATTAGTTATAATCTGAACAACCGGTTCTACTAAGCTGTTCGTTTCTATTTTTGAAAGACCGAGTCATTTTTGGTGAGTTTTAGCAGGATCTTGTGGTTCCGTTGAGTGAGTTCACTTGTAATAAGTGTTCAAAAGTAATGATTTAAGACGTTCCTACAGAGCGGACTTAATAACTTGTAACCTCCCCCTCACATATCGACCTTAATGACAGTGAAAATTTAAACCGCGTGTACCTAATGGAAATCTGGGAAAAGCAATCGTCACCGAAGTTAATTTGTCCGTAAAGCGGAAGGAAAATGAAAGGAAAAATCCAAATGAAGTCGGTGGAAATTAATTTTGATAAAAGGGTAAAATTAATAAAGAAAGTAAATATGCGGCCGTTACGTTATCAATTAACTAGCGGTAATTAGATATTTGAGATCTGGGGGAAATTACGGTCGCCAGTCCTGAAAGGTTGTTACACATATAATTAGCACTAGAAGCGTGGCAACTGAAGGTTGACACGTGTAGTGTGAAAACTGAAAGTTTGTCAGAAGCAATAAATTTCACTACACTCTGACTTAATTTAGCAAAAGAATTAATAAAACTGGAAAATTGAAAGTTAATTTAGTGATTGAAATTAATAGTGAGCTTCGGTTCTGAAGCACATCGAAATTCAGTAAAATATGGTAAGTCTTGGGCTACCTCAACAATCATTTCAAAAGCTTCTTGAATCTACGCAATTTAGAAATAAGAGATTTAACTTTGAACTTGAATTAAATGATTCTGAACAATTAACAATAGTAAAATTTAGTACGTACCAAGCTAAGCTGCAGTCACAGGTAAGCTAAAAACGGTAACAAAACTCGCACTCTTAATTTGTGCTTGTGTAATCTAAATATTGTAGGCAGCTATGAATACCTTGACTGAACTTTGAAATTAAAGCAGTGAAATGGAATGACATTACTTTACTGCTGGCGTCTAAATTTTAACGACACTCGGTTTCTTTCGGAAAAGGAAGGGACTCTGCTTGGTAATGCAATTGGGACAATGAGCAACAAATGTTCATACTAAGTTGCTGTAGTTTTGTGATGCAACAATTTTAAAAGCTGAGGTCTGCCATACAGTTCTAAAACTTTACGTGCTTCATGTCTTCCTTGTTGGTTGATTGAAGGTTTTTAAGTCGTCGGTCGAGGAGGTGGCGACAGTCACTCATTGTCGGCCGTCGCTGTTGCAGAAGCTGGATGTTGGCGCGCCTTCTTCTCGACACGGTCTCCAGCCGAAACGGGCTCTTGATGTGTGCCAGCTAACGCTTCACGTCCGCGACACCGTGTCAGAAACTATCATAGCAAGTCGAGCGCAATTACATGCTGCCAAACCCCGAAAGCGCGGCAACTCGCGGGAGCGTCACAGAACACATCTGCTCTACCGCCCTCCTCCAGCCAGCCTCTCGCTGCCCGCGCTCCATGCAGCAGAGTTAACACTACCAAAGATCCTAAACACCTTGGTTCTCCACACGACCTATCGATGTATTCGTTCGACAGCATAGTTTTCCCTAGGCAAGACCCAGCGTAAAATTCAAATAATATTTAGAAATCAAACCAATTATACATCGACATAGATTCACAAATATATATATACAAATAGTAAAACAATTACAATATATAAAGGCACAGAAATGTCATATATTCAGGTAACAAAATAAGGAAAAAATTTATAGTACAACAGATTGAAATAGGAGGATATTCATTTCCGGTGTTACACGTGGCCCACATTGTCTGAGGATGTTCGTGTAACCTAAACGGACTCAGAAAATCTCCCAAAAAAGAAACAGCGGAAATGCATATGATCAAAACATCAACAAAATTTAGCATTCATCTAATTAACCATAAATCAATTTTTGACCGTAGTAATTGAGTGGAGACAGTCCTAATCTTATTCCACTCTCTCACCTTACACAAAAGAAAACAGGTTGACAACATATTAAAATTCATGGAAAACATAGAAAATGGTTTAGCTATTCTAAAATCATCAAAATTCCTAACAGTATCAAGAAATGGAATGCTATTTACAAAATTAACCAGAGTACAAGGTAATAAAAAACAGGGATATCAAAATACGCAAATTAATAATTAATTACATAGAATACACATTTTATATAACCTTTTCATAATTAATATTCTCGCCATGAGAGTCTACTTAACGCTAAACAAGAAAATAAAATACAGCAGATCGAAAAAAAACATGAATATTGACAGCAGAATTCTTTCACATCAGCTGTCCGGGAAGAAAAACAACTCCGCCTTCCGTATCCGCAAGTACAAAGAATGCCGACAGCGGCACAAGAGCCGACAGCGGCACAAGAGGCGACAGCGGCTCCGCCTCGCCAGTATTGTTGCGCCCGCCTGTGCGGCACGCTTGATCTCACTCGCCCTTGTAACAGCATTTCCAGAACGTCCATTTGACTGAATTCTTTCTGAGAAACTCACTCCCGAGTAATCTCAAGGAGTCCATACACACTATCAACTGTCCATCATCACACGCATGTACTAGCCTGAAACTTAAAACAGCGTCTAAGTACATCGGCAATGACTAGTAAATCACATGTTTACGAAATCTTACAGCTAGTTACAAAATCATATTTACATTCTTTAATCTACTGTGACTCAGCTGAAAACTTAAACTACCAGCTTGGATTTTACAATTGGTTACTAACCAGTTACTCTTAAATCATTTAATCAAAATTAATTACTTATTAAAGACAATTAATGACTTATTAATTACCTCTAGGTCAGGCAAAAGCATCGCAACATGGCACAACCTTAAATCTTACACTCTATATTTACATACTGTACAAATTACCCTTTCTGTGGTATTAATCAATCCTTGGTTGGTACAATTTCAGGTCTACAATGTTCCGTATACCTAATAGCTCTCCAGAGCTTGGATACTCTAAGCAATAAGCGTTTGTGTGAGGTATACCAATGACTTTATATGGTCCATTATAAACAAACTTAAATTTAGAGATTTCATTGTCTATCTTGCTCGATTTCTCATGAGCTTTTACAAGTACTAAGTCTCCGATTGCAAACTTAGCAAAACGCGCTTTAGCGTCATGACGACGTATGCGAGCATCGGCTTTTAGCTTCATTATTTCTCGCAAACGATCTTTTTTCACACCAATACTAATGTCAATCCATGGAGGGAATTTGATTATCTCTTCCACTAAACTTTTTCTTCTGTCATCCAACAGGATTTCCTCTGGAGAAAATCCCGTAGACTCATGTCTCAAGGTGTTCATAATTCTCTCAAATTCTGCTACATATTTGCCCCATGCCCTATGGTTGTGGTGGCAATAGGTACGGCAAAGTCGGCCTAGCACGCGTATATACCTCTCAGCGGGATTTCCAGCCGGACAATAAGCTGCTATATGGATCACTTCAACCCCATTACTTGCCATGCCTTCATTCCACAACTTAGAAGTAAATTGTGCCCCATTGTCTGATAGAATCGCCTTGGGCTTACCAATATGAACAAAATAATCGTTCACAAGCATGATATAGACAGCTTTGGCTGTAGCTTTCCAAATCGGGTATAGTTTGATGAACTTGGAAAAAGCTTCTAGCACTACTAAAATGTA
The DNA here is from genome assembly GCF_023864345.2 of Schistocerca serialis cubense. Lineage (NCBI taxonomy): Eukaryota > Metazoa > Arthropoda > Insecta > Orthoptera > Acrididae > Schistocerca > Schistocerca serialis. The sequence continues at coordinate 277,498,847 of NC_064641.1, forward strand.
GGCAAAGTTTCCTGATGACTTGGGCAAAGATCCGTACAAGTCCACGCACAGTAATCCAAAGGTGTCGTTAGGCCTTATACTTTGCATAGGACCACGACTCGTACAGTTGGTAACCTTCACCTTCTGACATAAATCGCAAGTTTTCACTCTGTCAGTAACGCGTTTTAACATGTTGTTAAAATGCGCTACTTCACTCAGCTTTTCCGTACATTTTTTTGGTCCACAGTGACCATACGCCAAATGGTAGCCGGCCGAATTGGCCGTACGGTTAAAGGCGCTGCAGTCTGGAACCGCAAGACCGCTACGGTCGCAGGTTAGAATCCTGCCTCGGGCATGGATGTTTGTGATGTCCTTAGGTTAGTTAGGTTTAACTAGTTCTAAGTTCTAGGGGACTAATGACCTCAGCAGTTGAGTCCCATAGTGCTCAGAGCCATTTGAACCAAATGGTAGTAGTTATTATTTCCGTGACGTATTTTGTGGGCCAGCATACCCGCCAAATATTACTATCTTCACCCTTACGTATGTACAAGATATGATCGTATATCTTGTAATACTTCCTTAATTTCTCTCCTTCTGGACTCATTTCGTCATATCTGGTTTTCACCATATTTAAACAACCGTCCTCGTTCTGATGACGACGTAGATTCTTACAGATGTTCACTATTAATTTACGTCCCTCAAATTCTTTAAAATAGTACAATTTGACCACTCCATCTGCCTCATCTTTCAATAGACCTTGATTAGACTCGGGCAACCGCGACAGCGCATCCGCTACGCAATTGTCGGTCCCTTTTGCGTAACAGATGTCATAGTTAAATAGCTGTAAATACAGCGACTACCTAGTCTGTCTTTCGTGAAGTAGTTTACAATCCTTCAGATAAGTGAGCGCCTTATATTCCGTATGAATAATCACCTTACTGTCCCATAGCTAACCCTTGAACTTCTTGAATCCCCACAATTTAGCGAGACACTCTTTCTCAGAACTCGTGTAGTTTCGCTCACTTTTTGACAAAGTCCGACTCGCGAACGCTATCGTCCGGTGTTCCTTATCCTCTCCTTTACCAACTTATTGGAACAGTTCTACCCCCACCCCGTAATTCGACGAATCCGTTCCCAGATCGAATAGTATGTTTGATCTTAACAACTCGTCTTTTAATCTCTCGAAAGCGGCCTGACATCCGTCAGTCCACACAAACGGAACATTTTTGCGTAAGAGGTTATTCAAATTTTCATCATCAAACACTTGTCCTTTTAAAAATTTACAGTAAAATTCAGTGAGCCCTAGAAAACTTTTTAACTGTTTCCTAGACTTGGGTGGAGGACAATTCCTTATTGCCTCTAGTTTCTCTGGGTCTTTCGTAATACCAGCAGTGGTAATTACATACCCTAAAAGTTTCAGTTCCTGCTTCACAAATTCGCATTTCTTTAGCTTTAGAGTCATTCCGCCATGGCGCAATGCTCTAAAAACTTCATCTAACAGGTCGCAATGGTCATGTCAAGTGGCATTGGCCAACAATAGGCCGTCAACAGTTAATCTTGAACTCAAAGCCGGCCCTAGCACTTTATCTAGGGCCCTGATGAATACGGACACAGATATATTAAGTCCAAACGGCAGTACTCTATACTGATAACACCTGCCCGCAAACAAGAAGGCGGTGTATGGCCTAGATTCTTCTTCGAGTTCTATTTGCCAGTAACTAGCCGTCAGATCGAGGCTAGTCATGAACGTCATGAAAACGTTGCAAAATCTCCTCCATACTCTCTGGTCTATCTGTTTCGCGTTGAACGACCCTATTCAGCGTGCGTGCGTCAATCACAATACGCACACTACCATCCCGTTTTGCTACAATGACCAAACCTTTATTGTATGGACTCGTACTTCTTTCAATCACTCCCCATTCGATCATCCTATCTATTTCCCGTTGCACTGCTTCCTTTTTGGACAGCGGTATAGCATACGGTCTCACGAAGAATGGTTCGTGCGGAATTACATGCAACTTGCATTTATATCCCTCCACAAGTCCCGGTTTGTCTGAAAACACACTCTTATTCCTCATTATTACTTCATATAGGCCTCGTCTTTGTTCGTGTGTTACGTTTGACACACCGTCTACAATAGTTTCCAATTCACTTTCTACACTATTGTCAATGCCGGGATTCCTCACGTTACAGTAGTTCGAATTCATACCTACGTCAATGGCATCCGGCCAGTTAACAATGTGTATAGGCTGGTATTGCCTATGCACACCATCTCCTGCCTCGTCAAAACTAACTACTACTGTTTTATCTTGTGACGTACATGTCATCGTTTTGCTTTGGCAATTAATCACTGCACGGTACTTTAATAGCCAATCTAACCCCATAATTACTTCCGTAGTTAAGTCTGGCACGACGACAAACTCTTGTTCAAATCGTGCCCCACATATCTTGAAGTTGACAAAAATCTGTTTTGTGACCGGTTTACTGGCCTTCCCAGTAGCACCGATAATTTTCACTCATGTTACTGGCATTACTACGATACCAGGTCTGTCTTTCAGTAACTCAAATATTTTCCCAGATACAGCACTCGTTTCTCCACCGGTGTCAATCAACACGTTTAGTTGTAGGCCGTGCATATTAACAGACACTATAATTTGTCTACGCTTGTCCTGGACTGTCTCTTTATTTTCCAGCAGTAAGTCCTCGTCCATATCCAGGTCATTCCAGAAAAAACCATCCCGCTTTGATCCTAAATCCGGCTTATCTGGCGGCTTTTTCAGCCTCTGTTTACATACAGTTTTAATTTCAACACGTCTGTCGCGAGGCTTAATCTGTAGCTCCGCCTCCAATACCGAAATCTTTTCCTGTAACTCGTCAACTAGTGAGTGTTGCTTTGCTATCAATTCACTAATTGTCACCTTCGCTGATTCCTCTTTGGTCAGATTGATCTCATCTGCCAATCTACCTGGAGGAATGTGCCCAGTAGTATCTGCAATTACTTCCTCTGGATCTGCGCAACCCACACTGCTACCGTCCGACCGTATAACGTCAGCTCTAACCTCATACACGCTGTAATCTACGTGCTTTTCTACCAATCGTGTCCGGCTATCACTAAAATTCTTGTAATCTTTCTCCTGAATACTTTCGCAATGTTTAAACTGGAGTTTTGCGTCGGATGGTTCGGCCACTTCTAACACTATAACTTTCGGTAAAGTCTGCCGGTCAGGGCCAGAACTTTCCGTTACTACTTCAACATCCAACTCTTGCGGTATGAAACACGACGAATCTTGCTCGTGCTCCCCATTAACATTAACTATTTCTGGTAAAGTCTGCCGGTTAGGGGCAGAACTTTCTATCATTTCACAAACACTATCTTCCTGCGGGACGAGACGCGGAAAATCCTGCACGCACTCCCCGTAAACACTTCTCCCATACAGGCCCCTAAAATCCCTTAGTTTATCGTATAGGCGACCGAACTGCCTTAACCAGACCTCATCCCTCTCTGCATCCCCTCGCTGGATGACGGACGTTTTATCCGATCTTCTCTCAACATTTGCGAATCATTCTTAAACTCAATCTCCAGTTCCGCTGTCGGTGTTACAGCTACCACTTTATAATCGATTTCCGGAACACTGCTTAAATTGTTTTCACTGACAGTGAGTGTATTTTCTGCTGCCGTGTCTACAGCTGATCTACTACTTGTGGGCGCACTCTTTTCTCCTAACACTGGTACACTATCCCGCCGCTGATTATTTCATACAGAATTTTCATAACGACGACACCTCGGTTTTCTACTATTATTGGGCAGCCAAAATTTCTCCACGCCCGTTCGGCCCCTCACCGACGCGGCCAATGGTTTCCCTGTCTCGTCCCAGCAGATACGCTCCCCAGATACTGCTGAGGCGGCTGGTCACACCCTCTGGCGTTATTACTATTCTGCGAAGCCCGTATTACGCTAGTATGATACTGGTTTCCGTCATTCCTGTTATTATTTGCATTGTACCGATTGTCATTACGGCCCGAACCACTATTGTTATTGCTGCCAAGATTGCGGTATGCATTATTCCCATAGTTATCATTGTTGTGGTTGTTGTGGTACCCATTGTTGTTACCACGGCCTCTGCCACTGTCGCGATTATTGCGCCAATTATCCTCGTCCTCAACTCTTTCCAGGAAATCATTGATTGTCCTGTAATTGCTTCCTACGTAGCGTTTTGTATCATCTGGAAGCTTTCTGTAGAGTTCCCAGACGATTTCGGATTCCGTGCGGCGATCACGCAAATATTCCAACTTGTGGATCCAGCCCTCACAAAACTCCTTCATCGAGCCGCGCGAATTCGCATCGAAAGGCTTCGATACGACAAATTCGCGCCAGACACGTTGTTGTTTTTGCTCTGACCGGTATTCAACCAGAAACAAAATTTTAAACTCGTCAAAAGTCAGGTTCGTAATGTTGAGGTTTAAGCCCCAACGTTTGGCATCACCAGCCAACACATCAATAACAGCATTAATTTTTCTATCATTAGTCCATGATCTGGGTAAAACTCTTTCACAATTTTTAATGAAATCCGTCGCATGTATACCGCCTTTTTTCAAGGGGTCGAACCGCTCCTCTTTCGTCAACAATTCCGAACTGTGTGCACAGATTGGTACATAGCTCTGTTTTTCGTCAAGTTTCTTTTCTAATTCTGACACTCTCGTAATTACTTGGCAAGTGGTTGTCGCAAGCGTTTCCACTTCCCTTTTTTTCCCTTCGCAGGTGTTAGCCAGCTTCGTCACTTTAGTATCTACTTCGGATACTAAAGCCTTTAAAGTTTCCACCTTCTGTTGATCCTCTTTTTTCACTAATTGTATTTGTTCCGTCACCTTATTCTCGATGATCGGAACAACTGCTTCTCCTACACTTTTCTCGATTCTGCTAATTTCGGAATCAAAACGAGTATTTATGCTCGCAATTTCCGCCTGAACTATCATTTCCTGTTGAAGATTACCGATATCGGTATTAATCATAACAATAACTACTTTGATTTTATCAACTTTTGTGTTAACAAGTCCAACATTATTGTTAACAACATTAATAGCTTTGTTCTGGTTGTCTAGCTTCCTGCCAATTTTTTCAGACTGAGCTTTAATTTCTACTGATTGACTCTTGATTTCATTTATCAAAACATTCAATAAATCAGTTAAATTCCCGGAAGCTACCGGTTTTACTTCCGTAGCTGGTTCCTCTATATATGTTCCCCCGTATTGGTCATCAAGGGGTACAGATTTGATTTTCGCTTCCGATTCCGAAACATTTTCTAAAGTTTGGAATTCCATTTCTGCTGTTTGTTGAGTTTTGGCGGTCGCGTCTTTCATGCTAGCCGCCTGACCCTGAACAATGGGTTCCGCGGTGCTTGTTTCCCACTGTTCCGTATCCAAGTCTACCAAATTTTGGTAATTGTTGCCTTCACTCATTTTAATAATTTTCAATATAAATGCCAAATCTCAAATATAATTAGGATTACTCACACTACTTATTCTCGCTGACGTAACGGCCTGTTCGTAACCAGTACTTTGTTACGAGATTTGCACAATGCTAAATTCGTGTCCAGAACAACCTCAATTTTGAAGATTGTCCTGTCACCAGGTCGCCACGTGTAACCTCCCCCTCACTTATCGACCATAATGACAGTGAAAAATTAAACCGCGTGTACCTAATGGCAATTTGGGAAAAGCAATCGTCACCGATGTTAATTTGTCTGTAAAGAGGGAGGATAGGGTTACATCTAAATGAAAGGAAAAATGCAAATGAAGTCGGTGGAAATTAATTTTGATAAAATGGTAAAATTAATAAATAAGTACATGTGCGGCCGTTACGTTAACAATTAACAAGCGGTAATTAGATATTTGAGATTTCGGAGAAATTACGGTCGTCAGTCCTACGGACAATTACTATAGTAACTGAAAAAGAAAGGTTATTACACATATAATTAGCACTAGAAGCGTGGCAACTGAAGGTTGACACGTGTAGTGTGAAAACTGAAAGTTTGTCAGACGTAATAAATTTCGCTACACTCTGACTTAATTTAGCAAAAGAATTAATAAAACCGGAAAATTGAAAGTTAATTTAGTGACTGAAATTAATATTGAGCTTCGGTTCTGAAGCACATCGAAATTCAGTAAAACACGGTTAGTCTTGGGCTACCTCAACAATCATTTCAAAAGCTACTTGAATCTACGCAATTTAGAAATAAGAGATTTAACTTTGAACTTGAATTAAATGATTCTGAACAATTAACAATAGTAAAATTTAGTACGTACCAAGCTAAGCTGCAGTCACAGGTAAGCTAAAATACGGTAACAAAACTCGCAATCTTAATTTGTGCTTGTGTAATCTAAATATTGTAGCCAGCTATGAATACCTTGACTGAACTTTGAAATTAAAGCAGTGAAATTGAATGACATTACTTTACTGCTGGCGTCTGAATTTTAACGACACTCGGTTTCATTTCGGAAAAGGAAGGGACCCTGCTTGGTAATGGAATTGGGACAATGAGCAACAAATGTTCATACTAAGTTGCTGTAGTTTTGTGATGCAACAATTTTAAAAGCTGAGGTCTGCCATACAGTTCTAAAACTTTACGTGCTTCATGTCTTCCTTGTTGGTTGATTGGTTAGAAGTCGTCGGTCGAGGAGGTGGCGACAGTCACTCATTGTCGGCCGTCGCTGTTGCAGAAGCTGGATGTTGGCGCGCCTTCATCTCGACACGGTCTCCAGCCGAAACGGGCTCTTGATGTGTGCCAGCTAATGCTTCCCTTCCCCGACACCGTGTCAGAAACTATCATAGCAAGTCGAGCGCAATTACATGCTGCCAAACCCCGAAAGCGCGGCAACTCGCGGGAGCGTCACAGAACACCCCTGCTCCACCACCCTCCTCCAGCCAGCCTCTCGTTGCCCGCGCTCCACACAGCAGAGTTAACACTACCAAAGATCCTAAACACTTTGGTTCTCCACACGACCTAACGATGTATCCGTTCGACAGCATAGTTTTCCCTAGGCGCGACCCAGCGTAAAATACAAATAATATTTACAAAACAAGCCAATTATACATCGACATAGATGCACAAATATATATATACAAATAGTAAAGCAATTACAATATATAAAGGCACAGAAATGTCATATATTCAGGTAACAGAATTAGGAAAACATTTGTAGTACAATAGATGGAAATAGGAGGATATGCATTTTCGGCGTTACAGACTGACAATCAGTTTAACTCTGAAAATATAAACAGCCAACTGTCACCAGGGCTTCAGTCAAAATAAAATTGTCAGAAGGGACGGGTGGGATCCAGTCGCACCTTGGTGCCGATTGAAATTAGGAAGTTGGTTGCTTTGAAGTAAGTCTTATCATTGTCATATTGTTTGATAATCTGTTTAATCTTTAATCACAGGTGCGTATCTTAACCGCGAACTTTTCGACATAGAGTTTTCAAATTAAAACTTATATCATCTGTTTTGAGTAACTGAGTCACTCTTCCCAACAATGGTGCTCATATAGTTTTCATGTGTTGCGGAAGAGAATTTATTAAGACAGATTGTTTCCGGCACGGTAGTAAGCACCACTGTTTCACCGACAACGTGCGAGCTGCAGGTCCGGCCGTCTTGTAATCTTTGTCATATTGTTTGGTGTTTCGCAATACAGCATTTCAGATTTCTTCTGCAAAGATTCAACTTAAGGTTTGTTGTCAAAAGAATATCGCAAGTGTGTTTATTTTGTTATAGAAAATTTTATGGTTAAATGCTTCTATTATCTGTAAAACATAGTTTATGTATCGTTAAATAAACAGGTTGTGTGAAAAGAAAGTTATATTGGTTGGTCCTCCCTTCCACGTTTCCCTTAACTCAATTCAGTACTACGAATCAGATTCCAATAAAAAATATTATTCTCCCTTTCTTTTGCTACAAAACTTTATTTTTCATTGTAACCTCGCTCAATGCGACGGTTTTAAGCCACGTTTCTTGGAGGGTTGGACAGTATCACCTACTCCTCGATGTCGGAGCAACTGTTTTGCTGCCTCAATAACCTCCATATCATCCATATGCTGCTTCCCGTAGAGTGCATTCTTGGTTGGGACAACCACATACAAGTCGGAACTTTCGGAATCCGGCTGTAGGCTGAATGGGGAAGAACAGTCCAATGAAGGTTTGTGAGCCCCTCTCGGCTGCGCAGACTGGTCTTAGGGCTTGTATTGTCTTGGAGAAGGAGGCGACGAATATGGCATTGTTCAAATGGCTCTAAGCACTATGGGACTTAACATCTGAGGCCATCAGTCCCCTAGGCTTAGAACTACTTAAACCTAACTAACCTAAGGACATCAAACACATCCTTGTCCGAGGCAGGATTCGAACCTGCGACCGCTGCAGCAGCGCGATTCCGGTCTGAAGCGCCTAGAACCGCTCGGTCACAGCGGCCGGCGCGATGAATACGTTGAAATTATTTCTTCACAGCAGCAAAATATACTTCCGAGATGATCGTTGTACGATGAATAGTCCCTTCACAGTCCAGGAAAGTAGTCTCCATGACTTTACGAGCTGAGGGTGCGAATTAGAACTTTTTCTCTGAGGGAAGATGATGAGGCCCCACTACACGGTTAGCTGTGTGGATTCCTGTTGAAGTGATGAACCCATGTTTCTTCACCTGCGACGATGTTCGACAAAAATTGTCAAGATCAGCCGCAAGAACTCCGCAAATGTTCCTCGTCTGTGCACTTCATGGTATTCTGCTAGCTGACGATGAACGCTGTAGGCATACACCTTCGAGTAGCCAACTGGCGGACGGGCGTGTTAGCACTACCAGCAGAGGCGTGCAGTTGAGCAGCGATGTGTCTGATCGTGATCCGCCGATCACCTCGAGGGAGACTGTCCACACGTTCCAACACTGCAAGTGTGCCGGCCGGCACGTGAGAGGTCGGACAGGTATGCGCAACCTTGTTACTATGATGAAAGGCCTCACTCGACGACTCACTTTGCTCTGTTTACTTCCTGGTCTCCATAGACATTCTGCAAGCAACTATGAATATCTGCGATGCTCTGATTTTCGCCAAAAGAGACTCAGTGACAGCTTCTTGCTTTTAACGCGCTTCCGTTATGTACGCCATTTTGGAGCCTATGCATTTCGCCACCACCTCTCCGATCTTCATGGAAGTAGGATGAAGTGGGAATCGTTGAACATTCTTTAAGATTTCACATTTATCGTCTGCATTGCCTGTGCTACCCCGAAGCAAAAAATCAACAAGCAGATCTCCCTGCCCATTGTAAAGCAAAGTGTATGTGATGTTTTGTGTTGCAGTTTCTTTTTGGGACTTCTGTTTCCTAGGGGTTGTTGACTACCTAGTTCCAAGCGCTGTTCTTATGATTCCGATGTAGCCTCACGTTACAGTAGTACGATGTAGCGTAACAACCCGCGATTCGTCACCACTAGCAATTTGGCTTAAAAGCTTGTTTTTTCTACACAGTATCTCTGGGAGGTCACCACACTGGCTAAACGACTGTTCTGTGGAACTAAGTCAGCATTTTTGGAGCCCAACGTGGGCACAACTACATGCGGAAAGCTTACTGAAACGTGAGGGATGTCATGAGACAATGGTGAAAACGAGTGGCGTTTGTTTCCTTTAATTTTTTTTATCGGATTTTGCATCAGGGCATCAGTAATGGTGGATGGTTGTCCACTTCGTTCCTCACTGTACATAGCTGCACGATTATCTTTAAACGCTCTAAACCATTTTATCATCATTTCAACCTCCAAAGCGTTTCCTCCATACAGTTCACTAATCTACCGATGAATTTCGACCTTTCACGCCTATTGCATCTATGAAACGACAGTCCGTTTTTCACAAACTGTGGCATTTTCAGTGGGTTGAGCCATTTTAAACTCATACACATGCCAAAGCTACCGTGATGGCCTTCGTGGTTTGTCAACAGTTGAAGCAACTTGCATGGTACTAGGGGGATCAGTAGAGGGCTGAAACTGCAGAGAAGAGTGGGATGTATTTTACAAATAACTGACCATGTTCCCTCCGCTTGCGGAGTATGGATGTAGATGTAGATGTAAGTGCTACTTTCGGTTGAGAGGGGTGGCACAGAATAAAGAATCGTGATGGGTCACATTAAAAAAATGTAGAGTCAAATCACCACGCTTTGAAACGTTGAGGATGGCAGAGAGCGGATGATCCATTAAAAATTACGATGCAGTTGAAAGATGAGGCGAGAAGAGAAGTACCAGCAGAACTGTTCCACGGAAAGGAAGACGATAATGCACTAACGGAAAAAAATCCCAACAGCAAAAAGGAATTCCGTGAAATAAACGGAAGTTGGCAGGTGTGTTTCTTTATCTGAGTCTGTTCATTCGCATAAGAGTGGCACTAGTAAAGTCGCTATGAGGATGCAAATCAGCCTGGCCTTAAATACGCGCTGTAACGGTAGTGAGCGGTAGTTACCTCTGAGACTGGACGAAGTGAGTTGAAGTTTGTCAAGGATCCCTTTAAGACGACGAAGAAGTCGTTTCAACAGCTCAATCAGTTAGAATGTGGTCGTGCAAAAGGGTTATGAGATGCTGGATGTTATCTAGATACATGATTGCTGTCAGCTGTGGTCACGGGAATGTAAGATCGCAAGACGCCAGGGCTCTGGACGACCACATGGCACTGCCGAGAGGGAAGACCGTCGTGTTTATCGTATGCCTGTAGGGCATTGGGCTGAGTCTACAGCAGCAATATGAGCAGTAGTTGGTACCACAGTGAAGCAACAAACTGTTGCAAGCCGGTTTGCTTCAAGGAGAGTTCCGAGCTGTACGACCTGTAGCGTGCATTCCACTGATCCCAAACAACCGTCGTTTCCGACCTCAGTCGTGTCACACGAGAGCTTATTGGAGGTGCCAGTGATGGTTGTTTGTTGTTTAGAAAAAGACCAGGTGAGCGCCTGCAACCCACCAGACTTTCATCTATAGTTTTGGTCTGCGGTGTGGTTTCGTATGACAGCAAAAGCACTCTCATGGTTATCCCCAACACCCTGACTGTAAATCTGTACGTCAGTCTGGTGATTCGACCTGTTGCGCTGCCATTCATGAACAGCATTCCAGGGGGTATTTTCCAATAGGATAACGCTCGTCCACATTCCGCTGTTGCAACCCAACATGCTCTACAGAGTGTCGACATGTATCCGTGCCTGTTCGGTCACGAGATCTGTCTCCATTCGAGCACGCGAGGGACATCATCGCAGGACAACTCCAGCGTCATCTCCAACCAGCATTAACCGTCCCTGCATTAACTGACCAAGTGCAACAGACATGGAACTCCATCCTCCCAACTGACATCCGGCACCTGTACGACTCAATGCTTGCACGTTTGCACGCCGGCAGTCAACATTTTGGTATTTGCACCGGTTTTTAATGTGCTACAATTTCACATTTGCAATGGCTTATCTTGCGCTTACATTACTTAGACAGATGTATTCTCGAAATTTCTTTACTCTACGTTAATTAATTTTTGGTATTGGAATTTTTACCGTCAGTGAATGCACGCGTTATTAATGGCATTTATGATAAATTTTAAGAAACATAGAAAGAATAAAGATTTTGGAAAAGTGAAGCCATTTACTGCAGCATGTATGCGGGAATGGAAATCAGCGTAAGACAGCAACTGATGAAGTCAACTGAATGTTGACATAAAAGGAAAGTCGTAATTGGTTGGCTGAAGTAAACGAGTTTTGAGCAGCAAGTATCTTGTGCGTAAATGGGCAATCTGTTCCTTTGCTCTTGGGTTAGCTCAACATAAAATTAAACCTTGGATATGGAAAATTAATATAAGGATCACAGGTCACCCTAACTACCAACGTAAATATTAGAATGTGATGGTAATTCAAAGAATGGTTGCCTCATTTCCGTGACATTTTGTCTTTGATCAGCCATTTACAGATGTCAGTAGTTTGCTGTGGCTACTAACTCATCTGATGTAAATGATAATCCTTTGGAAGGATACTACTTGCTCAGAACTCGCATGTAGCTCAGCGATTTAGATTACGTACAGTACATTATGTAAAAACGCACACTTATTAGCTCTATGCTGTAATCGACACGGGCTACAATAACGATTAGCCAATAAAATAAAATAGACAAAGTATTTGGAGAGAGAGAGAGAGAGAGAGAGAGAGAATGAGTGAGACTGACACAAAGAGAGACAGACAGAGAGGGATAGTGTTACATTAAACATTGCTTACGCTTCACTTACTCTTTTAGTTTTAGAATGCGGATTCAAATGCCTGCAACGATTTGGTTTTGTAATCTGACAGCTTTCTTTTCTAATCTGACAGCTTTCTCTTCTTGTTAATTTTTTATCATTGATTTATTCAAACTTGATTTTGAAACAGTTGTGCTAAATGTTTCATTCTATAGGCAATCTCCGATATGATGAATAGTAACTGCCATTTTAAATAGGCAACATCAGTCGATAGAGCCTTCAAAGCATTTATACCTAAGCGTATATATTAATAGGACGAGCTCTCTTGTCAGTGGTCGACGATTGTTAGTTAATTACACAAAGGGCAATTAATTAGGCTCTATTTTGTTATTTATATATATATTTAATAAGTCTCACGTGGGAGAAATTCCGAGCTAAACGTAACTAGGAAGTAAAGGAAATTCTTATCTGAATTACAACTAGAGCACTATTAGTTCAGTGTTCGTTGGTTGGATAGAAAAGTCTGTAATTTTGCCTTCAAAGTATTTAGACCTAGTGGTTAAAATGAGAAAAGACTCGAATGAAGACGTCTCCAACACATAAGATTCAAACGAGGTGATAGAACAGCTACCGACTACTGCAGCTAGTTTTATAGAGCTCGTTGCTGATCGGGCCTTCGTGAGAATCGTAACCTTTAATGAGTACGTAGCTTCATTGTGTAAGTTATAATAGTGGTAAATATAATTTACACTTAACTCATTAGCGTGAAAGCTAAGTGGTGGTATGATTAAGAACAGCGACTCACATTTGGCAGGAGCGAATTCCCAATGCCCGTCCAACCATACAGATTATAATTATAGTGGTTCTCGAAATCGTCAAATATTAGAGCCGATGTCGTTCGCCATCCACGTCCGTTCTAGCTTTTGCTTAGTTTTCAACGACCGGGACGTCCATGCGACGTCTAACCATGTTCAGCAATGATTCCTTCCCTACTTTATTAGTATCTGTTATTATCGCCTCCAAGTAAATTCTAAGACAGCCACACGTCATCACATTCGAATATCGCAATACGAATGACGAATCAAAAGTTTCGTACAGAATTACAGGAACAAAATTAGTACACCTACAAATGGGCGATGCTTGTAAGCTACAGCAAGAAACGTTACACATGAAATGAGTATATTATTAATAAAATATGAGAAGGTAGGTATTTACTCTCGTTCGGAGTATTCCGACTTCGTAGCTACGCGCATTTCCCGTATATCACATGACTTAGATTATCAATGTAATTTTTCAATGTAGAATTTGCCAGTGTAGGTTCTTCTTCTTCTTGAAACGTTTCTACTTTTACGCAGGTGGCAGGTCGCTCACAGGGTCTCTTCCAAGCTTCTCTTCTGTCCAATGGTCTATCATCCAGCATCTCTTCCTATCGCTGTCGTCTTCGGTTCACATCATCCTTCATCTGGTCTCTCCATCTTGTTGGTAGTCTTCCAATTGGTCTTCGCTAAGATTCTGTCCATTCTAGGGGACTTCTTGAAAGCCTTTCTGGTCCCATTCTTAAAATGTAGCCGAACCATTCGAGCCAATTTCTCTCCATAGTTTCTTTGAAGAGGGTGTGATCTGCAGAGTGTTTCGCAATGTTTCATTCCTTTTCCTGCCCCTTCTCGTCTTACTTCACTTTATGTGAATCTTATTTCCATAATTGCATCTTCAATTACTTTGTGCCAGGTATTTAGTTCTTACAATTTCTGCTCATTTTCTTCCCAAATCATCACATCGTCTGCATAACACTCAGACTTTCGTATAATTTGGTGGTGACCTTTGGAGAACTTTCCATATGATGCTGTGAAGACGATCATGACTGTATTAAAAATCGTTGGCGAGAACGCACTTTCTTGCCAGTCTCCTCTGTCCGTTCTAAATCTTTTCGTCTATTAAAACAGAACTGTGGAATTTTTGTACGTTTCTCCACTGCATTCCTTTCAGTCCATTCAGATCTTACAATATCTCTTCTAACATTCCCATAAGGCTTTTTTATATCTATATCTAGTTCCCATTTTTTTTCTACAGCCTGTCTGACTGTACATATACCGTCTGAAGTTGTTCATCCCCGTCGAAATCTTTGATTCTTAACTCTTAATTGTGGATACTGATGCACCCAATGTGATGATTTGGCGAATGACACGGTTCCAAGCAGCTAATTCGACATATGAGTTGCTATTCAGAATTTGTTCCTTTACTGACTGATTACTGCAATGTGCTATGTATCTATACCCTAGGGTCTCACGAATCACGTGTATTCAGTTTAATGGCGTACGGTAACTTCAGTTTTCACCATCACACACGAAGGCCGCTCATACTGTCTCTGTGGTTCAAACAATTTTGAACAGCACTAGGAAGTGTGGGGATGAAGGCGGTCTCCTAACTCGCTAGTCCCTGCTATGAATAAAGGCTGAGAAGTATCCAATTACGTTTATACTGGCTAACGAGGAACGACTGGCTCTGTAGTTATCTAGTAGATGCGAATGGCCGGCCGCCGTTTCTCTCCTCCTTCCTTTGAGTCCCTGCTTAGCCGTCCCAGCCATCCTGTCTTCTGTAGCTGCACTGTCGCATTTGCTATCATTACTGCATTTGGACAGCTACACGAAAATGTTGCAGAACGTACATATCGCCCAATCACTACCGAAAATGTTTCCCTTTTCAGGAGGCATAAAGTTGCATTCAAAAATCGATTTAAGAAAGAATCGGTTTGCTGTACTTACTGTAAAATCGGAAAGAAGAAAGGAACAGCGGTAAAGATTTGTATTAACTGGGAAGCCTAATTCGAAACATGATAATCTTGTTTTTAAACGCGTCGTCTGGAGCATCAATGAGCTTACTATGGTGACAAAGTTTTCTGATGTAGTATATTACTTTTTTAATTTTTTTAAACAAATAGATTCTCATTCTGTGTTTTATCTTTTTATTCGATGTTTTAATGGAGAGCTGTCGCACATTATTTCTTATCCTCCCACACGGTTTCAATCCATGACTGATTTTACTGACAACATACAGAAGTGTAACAGAACCTAATTCGGTATTAATCTCGTTCACAAAGGGTTCAATCGTAGAAAAACCTAATATTGAAATCCTAACTTTCAATGAAGTAGGATAAGTGAAGGTTTAATACGTGTGAATTGTTAGAGACTGAAAATTAGGCAAACAGTAGAAAGTTAAATAAAAGAAGAGAGTGAAATTTGTGGGGATGGTGATGCGGTTGCAGCTTGAGGAACGACAATCTTAGTCAACCTTACGTGTATTCTCATCTGGCGAAGTCAGCAACTTAAAACCGAACGTTACACGGTGATTTCATTTATAACTGAACCTACGACTTTCATTTCAAGAAATTTTATTAGAGATAAATTGAAAAGTTTAAGCAGTAATTTTTAGTTTAGCACAAGCATATCTTTATCGAAACTGGTTTTTATTCCCACTGAATTGTTCCGAATCTGGCCGCACTAGTTGGCATTAATGGGTTTCTTCACATCGGGCAAATAACCCATTTAAATTCATTAAAACATGCAGTAGCGAAATTCACTTTATGATGTCTCATAATGGCCGTATGAAGTACCTGCCGTCCCAAACATCAACAGAATTATCATCAACAGCAGCAACAACAAAATCCGAGGTTAGAGTAGCAAGGTAAATCAAGTGGTACAATGAAATTAATAATAAGTTGAGCGCGCAGAAAGCTTACAAGCAGCCTACTGAGGTAAGACATAATGTTTTGAAATGTTATTGAATCGACTACAGTGAAGTGGATATTTAGTGCAAACTTAATTCTATATGCAGATGAGTATAGTCATAAGAAACTGAACAAAGAGACATACGAATACACTGATGTAATTCTGAAACGTACGAATCTACAAATCTAAGATTATCTGAGCATCAGAGGTGTTTCCGATGTCGCACAGTTACCTTTCCATCACAATGTAGTTCTGTGACGTCAATCTCCGTAGGCAAAAGTGTTGAAACCTCGTTTTTATAACATTTCATTATCCTTTCAGCTCGTTAGCTCATCGTCGGCAGACATAACATACTGTAAATTACCGATTCACATTTCAAAGCGAATGCGTGCTTTTGTGATCTATTCTGAAGCATCTATATTAAACATTATTATTGACCCTAATGACATAGCGGAGCTATTTAATTAAAAAATGTATTACGTGCTCTGACTTGTTTGATACGACCATGCGCGAGTCTATCTCCTATTATCTAACGAGGAGAACACGGCATGCGCTGTAAACCGTGTTTTCATAAATTTCGCTCACTGATAGACGGGTCAAAATAAGCGAACACGTATCTCGGCTTATACATAGATATTGGACTGTTTCTGAGAAAACGGCAAAGTTTTCAAGGTAGTTTATCTATTTTTAGCGAGTAATTAGCGCAACCAAAACGGTGGCGCAGTGGCTAGTGCCGTGGCTTCACACGCTGGTACGCCGTGTTTGAAACCCGGTAATTACTTTATTTTACGATTTTTATTGGTCTACCATGTTCGTAGAAGATTTGTACACGAATTTTTTCCAGTATATACTGAAACAACGTAGTCCTTATTTGTCTACTTAACTGTATGTCTGGTGAATGAATTAAAAAAAAAAGCAGTGATGAAATGAGAAAATGGTTCAAATGGCTCTGAGCACTATGGGACTTAACTTCTGAGGTCATCAGTCCCCTAGAGCTTAGAACTACTTAAACCCAACTAACCTAAGGACAGCACACAACACCCAGTCATCACGAGGCAGAGAAAATCGCTGACCCCTCCGGGAATCGAACCCGGGAACCCGGGCGCGGGAAGCCAGAACGCTACCGCACGACCACGAGCTGCGGACGATGAAATGAGGAAATTAATTGAAATTGCTTTAGGCGAAATTCATGTAGTCAATTGCAAGCACCAGTTTTCAAAAAACTGATCCTTTATGCGTGATTTATCGCAAGATTATTGAAAACTTAATCAGTGTTAAAATTAATACGAAGAAATATCACTGTGGCAAACCTGCCTTTGCGCGACGCTCATGGTCTTCGGAATTTCCACGCTTCGAATGTATCTACGATCGATATCATACGACAGAATGCACCAAGACTTCCTGAAGAATAAACATGAGAACAAAATATGAACATCAATATAATAATTATTATGAGAATAAAATATAACAGTGAGAGAATATAAAAAAATTTAACCTCTGAAAATATCATACATACTATGTAATGAATGTATGAAATTGTGACACCCAAGTATATTTTCAAAATTAATATAACGACCTATATTCCCTGACTCGATAAGAAACACACGTACCTTCTGCGAAGGTAAGTGAAAAAAAATAATAAACAAAAACAGTAGTAATGTTTGTAACACGGGGTGCAAAAGGGAGAGCCCGAGACACTAGCCACTGTGTCACAATTTGGGCTGAGGTTATCGCTGCTTGAAAGGCATATAAGGCTTCGATAGCCGTTTTCTTAGAAACGGTAGAGTATCTACAGATAAGCCAAGACAGGTGTTTGCTTATTTTGACTCCTCTTCCACTGAGCGAAGTTTCTGAGAAATCGGGTTAGCACTTGCTGTGTTCTGCTGGTAAAAGTACGACTTAAGCATATTTTGTTGTTGTGGTTTTCAGTCCTCAGGCTGGTTTGATGCAGCTCTCCATGCTACTCTATTCTGTGCAAGCATCTTCATCTCCTAGTTTCTACTGCAGCCTACATCCTTCTGAATCTGCTTAGTGTATTCATCTCTTGGTCTCCATCTACGATTTTTACCCTCCACGCTGCCCCACAATACTAAATGGGTGATCCCTCGATGTCTCAGAACATGTCCTACCAACCGATCCCTTCTTCTGGTCAAGTTGTGCCAATTCTATTCAATACCTCCTCATTAGTTCTGTGATCTACCCATCCAATCTTCAGCACCCTTCTGTAGCACCACATTTCGAAAGCTTCTATTCTCTTCTTGTCTAAACTATTTATCGTCCACGTTTCACTTCCATACATGGCTACACTCCATACAAATACGTTCAGAAACGACCTCATGACATTTAAATCTATACTCGATGTTAACAAATTTTTCTTCTTCAGAAACGCTTTCCTTGCCATTGCCAGTCTACATTTTATATCCTCTCTACTTCGACCATCATCAGTTATTTTGCTCACCAAATAGCAAAACTCCTTTACTACTTTAAGTGTCTCAATTCCTAATCTAATTCCCCCAACATCACCCGAGACAATTCGACTACATTCCACTATCCTCGTTTTGCTTTTGTTGATGTTCATCTTATACCCTCCTTTCAAGACACTGTCCATTCCGTTCAACTGCTCTTCCAAGTCCTTTGCTGTCTCTGATAGAATTACAGTGTCATCGGCGATCCTCAAAGTTTTTGTTTCTTCTCCATGGATTTTAATACCTACTCCGAACATTTCTTTTGTTTCCTTTATTGCTTGCTCAATATAGAGATTGAATAACATCAGGGATAGGCTACAACCCTGTCCCACTCCCTTCCAACCACTGCTTCCCTTTCCTAACCCCTCGACTCTTATAACTGCGATCTGGTTTCTGTACAAATTGTAAATAGCCTTTCGCTCCTTGTATTTTACCCCTGCCACCTTCAGAATTTGAAAGAGAGTATTCGAATCAATATTGTCAAAAGCTTTCTCTAAGTGTACAAATGCTAGAAACGTAGGTTTGCCTTTCCTCAATCTTTCTTGTAAGATAAGTCGTAGGGTCAGTATTGGCTCACGTGTTCCAACATTTCTACGGAATCCAAACTGATCTTCCCCGAGGTCGGCTTCTATCAGGTTTTCCATTCGTCTGTAGAGAATTCGGGTTAGTATTTTGCAGCTGTGACTTATTAAACTGATAGTTCCGTAATTTTCACATCTGTCAACACCTACTTTCTTTGGGATTGGAATTATTATATTCTTCTTGAAGTCTTATTTAGCATATACACTGTCCTTACCCGATAGTTTTCGGCGTTTGCCGCTCCTTGCAGCACCACGGCAGTTATTCCTAGATTTTTCTCACAGTCCCTGGCTCAATTCCCTTCAATAGTGTTCCAGACGTACATCTCAAGAAGTTCTTCTTTAAGTTAAGAACTTTATTAGATAGTAATGGACTCCATCTTTTTCTGCGTTAGTGCGTTTCTCAAATACTCCTAGTTTCGCTGTCTTGGGATAATGTCATCTAAGTTAGCAGAATACATTCAATTCGTCTACCTCGTAATACTCAGTTTTATATTAAGTTTATCGCTACCCTCATTTTTGCTACCAGCCATTGTTTCTCTCACAGTCCATGTTCTGTACTAATTAGACTGTTAATGCTATTCAGCACGTTCTGTCACTCTTCCTCAGTTTCAATGAGGATAGCAATATCCTCAGTGAATCATACCCATTTCTAGTTGAGTACCTGAGTATGTTCTAGAAGCCCATCTCCTCTTCCCTCCTCGCTCCGTCCATCGCTTTCTCGCCCCTGTCTGTATCTAAATGCTCCTCTCCCCTCACTTTGTCCTGATCCTCCATCTCTATCCACCTCATCCTCCACCTTTTATCTCCACTTCACCCCTCTATCTCCTCCTCATCCTCTGTAAGTCCATCACCTCCTTCCTAGTCTCTCTGTTCATCTCCTCCTCTCCTGGTCCATCACTTCAACCCTATTTCTGTGTCAAACTTCTCCTACCCTCCCTATTGATCATCTCTTCCCCCCTCTATATCAAATCATCTACTTGATTATTATTCCCATATTTTCAATTTAGTAAGTTGTTTAGCTGTTTTGTGATTTATCCTTATTTAACTTCTGTCTATGTCCACTGCTCCCTCCCTCTGTCCATCTCCTCCTTTTCCACTTCTCTGTCCAGTTCTCCCACCTTTCCTTTCTATTCATCTCCCCCTCCCTCTACCTGTGTCCATTTCCTCTTACCACCTCGCTTCCCTAGCACGGCGTCCCGTGTTCGATTCTTGGCGGTTCAGGGATTTTCACCTGCCTCGATATGACTGTGTGTTTGTGTTGTCCTCATCATTTCATCATCATTCATGAAAGTGGCGAGAATGGACTGAGCAAAGTTAGGGAATTTTTACGGGCACTGATAACTGCGCCGTTGAGCGCCCCACAAACCAAACATAATCGTCATCATCATAATCATACCACCTCTTGTATGTCCATCTGCTCCTCTCCCTCCTTTCTCTGCATTACCACCCAGACCCCAATAGGGAGCTGCTGCTTCTTACCCTCACAGTATTTCTTTCCTAATAGAAAGTAATATGTGTTCAGAGTTTGACTGAAATCGATCCAGCGTTTAGGAAGAGCTTTTTACCTACGGCTTAGCCCGGGAACATACATTTAACACATTGCACCTATATGTGTACACATACTTCAACTGAAAATTCCAAACTGCAGTTTCGTTTTCACGCAGATCAATACTTATGACATCATATTTCCTGAACCATACATTACTCAATGACATAATTTTGCAGGTACATCCAATGATACATATGGATACCGTCTGCGAAATTTTCTGCTAAAAGAGTGAGTAGTAAGGGAGTAATACAATGCCATGGATGACTCGGCAGTTATTAACGCGTCTCAGTGCTCATGATGTGATGTATCCGGAACTATACGTCGGGAATGACATAATTTTGTAGTTATATTCGGCTGCATATGTGGATGACCTCTGACAAATGTGTTGGTAATAGAGTTCGTAGCAAAGAAGTTACAAATTTAAACGTCTTGTATTATGCGACACTTTTTGACGCATCAGTTCATGATGTCATATCTCCTGAACTATGTGTCGTACAATGATACAGTTTTGCAGTTATATTCATGAAACATGTGAATATCATCTGAAAAAGTGACTAAAATACAGTTAGTAGTCGACAAGTTACATGTGCTCTCATTCTCACATTTTGGACAAATAATGCCTGGGTATTCAAGCGTTGTGGGCTACACTCCTTATTCACCACCAAACCCATCCCTCCCATAGGTACGTGGGTCTTGCCCTAACAGCAGTTCTTTTCAGACAATAAGTGTTATTTGTACCAACTTTAAACGAACTCTCTTAAGGGGTTTAGTGGGAGAGTTGGAACACATATAAAGGGTGAGTCACCTAACGTTACCACTGGATATATTTCGTAAACCACATCAAATACTGACGAACCGATTCCACAGACCGAACATGAGGAGAGGGGCTAGTGGAAATGTTTAATACAAACCATACAAAAATGCACGGAAGTATGTTTTTTAACACAAACCTACGTTTTTTAAAATGGAACCACGTTAGTTTTGTTAGCTCATCTGAACACATAAACAAATACGTAATCAGTGCCGTTTGTTGCATTGTAAAATGTTAATTACATCCGGAGGTATTGTAACCTAAAGTTGACGCTTGAAACCTCCGACGTTCAGTTGCGTGTTGTAACGAACACAGGCCACGGTCGGCGAGCAGTATCTGTAGGGACATGTTTACGATGACGACCGTGTTTACGAGTATGGCTGTAGTGCACTGTCGTGGTTTGGTCTAGCTGTCGCAGTGTCCGCAAGTAGCGCTTGCTGCTATTGTTGTTCTGCATTCGTCTCCGCACGCAGACCAACTGTAGTACACCGTGTTACCAGACGTCTGTGATAGTGTAGTGTTGTAGGAACTGTGACCATGGTGTATTCGAACTCTGAAAAGGCGGAGATGATTCTCATCTATGGCGAGTGTCGACGAAATGCAGCTGAAGCCTGCAGGGTGTATGCAGAACGGTACGCGGACAGAGAGCATCCAACGTGCCGCACATTGCAAAACATCTACCGCCAACTGTATGCATGAGGTATGGTCGTAGCACGCAAACGGGTCCGTAAGAGGCCCGCCACAGGAGAAGCGGGTGCAGTTGGTGTGTTAGCTGCTGTTGCCATGAACCCACACATGAGTACACGGGACATTGCGAGAGCCTGTGGACTGAGTCAAAGTAGTGTCATGCGCATACTGCATCGTCACCGCTTTCACCCGTTTCATGTGTCGCTACATCAGCAATTACATGGTGATGACTTTACTCATCGAGTGCAATTCTGTCAATGGGCATTAACAGAGAATGCGTTGCAGTTCTACCTGTTTGCCGATGAAGCGGGTTTCACAAACCACGGGGTAGTGAATCTATGGAACATGCATTACTGGTCCGTGGACAATCCTCGCTGGCTCAGACAGGTAGAGCGACAGCGACCGTGGACTGTAAATGTATGGTGCGGAATCATTGGCGACCACCTCATTGGTCCTCACTTCACTGCAGGGGCCCAAACAGCTGCAACATACATATCGTTTCTACAGAATGATCTGCCAACGTTACTCGAAAATGTCCCACTGGATACGCGTCGACGTATGTGGTATCAGCATGATGGTGCACCTGCTCATTCCGCAATTAACACTAGGCTAACCCTTGACAGGATGTTCGACGGGCGTTTCATAGGACGTGGAGGACGCATAAATTGGCCAGCCCGTTCTCCTGATTTTACACCTCTGGACTTCTTTCTGTGGGGTACGTTAAAGGAGAATGTGTACCGTGATGTGCCTACAACCCCAGAGGATATGAAACAACGTATTGTGGCAGCCTGCGGCGACATTACACCAGATGTACTGCGGCGTGTACGACATTCATTACGCTAGGGATTGCAATTGTATGCAGCAAATGATGGCCACCACATTGAACATCTATTGGCCTGACATGTCGGGACACACTCTATTCCATTCCGTAATTGAAAACGGAAACCACGTGTGTACGTGTACCTCACCCATCATGGTAATGTACATGTGCGTCAGTGAAAAAGACCAATAAAAAGGTGTTAGCATGTGGACATAATATGCTGTTCCAGTCTTTTCTGTACCTAAGGTCCATCACCGTTCCCTTTGGATCCCTACGTAATTCGGTGCTCTGCGATACACACGATCGAACAGCGGAGGAGTGGTACTCAAGCGTCAACTTTAGGTTACAATATCTCCGGATGTAATTAAAAATTTACAATGCAACAAACGGCACTGATTACGGATTTGTTTATATGTTCAGATGTGCTAACAAAACTAACGAGATTCCATTTAAAAAAACGTAGGTTTGTGTCAAAAAACATACTTCCGTGCATTTTTTTTATGGTTTGCATTAACCAATTACACTAGCCCCTCTCCTCACGTTCGGTCTGCGGAATCGATTTGTCAGTATTTGATGTGGTTTACGAAATATATCCAGCGGTAATGTTAGGTGACTCACCCTGTATACACACATACATATGCGAAGGTACGTGCAAGCAGCCCCATGAAAAGTGGTGAGATCAACACTATCAAATAAAGCCTTGAAATGCCTACAAGGTTATAAACCGAAAACCAGTGACTGCACCGGAGACACTACCTAACTAGGCTATTGAGCATCGACGTCAGTGGAGTCTTTCCAATTTGAAAGTTGCAGCTCAGCGTAGAAACAGTCGCCCAACTCTGCTGCCGAAAGCCTCACATCTCATAGGACGTCCGCGCATTGCCTCTAATAAAAGTAAAGCGTCTAACCCAGCCGGTGGTGTTCGCTCACTCCCGTCACTCGTGATTGCCACACACAGAGCCACTGGCGACACCAGAGACTTCCGCGCCACCTCGCGGCTCGTTCGCCACCTCCAGCTCGGCCCAGCCACCGCCTTCCGTCCAGCGCGCTACTTAAAATCCTTTACCTCGGCAGGGAGAATGCTCCCTCCAGCAACGCACAAGTGATGTCGCTGTAGTCGACTGCACCCGCGGCAAAACTGATCAAGACACAGCAGAAACATATAGTCTTGAAGGGTGATACTATCACGTAAATCACTGAAAAGTACTGAGCGAGGTGAGACAGTGGTTAGCACACCCCGGTTCACATTCTGGAGGACGACGGTTCAAGCACGCGTCCGGCCCCCCTGATTTAGGTTTTCCCTGATTTCCCTAGATCGCTTCTGGCAAATGCCTGGATGGTTACTGCGAAAGGGCATGGCCGACTTCTTTCCTCATTTTTCCCTAACCCGATGACCTATAACCTCCCCCAAATCACCCGCCCGTCACTGATAAGTAGTAATGCTTAGTAGCGTCGCTCTACGTTGATATAATCTCTAACTGCAGTATTCCGTAGGATCGTGCTGTGTCGATGTAATCTCTAACTGCTGCAGTTTTCCGATACAGTGGTGAAGATTCATTGAATCCTTTGCGCTTGTGGTGGGGACGGGGGGGGGGGGGGGGGGGAGATCTCTGAGTGCAGCTGTGTATGCGTGACACCACCTATCGGAGACAGCGACAATGGAAGAGCGAGCGAGCCGGCAGCACACTGGCAACAGGTTTAAATGTGCGGTGCGCCGCGCATCGGGCGCCGCACCCCTCTCCAGCAAAACTGTGCACCCTCATCGCGTAGTGTAGGTTACGACGATAGAGAGGGGTAAGTCTGTGTCATGGTTCTGCTGGTGGGGTTCGCTTATGGCACAGTGGTAGATGGCCCCCACCAAACCGCGTGCCGACATTCGTCTTGCAGACCACAGGAAATATCTGCCAAAAAAACTGGAAGTACGATGTTCATCCAGTGCCACAACTGGATACAGTATTGGCGCTGCAGGAGACACAGAAGGCTGTACAGCAGAACTGGTGCTGCTGATGCAGCTCGATGTCCGCAGCTGTCATCTTTGCTAATGGCGATGGACACAGCGGTTCTTGCGGCAGTTGAAGAAGCGCCAGGAACAGTGTAGGCGTGCAGAGACTTGTCTCCGTGGGTAAGTCATCGGAAGACCCATGCCCCGGTCAGTCAGACACTGGCAAGCGCTACTCGGTGGAGGGGGAGATGGGTGGCAGCAGGCTGGGACGCAGGCAGGGTGTCTGAAGAATCAAGATCTACAGCAGAATAGCTGTAATCAAGAAAATGAAGCAGGTTTTGGTTAAGTCAGTGGGTGCCTGATGTGCCGTCAATGGTATATTTATCACGAGCAGACATCTGACTGACACAGCCGGTCTCCTAGTTGTGAGGCTTTTTGTACACACAACAGAAACCTGGGTCGTTCGTGTGGAACTTAGATACGAAGTTCGCATCAGAAACAGAGTGGTAAGGGTGAAAGAGGTACTGTAGAGGGTGGTGGCGACGACTATATAATGTGTTCTACCGTCGTAAAGGGGCTTAGTGCGGTACGTGCTGAGGAACAACAGGGCATATTTTGGACATCAATCTCTGGAAAGTGCGAACGAAACGTACGGCTTCACTATTCAGTTGAGGAAAGAGTGGTACCATTTAGTTATATCTTCCATTTCACTGGAGTTAACTACTGAAGTCCGACGAAGCAAATTGTGAACCTATGTCCGAAACAAATGTTTGTGGCAAAGCATGTTAAAAAAACACAGAAGTTAGTGCATAGATAGTGCTAGAGCTTGCAGTAGGATACACTGGAATGACAAAAAGATATTTGCGTGGATCACAATGAGTCTTCTTGAGACCCAGAAAGACCCGAAAAATCAGTATGAATGCGTTGTCAAGTGCTCCAGGTGGAGGCCAGTTGAATAATAATAATTTCTTGTGGCTCAACTGTCTGGCGCAAGTCTTTCAGGTGGACGCCACTCCATAACTCGCGTGTCCCTGCCCGCATCTCGTGGTCGTGCGGTAGCGTTCTCGCTTCCCACGCCCGGGTTCCCGGGTTCGATTCCCGACGGGGTCAGGGATTTTCTCTGCCTCGTGATGGCTGGGTGTTGTGTGCTGTCCTTAGGTTAGTTAGGTTTAAGTAGTTCTAAGTTCTAGGGGACTGATGACCATAGATGTTAAGTCCCATAGTGCTCAGAGCCATTTGAACCACTCGCGTGTCCCTAAACTTCCCCCGTTATCCAACCGGCAAAGGTGACATACACTAACGTGGAACCCGAACCATGTGACGTTTCTGGCGACTCCTGACGCCACTGAGAGGTGGACAGGTTAAAAACGAAAACTGGATAATCCCTGTTCCGAAGATGCGACCTCGTGATCTCTCAGTTTCCACGCACGGCATTACCCCGCTAGACCAGCAGACCCGACTACGCGAAAAATTTCTAGTGTGGTGACGCCTGATTATCCTCGCACGCGCCGCAGCGGGCACTAACATGTAAAAACCAGAAGTCGCGTTCCTTCATTAGAAGAACAGAATAAAATCATATCATTCTGAAGAGAAATTCTGTTGCGTTGTGAACGGTATAGACGAACTACTGCCACTAAGACTGATTTCTTACTGTGAAGCCAGCCCATCTCAATGTAGTTCTTAGCTATTGTAGTGACTGACCTTGTTCAGAAACCTGTGTGTTCCACCGACAATGAATGGGAGAAGCTTGCAGTGCTTGCTAATCAGAATGATCAATTTGAACACAATAAACATCTGATGCGTCGAACTCAAGTGCATTTCCATTATGTAAGCGAGGCAGAGCTTCTACGTAGGGCCGGCCGAAGTGGCCGTACGGTTAAAGGCGCTGCAGTCTTGGACCGCGAGACCGCTACGGTCGCAGGTTCGAATCCTGCCTCGGGCATGGATGTTTGTGATGTCCTTAGGATAGTTAGGTTTAACTAGTTCTAAGTTCTAGGGGACTAATGACCTCAGCAGTTGAGTCCCATAGTGCTCAGAGGCATTTGAACCATTTTTCTACGTAGGCACGCTATCACGTAGGGTGATAGAGAGTTTTATATTGATAACTGGAAACACGTGGTGAATAACATTGCTTCTTGGCTGTAACGATCGATTACATGCTACGCCATATGAGAAAGAAAAAGCAGCAACTTAATCAGCCACAAGAACAATTTCCTGCCATCTGTATACTAACGAAATTTTGTGACACCGTAAATTATGGCTGAAGCTTCGTTTTCCAGCTGACTGCAGTAGTCTAGGCTTCTTGTTCAACATCTTAGGTAAGAACACAAAGGGGCATTCCGTGTTTCCAACCTTCTGAGATAAAATTGTTCCTTTTCCAGGTGCTAATTCGCCAAATGCAAGCGCTACTTTTTAATTTTTTTCAAGTGGAAATGCAGAAGACTTGCGCGACTAAGCAGTAGATGTTGCAGACAGTTCGCATACTCCAGGCCATTTCAAAGGAACACATGTCTACCGGAGTCGATGCAAACAAGCGGCTTTCTGCCCTGCGCTTGGGATGAATTGGATGTTCTGTAGTTTGGAGTTCCTGTAACTTTTCTGGGAGAAGGTACTCTCCCTAAGGCCTGTAAATGCTTGGTCGAGGGACTAACCCAGATATTTGATTTCAGAATTGAAAAATGAACATTCCTGTAAATTATACTTGAGGCCTGCGTCAGGTTTAGAGTTGTCCACGAGCGCAAAGTGTGCGTGAAACTTCTTTCCATGCTCCAGCGAACCACCAAACAGATGTCCATAGTCTTCGCACAACCGATGAATGCTGAAATGGCAAAGTTGTCGTATCAATGGCATACACATTGACCTGAATACCTAAACCAAAGAAATAAAAACCATTCATGCCAAAAATATTTGGATTAGAACGTGACTGAACTACCGATGTAGTCGCGTTACTACATGTATCTTGCATAGTGCACATTCGAAGTAGAGAGATATTTTCGCCGTTGTAGACTGTGATGTGTGCGAGTGATCTTATTTTTTATTATTAATCAGAGTGACGAAATCAAAGGCATGTAACTGAAATAATACTCGTAGGAGTGATTGTAGCTCTGTGGAGAGTTGAAAAGTTTGAGGTTTGTCCTCTGAATGTGTCTGTTTGTCAGAATTGAAAAATGAACATTCCTGTAAATTATACTTGAGGACTGCGTCAGGTTTTGAGTTGTTCATGAGCGCAGATTTACAATCACTTCGCCGGCCGAAGTGGCCGCGCGGTTCTGGCGCTGCAGTCTGGAACCGTGAGACCGCTACGGTCGCAGGTTCGAATCCTGCCTCGGGCATGGATGTGTGTGATGTCCTTAGGTTAGTTAGGTTTAACTAGTTCTAAGTTCTAGGGGACTAATGACCTCAGCAGTTGAGCGCATAGTGCTCAGAGCCATTTTTTTACAATCACTTCTACGAGTATCATTCCACGTGCTGACGTGGACAGTGGACAAATGTAAACATAAGTAGAATACACACCCATCATTCCGTCAACCATCGTCAGTTGAAGAGTTGTGTGAATAGAATGTACACCAACGAAGAAAAGGTAGAAATGCTACTCATCTATGGGAAATGTAAGTTAGCGGAACTGTACAGAGAGCGATATCCTGACAGGAACCTACCCATCCGACGGATGTTTTGTCGTTTTGTTGCGACGCCTCAGGAAACGGGAAGTTTCAACCCACGACAACGGAATCGTCGAAACACTCGCACAGACGAAGCTGTCGAAGTTTTTATTTTCGCTTCCGTTGATATGAATCCACATGTGAGCACACGACAGCTTGAACACGAAATTGTCTTTCCTAAAACCAGTGTACATCCTATTGTTACACGTCACCGGTTCCATCCTTACCGTGCACACCTACTTCAAGAATTGCATGGGAATGATTTCCAGAATTGCGTATAGTTCTGTCAATGGGCACAGCAGCAAATCTTCGCCAACGCGAGCTTCTTCTCCAATGTTCTATTTACCGATTAATGTTCCTTCTCAAACACAGGACAGGTAAATACAAGGAACATACATTATTGGTCCAGCGACAACCCATGGTGGCTTAGAGAGGGTTAACGTCTGTTGTGGAATGCTTGGTACTACAATTATTGGCCCTTATTTCATCAATGGTACTCTAAACGGCACATCGTATGCCAACTTCCTCAGACGAATTCTTTCTCCTCTTGTGGATGAAGTTCCGCTAAGAACCAGAATGCTTATGTGGTATCGACACGATGCATGTCTCGCACATAATGCCTTGTGTGCACGTCGTGTTATGAACCGAAGGTATCCTGCCAGATGGATTGCTCGAGGAGGGACAGTTACTTGGTCTGCTAGGTATCCTCATTTAAATCTTGTGGAATTTTAATTTGGGGATGTATTAAAGATATTGTCTGTCGCGATATTCCAACAACTCCAGAGGACATGCAAGAACGTATCGTGCTTGCTTGTAATTCTCTTCAGTAGGCAGCACTGGAAGCAGTAAATAATTCCTTCATTCAACGAGTGTACCAGTGTATCGGTGTCCAGGGTCACCACTTTCAGCACCTTTTATTGTTCTGCCCCTGGGAAATGGTACGGGAGAGTCAATGTCAACTTTGTGTTATGTTTTTACTATGTTTTCATTTGTTTTCTGGCAGCTCCAGACAGTGGTCGTGTTTAAGATCACGGGTTCAAAGGCAGTGTCGTGTTATGTAATTAATAACGTCGGGTTTCAGTGAATGGTACACTGTGATACATATTTGAGTAGGTCTTTAGGAGAGGAAATGAATTACCGTATAAAAAATATAAAGTGCCATTTAAAAAAAGTCATAACACTGTTCATATCTTTGTAAAAATCAGAGCTACAACGAAGGCAATCATACTGTTTCATGTCACCCTGACGGATAAAGAACATTTGCTTGAAATATTTTGTAATTTGCATCTGGACAAACAGTTATTTTGGGTGGTCAAGATAAATAGGACAACCTGTATATGAGGGACATTCAATACGTAATCAATGTATTATTCCTTGGCCAAAATCGATTGAAAAAAAGTGGAATCTGCTGTCAGACATCACGGAAATTTCTAGCTCCAGCCTCTATAGTTTCATGGAGTTCTAATTGGTGGCGGCGCTATACATCGCTTTCAAAATGGCATCTAAGAAATAGATGCGTTCCAAGTAAAGAACTGTCACTGATTTAAGCGGATAGCAGAACACTGCAGATATCCAAGGCCCTTCCAGGATGTCTACGGGGACCTAGCAGTAAACGAAAGCACAGTGAGCCTTTGGCCGAGGCGACTGTTATCATCGCAACAAGGTCTCACGCGTGCCGACCGGCCGCAAGCAGCTGCGACTCCTGAAATGTTGAAACGTGCGGACACGTTCACTCGAGGTTAATAGCGGATCGCAAACACCTCGCTGCTCGACCGACGTCTCTGTCGGTGCACCAGTTGGTGTATTCAAAGGCGTGTGCCCGCTGGGTTCGCCCCGCCTAACAGAACACCATAAAGAGCAACGAAGGACCATCTGCGCGGAATTGCTTGCGCGTTACGAGGGTGATCGTGGCAACTTTTTGTCGAACATCTCCACAGGGGATAAAACATGAGTTCATCACTTCGGATTGGAGGCAAAAAGGCATACCATGTAACGGCGCCACTCCATCACGCCTCCGAAAAAAAATGTTCAAAGGCACACCCTCAGCCGGTAAAGTCATGGCGATGTTCTTCTGCGTCGCTCAAGGAGTTATTCTATTTTATGTCCTTCCGCATTGTGCAACGGTCAGCTCCGAAGTGTAATGTGCGACCCTCAAGAAATTGAGGAACCACTTCAGCGAGCTTGTTGTCACAAAATGCAAACGAACTTCTTCTTCCCCATGAAAACTCAAGGCCTTACACAAGTCTGCGCATCCGCGAGGGGCTCAAAAAACTTCAATGAACTGCTCTTCCTCATGCAGCTTGCAGCCCCGACCTAGCACCTTCTATTTCTTTGGCCCGATGAAGAATGCACTCCGCGGGAAGCAGTGCGTGGGCGATGGGGAGGTTGTTGATGCAGAAGAACGTTGGCTACGACGTCGACCAGTAGAGTGGTACCATGCCAGCATGCTGGCCCTCCCAGGAGATTATGTTGATAAACAGGGTTTTATAGCCAAAAGAGTGGGGAACAATATGATGTACTAATTCCAGAATAAAATTAACCTGTTTTCAAAGTTTTGCTTTACTTATGGAAAGCATGTACATCTTTTTTGTAGTATGTATGGATTTGTGCTCTCAAATTGTCACACTTTTTTTGCACAATGACATGCCCATTTCTTTTTCTCCTCTTTTAAATAAAATGTAAACCTATATTTCTCACTTCATTACCAACAAGGCCATTTTCTGGGCCTTCACTGTGGCTGTGAGAAGAACTTCACTTTTACGGTGATGTGGTTCTAATAAGTGCACCATACAGGCATGTATCTATCCTTTCTTGTAAGATACTCACTGTAGCGAGACATACGTCCGTTCAGCATTAGCATAAAATATCTGTTTATCTCCCTATAACAAGTACAGCAACTTAACAGTTTATTTTGTTACCATAAAACGTTAAAGCAATACATTGAACACGTTCAGCGAGGAAGACTCTCCTTAGTGCTTTTGGATAATGTCGGAGTTGACCGTATTTGGGGTTGTAAAACTCCAAGGTCGAAATTCACCAAAAAGAAAAAAAACATTCATTTAAAATTTTATATTCGGTTCCTTCTTTTTTGTTACCAAAATGACAAACATGCAGCCACAGCACAAGTAATATCATCTCTTATTTGTTCTAACCTGATATCGAAACACCACAGTAAAACGGGTTAGTATCTTGAAATAGTATTTTCTGCCTTACTCAGTTTTTCGTGATATATCCAGCTATTAAATTTACTATAATTTACAGACTACTTAGGATTTGGGTATACTATAGGCATAGATAGATTTTAACTTTAGTTCGAATCTCACGCCGGACTGTTTCTTCTGTTTGCGTCGTTGCTTCTTTCCTATACACGTGAAGCAGTTGGGGAGCAGCACAGGAACCCTGCCTTACGCCCTTTTCAGTCCGAGCATCTCTCTTTCGGTTATCCACACATAAAGATATGCCATCTATGAGACACGATATTGAATGTAGAATAAAATCTGATACAAAATAAATACACACGACACTGGGATCTCCATCTCCTGAAATTGTAATCCTTAAGAATTCGATGGGAAAATGTAATATTTTCCCACTTGTAATGCTGCTATGAGCTGTAACGTTGCCATGAGAACGCCGCGTCCGCAGCTCGTGGTCGTGCGGTAGCGTTCTCGCTTCTCACGCCCGGGTTTCCGGGTTCGATTCCCGGCGGGGTCAGGGATTTTCTCTGCCTCGTGATGATTGGGTGTTGTGTGCTGTCCTTAGGTTAGTTAGATTTAAGTAGTTCTAAGTTCTAGGGGACTGATGACCATAGATGTTAAGTTCCATAGCGCTCAGAGCCATTTGAACCATTTGAGAACGCCGCCTGATGCCAAAACAGCCTTATGCTGTATTCTGCAAGAGCGTAGAGCCCCGCGACTATGTGGTCTTGTCCGGGGTGGGAGTGAGATATTCGCGGTGGGAGAACTGCTACCAGAGGCCGGCCGTGCTCACTAATGCATGGCGCCCGCCACCACAGGTCCCTCGCCACCTTCCGGTGTGCCCTACATCAAAAGTCAGGTATTCCTCTTCAGGCCGTCGCTGCACGACAGCCTTTCCAAATGCATGTTGGTTCCACACCATGCGGTAACCAAACTCAGGAACAGGTGGCATACATAATATCCCTCCTCTTCCGCAGCCACAAGGGACCAAACCGCAAAGAGTTATAGCGCATCACCCCATTTACGTCTACGTCCACAAATGTACTCCCCAAGAGACAGTACAGAGCAAGGCATTAATGTACTTCGTAACATCTACGCTGCCTGACAAAAAAAAAAGAGAAAAAAGAGAAACACCTAGAAGGGGAAGAGGAAATGAAATGAAATTTCATTGATTGAGAAGGTAAATAGTGTCATGTCAGATTTACAAACAATTTGGCAGTATTAGACCACTTGTCAGTGGGACACTGTACCTACTCTGAGCCTGATGAATGGATGGTTCTGCTGGGAAGTGTGCCATAAAGCCCTTCTATTGTCTCCTGATGCAAGTTGGCCTACAATTGTAGTAAACAGTCATATCCCGGGTGCTGGCACTACAACGGAGCTGGGGATCTGGGGATCTTGCCGGTACCTCAACAATACGCAGGCAGTTCTTGGAGACTCGTGACGTGTGGGAACGAGCATTGTTCTGTTAAAAAAAATGGCACACAACAGCGTCGTATGAGAGATAAAACATGAGGACACAGTATATCAGTGACGTATCATTGTGCCGTTAGTGGTCCCTCCGTGATTACCAGCCGCTACCTGAGGTCATATCGAACTGCAGCAGAAGTAACACCGCCGAACCCCTGCAAAACACCGGAAGAATGATACACTACGTGATCGAGAGCATACGGACGACTGGCTACAAATGACTTACAAGTTAGTGGCGCCCTCCATCGGTAATGTTAGAATTAAATATGGTGTTAGTCCACCCTTGATGACAGCTTCCACTCTCGCAGGCATACGTTCAATCATGTGCTGGAAGGTTTCTTGGGGAATGGCAGGCCGTTTTTCACGAAACGCATCACTGGCAAGGGATATCGATGACGGTCGGTGAGGCCTGGCACGAATTCGACGTTTCAAAACACCCCAAAGATGCTCTGTAGGATTCAGGTCAGGACTCTGTGCATGCGAGTCCCTTACAGGGACGTTGTCGTCTAACCACTCCTCCACAGGCCGCGCATTATGAACAGATGCTTGATCGTGTTGAAAGATACAATCACCATCCCCAGTTATTATTCAACAGTGGAAAGCAAGGAGGTGCTTAAAACATCAATGTAGTCCTGTTCTGTGATACTCTCAACAAGTGGTGCAAGTCCCCTCCATGAAAAACACGACCATGCCATAACAATACCGCCTCGAAGTTTTACTGTTGGCACTACAAACGCTGGAAGATGACGTTCACCGGACATTAGCCATACCCACATCCTGCCATCGGATCGCCACATTGTGTACCGTGATTTGTCACTCCACACAACGTTTTTCCACTGTTCAATCGCCCAATGTTCACGCTCCTTACACCAATCGAGACGTCGTTTGGCATTTACCGGCATGATGTGTGGCTTATGAGCAGCCTCTCGACCATGAAATCCAAGTTTTCTCACGTTCCGCCTAACTGTCATAGTAGTTGCAGTGGATCGTGATGCAGTTTGGAATTCCTGTATGATGCTCAGGATTGACGTCTGCCTATTACACATTACGACCCTCTTCAACGGTCGGCAGTATCTGTTAGTCAACAAACGAGTTCGGCGTGTACGCTTTTGTGCTGTACGTGTCCCTTCACGTTTCCACTTCACTATGACATCGGAAACAGTGGTCCCAGGGATGTTTAGTTAGGAGTGTAGAAATCTCGGGTACACACGTTTGTCACATGTGACACAGAATCACCTGAGCACGTTCGAAGTTGGTGAGTTCCTCGGAGCGCCCCATTCGGCACTTTCACGATGTCTAATGACTACTGAGGTCGCTGATATGGAATATCTGGCAGTAGGTGGCAGCACAATGCTCCTAATATGAAAAACCTATGTTTTTGGGGGTGTCCAGATACTTTTGATCACATAGTGTATCACTTCTCAGGTCTACTATGGTCGTCCGGTATAACGCAGCACTGCGATTCATCAGCATTTCATGATTCACGCTCACTGCCCCAGTCGAAACGCAGAAGACAGTTTCCTAGCTCGGCTTCTACTAGTCTCCAACCAATGGTGCTGGATGGCGCACTGTCCTCTTATGGCAGGCGCTGATGAGGAGGGGGTCGAGATGCTCTTGTAACACAGTACGGCGTTCCTCTCTCATGGTGGTCAGACGTGATGGACTGGAAACTTTACGGGGAGTAAGAACGCCCTCACTTACCGATGCATTCTAGCATCGGGCTACTGTCACATCTGAATACCTCACATCGTTGGACATTGTACAATTCTACCAACCGTCCGAATGGTGACACACAAAGAGACCGCTTTTACATTGTGTAAGATGCTGGTGACGCTGTCACACACGAATTTGCGAGATCTCCGTGTCCTTCACAGCAATCTCTCAACATATGACGTAGTTCGCACCTCATATATATCCTACCACCCTGGTATGACCACAAAAGACAGCAACACTAATGTACTTCCTTAGAGAACTGTTACTGTTAGGACTATCTAACGGCTACCAAAAGCGAAAAATATTTTATTTTAAGCGTTTCCTGTAATTAATAACCGAATTTAAAAATTCATAATCTTCTCATAATCTAGTCGTTAATAAATATATTTTTACGTTAAACATTGAACACATTAAGTCACGTATTTAGATTAGGAACTTCGTATATGCGTTGATGTAACGTAATTAACGGCACGTCAAACATCCAGACGTTATTTATCAGTAATTAGAGAATGAAAGCACTTATCGAAGTTTTCTTGCTGGCACCCACACAAAAAGTAATGAAAGAATAAATGTTTGTCGCTTATTACATTTCTGATATTCGTGCAGTGAAACATTAAACATGACGTTGTAATTTAGTACTTTGTGACGAAAGGGAAATTCCAATGTCAGCTACAATCAGAAGTAAATGAAATGGCAAGAAGTGAAAATTTGTGCCAGACCGGAACTCGAACACGAATTTTCCACTTGTTGCGAGGGGTCGCCTTAACCACTTTGGCTATCCGAGCACATTTCCCAACCACCACAAATTCCCACATTTTACACTCTACATACATAGTGTCCATTGTCTATCATGCTCATTGCTCACAGCCTCATCTGATTCCCACAAGAGAGCTATCGAAGTGTGCGCGCTCACTGAAGGCTTCATTACTAGCCGTCAAGACACATATATTTATACTGGGTGCAGCTACTTAGAAAAACCAGTATGGGCTGTAATTATCAGACTATAATTATCGTACGACTGTGCAACGTGACAGAAACGCTATTGCGTTAATGCAGAACCGTTATAATTACAAAAAATCGAGAATCGTTAGCGAGAAGAAAGAATTCTGGTAAGCTTCCGTGTGAGGTCGTATCTTTCTTTTATCTTCACGGTCTTTTCACGAGATGTATAGGGGAAGAAACAATATACTGATTGAATCAGTTGAAAATGAACTGAAGTAAACAAGAAATGCAGCAAACGTGTTTGTTCTGATCTCACAAAAATGTTTGGAATGAGCTGACATATCTCACACTCACATACAACACTAAAAAGCAGAAAATTAATATTTAAATAAAAGTATATATCACTTTTTTAAATCAGACTGAAAGGTATAAGATAATTTCTCCTAGCCCCGTACAGATTTCTAATGCCATGCAGATAATCGTGAAAAATCTGTGATTTTTAATATCTGTGAAAATGCTTGTAAGATTTAAAACGAAAAACGCGGGGGGGGGGGGGGGGCTGCAGTACATAACCGATGCATGAACAGTTCACCAGGTCACAATTATTTATGCATGTGCCTCCTGCTTTCCGTTTTAAAACTTACAAATATTGTAATACCCAATAAAAATTCACAATCACGTATTCTGAGGATTATCTGTATCGGTTTAATTACCTGTATGGGGCTAGGAGAAACCTTTTATACTTTTTAATCCAATTTAAAAATGGAATGTGTAAAAAATTCGCTTTTATTTAAGTAATCTTGTGTTCAGTGCTTAGACACTCTATTTCCTTCATTTTTCGATTTTTACATGACGTTTGCAGAACGCAATGTTTTTGAGCAACTTATAGGGCAGCACCGCCATAAGTGGAGCTACGGGGCGGTTAGGCGTTATGTTTGACACCCAGAGCACTGAATGCGGCATTGCACTCACAGATTTGTGTGTACAACTCACAGTCGTGACGTTGCAAGTTCGGTTTCGTGAGTTGATTTTTTCCACTTTTATTTGAATTCTGTATTTATCATCGAATGGAAATGTTATTTACTTAAATTGAATCAATTTTTAGAATAAAATCTATTTATTTTCTCTGATAATCTCTAGAAAATAAATTAGCATTTCATACGCATAATGCCTTAATGTTAAATGACGGACGTATATATAGCTATAATCTTGGAACGACAGCTGTTGTTACATCTGTTGTTACACTTTCAGCTGAATGTATACGTCTTATTTTATTTGAAATCAATTTCCAGACGTGATATCGCCGTTGATATCATTTCAGGGAACAAGATTCAATATCGCGGACATCGATTTTTGTACTCTCGTTGTCCTTGAGTAGCATACTGGTCATTACCCAGCGTCTTCATGATCACCTGGTTCAAATGAGAGGCCTGAATATGATCTAATGCAATACCGAAAGTAATTGCAAATAGAGTAAAGCGTACAAATAAAACTGAAGATATGATCTCTACTACATAATGTTACGGAAAACATTCCAGTCTTATGACGTCTGATGTGGCCGATCACCACTTTTTATCCTGTGCCAATCTCTTCATTCAGAGTAGCACTTCCGTCCATCGTTCTGAACATTTTGTTGGACATCCTCCAAACTTAACCTCTGGAGCTCCCACTTGTAGACCTACTATGAGAGTTATTCCATAGTGCCTTAAGACATGCCCTACAATCTTTTCACTTCTTCTTGTCAGTGTTCTCCGTATGTTCCTTTCTCCTACGACTTTGTGGAGAACCTCAACATTTCTCGCGTGAGTTTTGAAGTTTTCGCATGGAACTGAACGTTTAAACCAGTTTTGGCCTTTCAGCCGGCCACGTTCAGCCCATTCCACGTCATCTCAACTAGGCGCCCGCCAGTCATCCTCAGGAGCCATCGAAGACTCTCGAAGACATCCTCTGTTTGGAAATATTCAGTGCGCCGTGAGTATTCTGCGCCAAAAACTAGTTGACAGCGGGACAGCAATTCCCAGCGGCAGCGCCTTCGCTGGTGGAACCACGGAACTCAGCTGTTCTCTGCTTTATTGCTTTACCGCTTTCCGCGACCGTCGTCGCACTCTCTTGCCTTCGATTAGACAAAATCTTAGTAATGAGAGTGTCCTGTCCAGCTGGCAGCCGCTATCACTATTTATCAGAATTTCTTCCGGGAATATTTACAGTCCGCAGCTCGTGGTCGTGCGGTAGCGTTCTCGCTTCCCACGCCCAGGTTCTCGGGTTCGATTCCCGGCGAGGTCAGGGATTTTCTCTGCCTCGTGATGACTGGGTGTTGTGTGCTGTTCTTAGGTTAGTTAGGTTAAAGTATTTCTAAGTTCTAGGGGACTGATGACCATAGATGTTAAGTCCCATAGTGCTCAGAGTCATTTGAACCATTTTTTGAATATTTCCACGGATTCTTTAATAATGGAGTTCCGAAAAGATGTTGTGGCCACAATCATTGTGTTATCATACTCTATTGAATACCCAATGGCGTTGATGTTCAGTACAGTGTTCTTTCAGGATAATTGTGGTCTGAACTATGTAAGCTATACCTCATTGGCAACCAAGCTTCGGGATAAGAGAGCAAAACTTGTATGTTCTCACAACTTTTTATCGTGATTTCGGGACCATAACATTATATCTAAATCTAAAAGAGTGACGCATTTTATTAAGACTGCCGCTGCGCGGAAGATTACTGAGAAGGCTTCTCAAGCTATTGTCAAAGAGAGAATTTGTTATACAAGACGAAGCCAGGATGTCGTTTCGAAAGAATTGTATAAGTTATGTCTGAAGATTGCAACGCACCTTTCTCCTGTATCGTGATATTCCGTTCATAAAGTGACATCAGTCAATTCGAATGGATCCATAACAATGCAGGTTTTCGGCAGATGTAAAATTTGGTCCTCTGTCCCGAGAGCAATCGTACTTCAAGCTGTAATTACACTATGTTCCACTGTCAATTTCACGGAAAAATATTTGAACGATGCGGCGCTGTCTGTATTAAGCAAGGGATTCAATTTTGCACCTACACCTACAGCACTGCCTTTAACAAGTTTTCTGAGCGGTGTTGAAGAAGCCTTTATGACGCCTTGCTTTGGATGCTGCAGAAGAAATAAGAGGGGAAACAAGCCGTCCTATTTTGTATGATACTCCTCCATGGAGTAACTTAAACTTGGCATAAGGAGCTGCATTACTAAATCTGCGAGAAGACCCTGATTTTGCTGAGTTATTTTACAAAAAGGAGGAGCCTATAGGACTTGTGATTGGAAAACGTCTGTCCTCCTGAATTCCTCCTCCTTACCTTCATCAAGAGCTTCAGACCACATGGTTGTGTACCACCAAGAATGTATGGTCTTCCTAAAAATCATAAATAAAATCTTCCTTTACGTCAAATAGTGAGCAACTCTCACGACGTATCTTGTTTACAAAAGATGAAAGGGAAGAATTTAAAATATACTTTGCCAATGTGGTATGGTCCTGATCACCCATCAAGTTCATCCTTACTTTCTGTCTTTATCCACCTTACCACCTACTTCTTTCTACAGATACCACCCAAAGGGCATATAAATTTATACCCACAACCATCTTAACATTGAATCTCCCCACAAATTCTTCACCCGGGGCAAGTCCTTTTTAAGGGAAGTGCAGTGCTTTTTAAGGAAGGTCGCCGTTTCATTCTAACGTTTTTAAATATTTTGCTTTACAATTGATGAGGAACAACTGATACTGGGTAACGAACAACTGACAGTTGCTACCGAGTAGCCTACAATTGCTATGGAAAACTCAACAAATAATACACTGAAGAGCCAAAGAAACTGGTACACCTACTAATATGGTGTAGGGCCGCATGAGCACGCAGCAGTTCCGCAACAGGACGTGGCATGGAATCGACTAATGTCTGAAGTAGTGCTGAAGGGAACTGACACCAAGAACCCGGCAGGCCTGTCCATAAATCCGTAAGAGTGTGAGGGGGTGGAGATCTCTTTTGAACAGCACGGTTCAAGGCATCCCAGATATGCTCAACAATGTTCATGGCTAGGAAGTTTGGTGGCCAGCGGAAATGCTTAAACTCAGAAGAGTGTTCCCGGAGCCACTCTGTAACAATTTTAGTAGTCTGG
This sequence comes from Schistocerca serialis cubense, assembly GCF_023864345.2. Classification (NCBI taxonomy): domain Eukaryota; kingdom Metazoa; phylum Arthropoda; class Insecta; order Orthoptera; family Acrididae; genus Schistocerca; species Schistocerca serialis. The sequence continues at coordinate 277,538,746 of NC_064641.1, forward strand.
GACCTCTGAGATTGCCCCAGTCCGTCGGAAAGCACAGCATCTTTACATACGTGTCACCTGTCAGAGTCGTATCTAGACGTATTAGGGGTCCCATATCACTGAAACTGCACGAGCTCCACACCACTACAAAGCCTCTAACAGCTTTAACAGACCCCTGCTGACATGCAGATCCACAGATTTAGCCTGCCGGGGTGGCCGAGCGGTTCTAGGCGCTATAATCTGGAACCCCGCGACCGCTACGGTCGCAGGTTCGAATCCTACCTCAGGCATGGATGTGTGTGATGTCCTTAGGTTAGTTAGGTTTAAGTACTTCTAAGTTCTAGGGGACTGATGACCTCAGAAGTTAAGTCGCATAGTGCTCAGAGCCATTTAAACCATTCCACAGATTCAAAAGGTTGTCTCCATACCGGCAGGCGTCCATCCAGTAGATACAATTTGAAACAAGACTTTTCTGACCAGGCAACATGTTTCCAGTTATCAACAGTCCATTGTCGGTGTTGACGTTTCTATGCGAGACGTAAAGCTTTGTGTAGTGCTGACATCAAGGATACACGTGTGGGCTTTCGGCTCAGAAAGCCCATGTCGATGATCTTCGTTGAATGGCTCGCACGCTGACACTTGCTGATGGCCCGGCACTGAAATCTGCAGCAATTTGCGGAGGGGCTGCACTTCTGTCATGTTGAACGATTCTCTCCAGTCGCCGTTGGTCTCGTTCTTGCAGGATCTTTTTCCGGCGTCCAGCGAGGTGGAGTTTTGATGATTTAGCTGATTCTTGATATTCACGGGACACGCGTGATAAGATCATACGGGAAAATCTCCACTTTATTGCTACCTCGGAAATGCTATACCACTTCGCTCGTGAGTCGACTGTAACACCACGTTTAAACTCACTTAAATCTTGATAATTTGCCATTGTAGCAGCAGTAACCGATGTAACAACTGCACCAGACACTTGTTGTCTCATAAAGGCGTTGCCGACCGCAGCGCCTTATTATGTCCGTTTACATATCTCTATTCCGTGGGGTACGGCAACATTTCTGCAATACATCATTTGACTCATTACGATCGAGGACGAGCTTTTGGGCGACTTGAATTCGGACAAAGTGTCACAACTGGGACTACAGTGTCATCTCGCAATTAAAAAAGGCCGTTGAAGGTTGTAGGACTATGTGAAAACATAGCGGTGGTCATAGACGAACTATCACACCGCACGAGCATCTATATGTAGCTCTAGTGGCGAAAAGTAACAGATATCGCACTCCTAGGCAGATCTCTGCAGACCGTGCGACCACTACGGTATATACGTCTCATCCAGAATAATTTCAAGGTGATTAAATCGGGCTGATCTGTATTCGTGTTACATGCATCTCACATCAAACACGTCATCTTTCAGAAGGAGTTCGTTGGTGTGAGGAGCATGTAGGTTGGTTTCAGCAGAGTGATGTTCTCCGACGAGTCCTGCTTCACTGCCGCAAGTGATTCTTTCCTGCAAGTAGTGAGCAGACAGAGGGGAAAACGTTACACAGCAAAGAATATTCATGAATGTCATCTGTACGGCCCAGGCTTTATAGTGTGGTTCAGCATAAACTTAATGGTCGTACACCGCTTCATATCTTTGCCCGAGGTATAGTTACGGCACTGCGGTATTGCAAGGAGGTTGTTGTGGATCATGTCAATCGATTTAGGGATGCTGTAAAAATGGCTCTGAGCACTATGGGACTTAACATCTGTGGTCATCAGTCCCCTAGAACTTAGAACTACTTAAATCTAACTAACCTAAGGACATCACACACATCCATGCCCGAGGCAGGATTCGAACCTGCAACCGTAGCAGTCGCGCGGTTCTGGACTGAGCGCCCAGAACCGCGAGACCACCGCGGCCGGCGGATGCTGTACGTCCCGACCTTCTGTTTAAGGACGACAACACCTGCGCACACAGGCTGAGGTATCAGGCATACTCGAAACTGAGGTTATTGAATATATGGAATGGACTGCGTATTCCACGGACCTAAACCATGCACAGCATGCCTGGGATGCTCTTGGCAGACGTTTTTCAACGAACAGCTTCTCCCCAAACTGTGCAATAACTGCAAACTGCCTTCAGAGAGGAGTGGGATAATATCCTCCAAGGACTCCTCAATAGTTTGGTAGCCAATATTGCTGACAGGTGCAAATTGTGCATTAGTGCCACAGGACAGCATATTTCTTAGTGAGAGTCCGATATCAACCTTTACGTAGGGCGTTATACCTGTGTCGAACGTGAACGTTATTAATGTCTGTTATCCTGATTTCCCAAATGGTGAAATCTGCAACTATTTTCGTTATTAATTTGCCACTTGAGCTGGGTAACATCTGGTACTGTGTTTCACGTCGTCCAACTTTTCCCGTGATCGTTCTCCAATAATATCTTTGTTCCTTAGCAACTGTAAACAGCGTTTCTAGTTTTGTTTTTTTCTCCTCTCCTGTGAGGCTTTTGTTTCCTTTTAGGGCATTGAACGACAACAGCCAAACTGCATATTTGTAATCAGCTGTCATTATATTTTAAAACGTTTTTTTTTATTTTGCATACGTAAACACAATGACGTGGAAGAAGCGATGGCATACCTCCTAATATCATCTCAGACATCGTTTCGCCTGGCGTAGTGCAGCAATGCGACGTGGTATGGATACAACAAGTCTTGGGACTCCCCAGAAGAAATATATAGCCATGCTGCCTCTACGACCGTCCATAAATGTGAAAATGTTGCTTGTGAAGGACTTCGTACACGAACTCACCTCTGGATGGCGGACAAATTATACGTTCGAAGGTTCTACACACCAGTCACGAACAATTGTGGGCTTATGACATAGCGCATAGTCATCCATAAAAATTCCATCGTTGAAAGGCTGCAAATGGTCCCCAAGTTAATGATTGCTTCACTTAGACCAGAGAACGCAGGCAATAAACAGCGCACACCGTTATGGAGCTACGACCAGCTCTCACAACGCCTTGTTGGGAACCTAGGTACATGGCTTCGTGGTGTCTGCGCTACACTCGAACGCTACCACCAGTTCTAACCAACCATAATCGGGACTCATCGGATCGGCCCACCGTTTTCCAGTCATCTAGTGTCCAACAGATTTAGTCACGAACCAAGAGGAGGCTCTGCGGGCAATGTCGTGCCTTTAGCAAAGACAATCACATCGGTCTTCTGTAGACATAGCCCATTAACACCAAATTTCACAGCACTGTCCTAACGGATACGTTCGTCGTTGGTCTCACATTGATTTCTGTGTTTTGTTCATACAGTGCTGCTTATGTTTTAATACAGATAAATATACGCCAAACGCCGTTGCTCTCGGTCGTTAAGTGAAAGCCGTCGGAAACTGCGATGTCAGTGGTGAGAAGTCATGCCTGAAATTTTATATTCTTGTAACGGTGTTTACACAGTGGGGTTCGGAATATTCAAATACCTAACGATTTCCGAAACTGAACGTCGACTTCATGTAGCTCCAACTACCACTCCGCTTTCAAAATCTGTTACCTCCCGTCATACGGCCTTAATCTCATCGGACTTCTTTTCATATCAGTCACCTGAGTAGAAAAGTCAGCTCTGCTAATGCACTGCCCTTTTATGCCTTGTTTACGCGGTCCTACCGCTTCACGTATACAGTATGAATCACTAATTATTGCCACCAAGAGTAACTCCGAAAATATGATAGGAGCTGAAACCTCTGTGGGATAAAACTTGCATGGGACCACGGGGGCCATAACATGACGTTGGTTTTTTGTTGCTAGGTGGGTGTCTCTTCAGAGATTTGAAAGTCAACTTTGTTTTTTTAAATGGGATGCTATAGCTTGATACTTATTTTCTGATAGCGGGTATCGAGACGAATACAGTGATATGTAACAGGAAGGTTTTGGAAGGTGAACGGTCACAAAGGTGGCATGAACGTCCATTTATAGAAGGTGTTCTAAGTGATGACCATTGGTATCAATGCAGTGCTGCAATCGTCTTATGATGGATTGAGTGGTATTCCTTATTACATCGGCACTTATCAAAGCACATGCTCTGACAGTTCTCTCTCGCATATCTTCAGATGTAGTTGGAACGTCTTTATAAACAATGATTTTTACAAATCCCCAAAAGAAAAAAATCCTGAGGCGTCAAGTCTGGCCAACGAGTCGGCTACGAAAAATCACCTCCGCGTCCAATCCAACGATTTGGAAACTGTCTCTGCAACTTATTCCTAGCTATCAGCGAAAAATGTGCCAGGCATCGTGTTGCTACCACATTCTGTTCCTTGTTCATAACGGTATTTCTTCCAATAACAGACCTATTGTTTCTTGCAGGCATGTGGTGTATTTCCCACCATTAATATTTCCTTCGATGAAATAGTGGCCTATAATTCTGTCCTCCAGAATCCCGCACCTTACATTCACCGACCACGATTCTTCGTGTGCAACTTGCCGCAGTCCACATGGATTTTCTGGAATGCATGTTATGCAAATTAACATTTCCATGGTCCGTCAATGTAGTCTCATCAGTAAATAAAATCAAATTAATAAATGTGTCATCCTTCTGAATCTGAAGTTGAGCCCATTGGCAGAATTCAGTGCGACACATACAATCCGTACGAGTTAATTCTTGGTGGAGGCTGATATGGTAAGGATGATATTTATGGCGTTGCAGAACACGAACAACAATACTCTGGCTCATGCCAGATTCCCTTGCGATTTGACGTGAACTGACACAACGATCTCAAACCAATTTCCGTTTCCTCGTTAGTAAATTTCCTTTGCCGAATATGTTTCCGATGCGTTAAAGACCCAGTTGTTCTCAATTTATCGTACACATACTTAAATGTACGACATGTAGGGTGAAAACATTGAGGATAACTTTCAGCGTATAAATGTCTCGCTCTCACTGAATTTAGTTCGGATTCTCCGTAAATGATAAGCATATCGGTTGTTCCTCGAAGGAATATACACTACGGGCCATTAAAATTGCTACACCACGTGCTACAGACGCGAAATTTAACCGACAGGAAGAAGATGCTGTGTTATGCATATGATTAGCTTTTCAGAGCATTCACACAAGGTTGGCGCCGGTGGCGACACCTACAACGTGCTGACATGAGGAAAGTTTCCAACCGATTTCTCATACACAAACAGTAGTTAACCGGCGTTTCCTAATGAAACGTTGTTGTGATGCCTCGTGTAAGGAAGAGATATACGTACCATCACGTTTCCGACTTTGATAGAGGTCGGATTGTAGCCTATCGCGATTGCGGTTTATCGTATCGCGACATTGCTGCTTGCGTTGGTCGAGATCCAATGACCGTTAGCAGAATATGGAATCAGTGGGTTCAGGAGGGTAATACGGAACGCCGTGCTGCATCCCAACAGCTTCGCATCACTAGCAGTCGAGATGACAGGCACCTGCACGAACAGTTCGACGACGTTTGCAGCAGCATGGACTATCATCTCGGAGACCATGGCTGCGGTTATCCTTGACGCTGCATCACAGACAGGAGCACCGGCGATGGTGTACTCAACGACGAACCTGGGTGTACGAATGGCAAAACGTCATTTTTTCCGATGAATCCAGGTTCTGTTTACAGCATCTTGATGGTCGCATCCGTGTTTGGCGACATCGCGGTGAACCGGTGAACCCACATTGGAAGCGTGTATTCGTCATCGCCATACTGGCGTATCACCCGGCGTGATGATGTGGGGTGCCATTGGTTACACGTCTCGGTCACCTCTTGTTCGCATTGGCGGCACTGTGAACAGTGGACGTTACATTTCAGATGTGTTACGACCCGTGGCTCTACCCTTCATTCGATCCCTGCGAAACCCTACATTTCAGCAGGATAATGCACGACCTCATGTTGAAGGTCCTGTACAGGCCTTTCTGGATACAGATAATGTTCGACTGCTGCACTGGCCAGCACATTCTCCAGATCTCTCACCAACTGAAAACGTCTGGTCAAGGGTGGCCGAGCAACTGGCTCGTCACAATACGCCAGTGACTACTCTTGATGAACTGTGGTATCGTGTTGAAGCTGCACGGGCAGTTGTACCTGTACACGCCATCCAAGCTATGTTTGACTCAATGCCCATGTGTATCAAGGCAGTTATTACGGCCAGAGGTGGTTGTTCTGGGTACTGATTTCACAGGATCTATGCACCCAAACTGCGTGAAAATGTAATCACATGTCAGTTCTAGTATAATATATCTGTCCAATGAATACCCGTTTATCACCTGCATTTCTTCTTGGTGTAACAGTTTTAATGGCCAGTAGTGTATCACTCAAATTCGCTTGATTCGATGATGCTATTCTTACCGTTCCTATTAGTGTTTTATTGCGAAACCTTCGAATTGTGTTTACATGTCAGTATCACGTTAGATGGATACGCCGTCCGCAGCTCGTGGTCGTGCGGCAGCGTTCTCGCTTCCCGCGCCCGGGTTCCCGGGTTCGATTCCCGACGGGGTCAGGGATTTTCTCTGCCTCGTGATGACTAGGTGTTGTGTGATGTCCTTAGGTTAGTTAGGTTTAATTAGTTCTAATTTCTAGGGGACTGATGACCATAGATGTTAAGTCCCATAGTGCTCAGAGCCATTTGAACCATTTGGATACGCCGTATACGGTGAATATTTACCATTTGCACGATATACGAGAGAGAAATGTCAGAGCATGTGCGTCGGTAAGGGCCGAAGTGATAAGGAATACCACTCAATCCTTGATAAGGAGACTGCAGCACTGCATTGATAACAATGGTGATCATTTCGAACACATTCTATAAATGAACGGTCTGGCCACCTTTCTGAACTTCGTAGACCTTCAAAGACCTTAGTGTTACAAATCATTGGATTCGTCTCGATAACCGCTATCAGAAAATAAGCACCAAACTACAGCATCCCATTAAAAAAACAAAGCAAGAAAAACCACTTCGACCATCATCTCTCTGATACGACCTCACCTAGCAACAAAAACCCAACGTCCCAACCTCATATTATGGCCCTCGTTGTCCCATGCAACATTTGTCCCACAAACCTTTTAGCTGCTGTCATAATTTCGGAGTCATTCTAGGTGTCAATAGATAGTGATGCCCGCGTGGAATTAGCCGAGAGGTCTAAGGCGCTGCAGTCATGGACTGTGCGGCTGATCCCGGCGGAGGTTCGAGTCCTCCCTCCGGCATGCGTGTGTGTGTTCGTCCTTAGGATAATTTAGGTTAAGTAGTGTGTAAGCTTAGGGACTGATGACCTTAGCAGTTAAGTCCCATAAGATTTCACACACATTTGAACATTTTTTTGATAGTGATGCACACTGTATTTTCATATCACTATCCATTTAGTTTTTGTCATATCAGTATATGTTTCTCATTTCATCATTTGATTTCTGTAAGTTTTCTAGGCTTAAGTGCGGGACTTTGTACCGCTGGCAGCCAACCCGCTGCCTGTACGTGGCGATGGGGATGAAATAACAATACAGAAAAGAACATCGTCGTCAGTCTTATCTGAGGGCGACTGGCAGGTGTCTAGTTAAAACATCGTAAACTGGATAACGACGACCGGTTGCAAGCCTTAAATATGTCCGACCCTCCACATTTCTTGCCTCATCCATTCGCCTAATTTTCTACGTCCTTCTATACCACCATAACTCAAACGCTTCGCTCCCACTCTTTTCCGAATTTTGCACAGTCCATAATTATTTCAGGTAATATTTGGTACGATCTGTAATCATGTGCCTAATTTAGAAATGTTCTGGGCTTCTGCGGAAAGCATGTCAATAGCACCGTCAGTTGCCCTGCGGGATACAGATCGATACTGTTCTACCTTCACAGCTGGGCTCACACTTTGCTCGGTCGCGCTGTAAGCAACGTTGTTTGCAGTCAAGATGGCGGACCTGGCCTGATAACATCCAGAGTGGCGGTAATGTTTGCCTTACGCGTGTCGCGCATTCGTTAAAGCCCCGACCGGGACCCAGTCGTCACGACGCAGCGCGCGTAGCGCGGGTTGCGGGGCTCGAGGCGCCGGCAACTTGCCGGCGAGTTTGCAGAGCGCGGCGCAGTCGATATTTCCCCAAACTTCGGCGCCAACTGTCGCGCCCTGTGACGTCATCGGCCCGGCCTGCGTGCTCCATTTGCATCCAATTAGTCGGCAAACAAATGGAAGTGCGGAGAGGGGATTAAACCGTTTCCGAATTCGCCGAGTTTCGATGCCCGCGTACGAGGGCGACGGCTTTCAGAGTTCTCTGCTGCTACATGCCTGAGTGGGAGTATGCAATAAACGTGTCTGCTTATTTATATCTGTGCTGCGTCAGGAAAAATCACTATCACTAAAGTGATTTGCTCATCTGCGATGTTTGCAACCTAAAGGAAGGCTCTTGATTCTCGGAGTGGTGTTCACAAATGATACGTTAAAATTGATGTAATCAATTTAAAAGCCATGATTGTCTTTGCCTGCAAAACAAGTAAATTATTTCGCAGAGAGAATAATACAAAACATGTTCTCTAAGTCAGTAAACAGACAGTGCCCATGGCTGTTTACCACCCGTTGTTCTCTAACACACTGGTTCACTAAGTGAAATTCTACTGGTTTGGTGCTTTAAGTTCGTAGCGTTTCTCCATAAGTTTAATAAACACAACAGATACACTTAGCAGAGACTTTAGTCATCAATAATCTAGTCTTCTTCATAACTCTAGAGATCACGCCGTTTCGAGGTAAAGAACTCATTATGCCGTGTTCGGAAAGCGCTTTCATCCGGAAAGGAAATCAGTGATCTATTCTCCTTCACAACTCTAGAGATCACGCCGTTTCGAGGTAAAGAACTCATCATGCCGTGTTCGGAAAGCGTTTTCATCCGGAAAGGAAGTTCCTTGGAGGTTGTTCGACAGACAGCGGAAAAGCTGAAAATCTGAGGGCGCAAGATCATGTGAATAAGGTGGATGCAGAATGACTTCCCAATCAAAATCCTGCGCAGCGTTTCCTGTCTGTCTAGCAGAATGGGGACAGGGGTTATCGGGAGTGGCATCACTTTACTCAGTCGCCCTGGTAATTATTCGATGGCGTCTACAATACGACTTAGTTGTTGACGCTTAATGTCGGCAATAATGACTGTACCCCATGCAAGATATTCGTAGTGAACCACTCAGTCGAGTCGCTCTTATACCAGATGCATAACATTATATTTTGTGGAAGCGCTTAGCTCTTTCTATGGATGGTTGCTCTCCTGTTTGGGCCCAACCATTCCTTTGTTTTCCTTATGATAGCATAAAGATACCATTTCTCGTAGCCAGTAACGATACAGGATAGGAATGATCGGTGTTGGCCGGCCGCGGTGGCCATGCGGTTCTAGGCACTTCAGTCCGGAACCGCGCGACTGCTACGGTCGCAGGTTCGAATCCTGCCTCGGGCATGGATGTGTGTGATGTCCTTAGGTTAGTTAGGTTTAAGTAGTTCTAAGTTCTATGGGACTGATGACCTCAGATGTTAAGCCCCATAGTGCTCAGAGCCATTTGAACCGTTTTTTTCAATAATCGGTGTTGTTCACGAGCCAGTTGACAGATATGTACATACGGCTTGTGATTTTGGCTTAGAGCATGTGATACACATACACAAGATTTTGGAACCTTAACCAATTGGATACAAATGTTACAGGATGATAGAATGAGTACTGGGCATCACATTTGTCAGTTCTCGAGTGCACTGAAGTGAAGGATTAAGTGAGGATTAATGCGTTTAAACGATCTTCATTACACCTCGGATGCATCCCTGACTGTGAAGAGTCACTGGTATCAAAACAATCCTCCTTGAGAAAACAGTTTTCTTACCATGCTCTATCCAATGGCATTATCCCCAAACACGGTGTAAATGTTTCTGGCTGTCTCCGCTGCTGTCTCCCCTCTATTTAATGTGTCGGAAATATTTCCATTCCTCCACTTGGCACATTTTCTAGCGTCCACAACTCCATTCCCTATCTCCACATTATAAAATAACAACATATAAACTCAAGTAGCAACAGTGTACTGCAAATAAAAAAATGAGAATCGATAAATAAACCCCCAGGAACAGGAATATTAAGATGAAAAATTAAAACGCTAGAACTTACCGCATAAAACCTAATAATTGTTCACATAAATTACAATCTTCCTGCATAAACCGCTTTCACTTCCCGATTTCAGTGCACTTTCTGATTCACATATCTAAAAACATGACAGTTTCTAACACAATTTCCGCGACGCGTATCAGATGCTCTTTCTCTACTTGAATTACACGTTCAAGCAATCTGCAAGAGACGAAAATCAAAGTTGGTACCTTTGCCTTGTTACCTATGCTTGAAGGTTTTCATTTCCAAAAGACCGTATTTTGCGGGAAAACAAATAAAGTCTGTGATTGATCGCTGGGAGGCAGTACTTAATAGGGATACTGATAATAAAAGAACTTGTAGAAAAATATCTTGGGAATAATTTAATTATGTTTTCCGTGCTAATATTTGGATGAGTGACGGTCCAGGTCTGCCGAGCGCTGTAGGCGAACTGGGTGCACTCAGCCCCTCTAGGCCAGTTTAGGGGCTACTTGTCTGAGAAGGAGCGGCTCTGTTCACGAAAATTGACAACGGCCGGGAGAGCGGTGTGCTGACCACGTGCGCCTCCACATACGGATCCAGTGATGCCTATTGGCTGTGGATTGCATGGCGGTCGGTTGGTGCCTTTGGGCCTTCCGAGGAGTGTTGGGATGGATTTCAGTTTAGTTTTTAGTTTTCTTTAAGTAATCTTACTTGAATTTAGGTGAACGCCGAGACAGTTAGCTTGTCAAGGCCACTCCACCCTTATTCAAATCATGGAGGCCGTGGTCCATCTTCAGTGTCGCTGTCGTTGCCTCTAATTTTCCTTTAACAAACAGCGATGAGTGTGGTAAAATGAGGCTTTGTGGCAGATTTACATTTCTTATTCAATAACCCATGAAAAAAGTATATAACGACATAAACGGCATACGTGCGTCATCGTTAACGATTAGTCATCTCGTCAAGCCTCAACGTCCTACTTAATATTTCAATACTCTTACGATTTTCTACCACCACAACCATAAGTTCTTCCGTTTATTCCTACAGATCTTCAGATTTCAGTAATCTGATGCGGAAGACAGTTTGTATTAGATTACGATTGGAAACGGATCTCTACCTTCCAAATATTGATTTGGATTCGCCTTCAAATAATACCGAGCTAAACACACATTTCGAAGTAGTAAGTGTTTTGCTACACAACCTGTTCCTAAAGTGAAAACGTCGAGTGATGTTGAACTAACCAGAGAACCTAACATATTTTTGTGACAATGAATAATAGCAAGCATAAAGTATTTCTGACCATTGCTACACATATTAGACTTACGTTTCATAACACTGAAGTGTCTGCAGCTTCGACCACTAAGTCGTAATGGTGATGCAACTATACTACCTTTGAAATTTGCAAATGAAAATCCCTCCTTACTATTATTCTTACAGACGTGAGCACTACCAGTGTTTGACCGTCAAGGTTCTACTCAAACAATAAGGCTGCGTTCACACTGCCGGCCGGGGCGAGCCGGGCTGACGCGTACTGGCTCGGCTCGTGCCTAGCCAGCTTAGGCCGACGAGTAGTGCATTCACATTGCGCGCCGCGCCGAGCCGGTACGGCGAAATGGGGGAAAATCCACTTCTCCGATTTTCATGTTTTAAAAATTCTTAGCGGTATATAAGACTTCGCCACATCGTTTTATGAACTTATTTTTTCCTTAAAAGCGTTACTTACGTCGTGAAAAAAGAAAAAGTCTACTTTTCGTTTCGCGTGATTTCTTAGTTTCGTAACGCTTCCCAACCGATTTTGAAGAAAGTATGCTGCTAAAAAATCTGATTTTTGTACACGTGGTAGTGCAACATCTTAGCTTCGTATTGAATCATTTATTTTTCCATATTTCTTAACAGTCATTGTGAAATGATGCTATTTGTCAACGTTGTGCACTTGATTTACAAATCTTGTAGTGAAAAAGTTATGTAGCGGTTAGCTTACTGTTACATCCGTTTTAGACCATACATTGTTGGGAATGAAATGTAGCTAAAAGTACCAAAAAGTTTTTGAAATGATAGTGATACTGATATCTGTCTCTGGTCTCAAGTAATGCGAGCTATTCAGTGGCGTCAGTGCCGCGTCCGCAAGCCACGGAGTTCGCGCGGTTACAGCTTGGTTTAGTGTAGTCATATAATGCAGGACAGAAAAAAACTAATTACCAGTGATCAGCGCAGACCTAGTGCCGGTCCCTCTTATTATTTTAATGGTCTCATTCTCTAGATAAATCCAAATGTATAAGAATTTTTCCCTTGGCTACTGGACAATTCATCTGCTATGCTTTTATAATTGGCCACACGTTGCATCACAAAAGACAAACAATTATTTGTCATCAACATCCTACAATTAGTATGATGTACATTTCGTATTTCGAACTAAAAGATAACTGAAGCGCAATTCTGTAGTCTCGTTGTCTACTTTGACAGAAAAAATAATGGAGAGTTAATGAAACTACTGTAGATCGGCACAGATGTGCGTTTCATTGTTCTTCATTGATTTTTTTTTCTTCCTTGGCGGGCTGCGCTGCACTGTCAAGGTAATCCCCACTCTTTGGCTAAATGGCTGGCGGGAGGCCAAATAAATAAATTTAAAAAGATCTCCACCCTTCGACAGCTGACAAGCAAGTCAGTAGAAAACGCAACTGCAGTCAACAGTTGCTCGCCTTTAGCTAGTCTGTGCTGTCGTGTAGAACAATGTCTTCACTCTTTTATTGGTATTGTTTCGACTCTGCAGTAACTCGTCGAGTTTTGAAGTACAGAAGAACTAGGAGGTTATGGATTCATCCTATGAATAGCGACAGACATTTAGGAGAGTTTTTTTCTTTATATGAAGAACTTAGAAACTATCCTGAAAAATTTTATTCAAATTACAGAACGAATCATAATACATTTCAGTATGTGCTGCAGAACATTCAAGACAAAATTTCTAAACAGAACACAAATTTTCGCAGAAGTATAACAGCAGAAGAAAAATTGTGTATAACGATAAGGTAAGATTCGTTAGTACACACTTTTTGGTTTGCAGTAGAACTTTGTACAGCATTCACTACCTCCAGTTAATTGTAGTCATGCTTTTGTATTTTAAATTTCACAAACGCTAACCTCTTAGGGGAAGAGAGTTTATGGGACTCCTGAGAATCATTAGGAAGTAACTAGCTTCGTCATTTTGGGTAATGTCTTGTTGTGCCTTCAACGAAGAATCGCAGAAATACTCCTTCAGAATTTTCCTACTTTTTTGTTCTTTTTTCTTCATGATGCAGCGCTTGGCAGTGGTGATGGTTCATCATGTGGAGCCACTGATGACCTCACAGAATTCTTTTCATTACCTTGTAAGATAGACAGATTGATAGGCGAAGAGTTTTGAGATAATGCCCTTTGACTCAGTGGTTCTATCTCCACTGATAAGGAACTGCCACAGCATGACTTTACAATGCATTATCATCTGGTAGGGACACATTTCCGTCCCTCAGTGACACTCATATCTGTCTCCGTTTACAAGTAAATGCGAACTATTCAGTGGCGGCAATGCCGCGATTGCTGGCAAGCTATTGTTGTAAATGCATGTAAATACGGTAGGTTAAATAAATGAAATAAAAGTAATTTCGCATGTATCATCATAATAAACGTAATTTTTCCTCACTGATTGTGAAATGTGAGGTAACATCTTAAAATAAAAGACGTGTGCAGTCACACTTGTGAAGAAAGCAGAAGGGAGACGTGTGATGCGTGTACTGCAGATGCTGTAGTGCTGCTCCACAGGCTCGCGCCTGCGGTCGGCTCCCGCCGGCAATATTAAACACTCGGAATGTCGTCGGCTCGGCTCCGGGAGGCTCACGCCGTGTCGGCGCGGCCCGGCCGCCAGTGTGAACACCGCAATTCAAAACCACGTGTTTGATATCGAAGCGGGCGGCGGCCCGGCCAGGCTCGGCTCGGCCCGGCCGGCAGTGTGAACGCAGCCTAAGGTCCTTTTGTCCTTAGTAGAGAGTCATTTTCCAATCACAGTGGACAGCCACAGGACTTATATCCGTCTTTCCACAAACGTAGGTGGTTTGATAAGTGTTGCAAAAAAGCAAAAAAAATTTGTTTCTTAAACAATTCATCTTACTTCTCGACAAAGTCCCTTTAGAAAGATACGTGCTTGGTCCAGCGAACCGCCAGATTTTTCATCCCATTGGAAAAATAGGTTCTGTGAGGCTTCACAAAATATTCATCGACTGCAACATTCACTTTCTCATTTGATGAAAATTTCTTTCTTGCAACCCAAAGTTTCAAGTTAGGGACATGGAATACGTCACTAGGGAGTTAAGTCTGCTAAACAGTGTAGACGAAGAACCAGTTGAAAGCATACACTTTCTCCTTTTTATCTCTAAAGAGTGGGATGGCGCATTGTCCTGATGATAGACCAGCCATTTGTGTGCCAGTATTGGTTTTTTTCAGCCAACTTAAGTCTCCAACGAACCAACAATGACGCATAATAGTGCCCAGTTATGCGTCTGTCTTTTTGCAAGGGTCTGTCCTTTTTCCAAGGATATTTCCTGGGGAATCCAAAGAAACAGTGGCCATCATCTCACGAGTTGATAAAACGATCTTTGCTTTCTTCAGGGCACTTTCACCATCCTTTGCCCATTGTTTTGGTGGCCGTTTCGATTCTGGTTGAAGTGGTGGATACAGGCCTCATCAACAGTCACAAATAAGCGCAAAAGTCTTGCGGACTGCGAATAAATATCGCCAGACATTGTGCTTAAATACTGTGCCAGATGCGCTTTTGGTTGACTGTGGGCAATCGCGGCACCCACCTCGCACACAGCTTTTTATAGCCAGTTCTAACTTCAGAATATTATGCACTCGATCAGTTGAGATGCCTATAGTCTCAGAAACCTCACAAATTTTCATTCGTCCGTTTTTCATTACCATATCATGGAATTTTTCAATGCCTTCCTTTGCGGTAACTTTAATTGGACGGCGAGGACACGCTTAGTCTTCGGAGCTTCTCCGACCACTTTTAAATTCATTAATTTAAGAATAAAGGTTTTTCAATGAAGGTGCAGAGTCCCCGTGAACTTCTGTTTTGATTTGTGCGGCAGTCTGATTCTTGAAATGGAAGTGTTTAATAACTGCACGAAACTCAGTTTTCCCAATTTTCAATGGCAGACGATACACTGACAAATTTAGACAGCTATCAATAATCAGCTGTACATTGCACATTGTTGAAGTTCTTTACACAATCCTTGAAGTAACCAAGCTTACCAACCATCAAGGAGCAATAAAAATGTTCAATGGTTTCATGGAAATTTACCAGACTCATTAAACCATCGTCATACAGGTGGCCTTCAGATAGGAAAATAGTATAGAGTTTAATAAGAGACTGTGGGACGTGACACACCGTTTGTGTACTTCAGAAATGCATGTATTACTTTCGCTCCGTAGCCTCGTCCATGAAGTAGGCAAACCCAAAGCACAAGTTCGCGCATATGCTAGAGATAAATTCTCGTTACCTGACCGTGATAAGCACCACACATATCCGAAAAGACACGACTCAAAGAAGAAATTAGACAACTACCACTGTGACTAAATTTTCTCACAACAGTTGTCGAAGGATGTCATAAGTCGAATTTTCACGGTGCCGCGTGCTGTGTTTTTATCGCTGCTATTCATACCGTAATTTAAATTTATGGATGCGCCTGTCCGGTCCCACTGGAAGATTGTAACAGTCACCTGTCAGCCCATGGCCTGCACGTGTTACATTCAAATTGCTTTTTATCGTTTTATTTCGAAACTCTGTGCTGGTCATAACTTCAATAAGCACAGCGTCACATATTTCATTTAATGTCGCGGTGGGCGGCAACAAATACGCTCATGCGGGGATTTCACATGATTATTCCATGTTAATTAAATTCAGTTCAGTTCACGCAGTTGTCACGGGGAGGTACTTCTCACAGCCAAGTTGTCACGGTTCTTCTAAATACTCGCAACATCACACTTGTTACGAGACACACATCTTAATTACAATTTACAATGACGAGTTCTTCAAAAATCATATATGCATTATTTCTCGAACAACCACCAATACACACACAACCGATGAATATGAACAGTAATTCCCGCCATAATACACATTACACTTTGAAATTCCCCTAGTCTTTAATTTTACGCAACCATTTACATATTTTCGGATCATTTATTTATTTGTTTAATCTTACCTGATTAGGGTCATTAGGCTCTCTCTTACAACGGAACAGGGCTTCACATATACCGCACGCTCCCTTTTTACATCACACTTGCCAAAGAAATAACATCTTCAATACGAAAAATAGTGTTAAAATGACCTGAGTATCTACAGAGATATTGTCAGCAAATAATACTGACCATGAACTGATAAAGTTAACACTGACAGTACTTTTAGTACTGCTGCTGCTTCCACTAATAATGATGACAATAGAAATAATAATAATAACAACAACCTGCCAGGGTAGCCGAGAGCGCTAATACGGGTAGGCGCGCAGGCCCCGGATAGAATCCGCTCGGAGGATTAATGACGAGAGTCAATGTGCCGGCCAGCCTGGATATCGTTTTTAGGCGGTTTTCCACATCCCCCTAGGTGAATACCGGTCAGGACCCCACGTCCTGCTTCAGTTACACGACTCGCAGACATCTGGACTCGTTCACACTATTCCACGGATTACACTTGATGTGGACAACTTGGGTACACTAATTCCGTCTCAGGGGGTATGGGGTGGTGGCACGAAGGGCATCTGACCACCCCTTAACATTAACCTTGCCAAATACGTACCTAACCCTGCTGACCTTGCGAAACCGGATGATAACGGCACAAGCAAAAGAGGAATAATAATAATAATAATAATAATAATAATAATAATGACAAGAATAAGAATGGTGATAGTGACAGATATAAAAAAAATTTATAGGTGTAAAAAATAGATTTCCTCTGAGTTTCTGGGAAAATAAATTTAATGTGACAGCACCAGTTAACAATATTGGAAAATGAAGAAGATTTGGTTGAAAAGATAGATGTACAACGGTAACAAACGCACAAAGGGACAATTGTAGTCATTATTGTTGCTTCAGAATGTAAGTCATTGTCTTCTGAAGCTGGCAATGTTATTCCAGAGTCGGGTTCCTGCTAGTGAAGAAGACTTCAGAGGATTTTGCTATGATGGAAGCGGGTGGTTCTGCCATGTTGTTCAGACAAAAGCTTTAAGATAAGAGGGACAGTGCACGTTTACAAAAATGTAAAGAATGGCAAACGGTAGACGGTTTCTTAGAAGTTTCGCGAATACTTCGATAGACGTGGAACGCGTCAATTTATCTTAAGAAGTTATACGTTTTTTCCGGTTACTGTACTGAAACATTCCGACCAAATATTCTTCTGCTCCATTTACACTAGAAAAACTTAGAAAATGCATAGACAATTATACACTATGTCGCACTTCATTCTGTGTCCAGTAGCTAGTTATTACGGGTATACAGTACTGGCTACAAGCTACGGTGGTAGTACAATCGTTACACTAGAACCAGCGTACCGAGCGAAGGTGCATGGTACTGGATCCTTATGTGGGAGGGTGGCTGTTCAAATCCCTCTCTGACCATCCAGCATTAGGTTTTCCGTAATTTCCCAAACTAGTTTAAGGCTGCGAGCATGGTTCCTTCGGAAGGACATAGTCGGTTTCTTTCTGCATTCTTCTCCTCCCTGATCCTAGCCCCGTTTTTAATAACTTCACCGCCCACTGGATATTACAATCTTGTCTTCCTTTGGTTTCCGAATCAGTAAGCACTATGTTAATGGATCTTCGAGAGAATAGACAATAAATACAGCAAAAACATTAATACTTCACATGAAACGCTTTCGCAGTTCCGAACACGAAAAACCATCAGCTGTATAAGGGAATGACGACGACAACGAAAATTTGTGTCGGGCCGGGACTCTAACTTGGATTTCCCACTTTACGCGAACAGACGCCTTAAACTTCTTTTTTTACGGAAACGTCCTGGCACTGAAAGGAAGGGGTGGAGGCGAAGTCACGTCACAATGTCCCGTTCCCTCCCCCAGGAACCAAGGAAAGCCTAGGGAACATGGAGTAGAGCTGCATAGCACACAAGGATACGAGGTTTATGCATGTAATTTCATTTATTCGTTTTCCTTACTTATCTTTGCTATGTTTTATTTTATTATAATAGAGCATACAAGGAAACATACGCCACTGAGAAGCACTTTCCAATGACTAGGGAATAACCAGTACCAAAGGAGGAAAATGTGTGGATCAGCTCCTCAATACAGTAACAATCCAACTCCAGTTTGGGTTAAGAAAGACACTACAAATAAAATTAGAAAAAAAGGCTCTATTTTGGATTGTGGACTACAGCACAATGTCTTTCATTAAGGAAGTGCTAAAATTCAAGGATGGTTCTCGCCGGCAGGAAACAATTTGTGAAGCGCGTGTCTGTAAATCAGTTTCACAGACTTCTTCTTTGTTCATGGTGGGAAGTATCCAAAGTCCAGAAAGAGCAGAGGGCGTGGAGGTATCTGATCGATTGTTGTATGGGTAATTAAAGCCAGCACCTGTCGTACCAAGAAACAGAAACCTATCGCCGACCCGCACACCAGACGATGCTCATCTGTATCCAGAACATCGCATGAGACACGCAATGGGGTGTCTGCAACGTGAGTCCCGTGGAGGCGTGAATGGCATACTTGCTTCCCATTGACCTTAAGGTACCATCGAGACTGGACGACAGTGGCAAGGTAGGGAGCCCACATCGACCGCCAGACACCACGGCAGCTGACGTGGGGATACTTCCATTCAACCATAGGAAGCCATAGACTGCGTTCGTGGACATCAAACGCGTTGGCAGCATAGACATACAGACATAGCTCAATTCAACAATATATGTCGGAAGTAAAAGGAGGACGGCGGGACGTCCGAAATCCGGACCGTGGCTGAAAGAGAGCGCGGTGCAAGGGCCTCCAGTAACAGGCAATAAGCTGGTGAGGCTCATGGAACAGCGGAGCCACAACACCATCTGAGAGCTGACGAAAAGGGCTCTGGCTCTATCAGGGACGTGATTGTGGTCTAAAGCGCCCTTGCAACGCGGGAGGGTGAGTATCTCGTATCATATCTTGAACAGGACGCCGTGGCAAACATATGAATCCAATGCCGCTAGCATGCGGCGGGCCACGGATGATGGAATGGGGAGTGTCTGTCCCACGTGTGGAATATTTGAAGCAAAATATACATTTACATATTGTATCTGTTGCAGAAGATCGAGGGCTCGTTAACGATGATCAAGGAGCCCAGCTGCTAATTAGGACAGTATGCGACGACAGTTGAGGGCAGTCCTGTACCGCAGACCTCTCGAAAAATCGAATCCTAACCGTCGAATAGTAGCAGCTACAATTGATGGAGAGCACAGGAATCCAAGCCAGATTTACGGACGTCAAGGTAGCTACCAGAAGCTTTACTTTAGGTGGTACCCCTGACTTCGGCACCGCTACAAAGAACAAGAACGAGATCGTCTGCATCACCAGTGTAGCAAAAGTCATGGTGAAACGTCCCCTTTTTAACAATTCTGCATGACTGTGCTTAAACTGACACACAATATTTTGTTAGCGCAACGCAATCTGACTTTCAAAATTCCCTACAAAAGAATGGCCCTGACTAACATTAAACTATACCTTTCACAAATCACTTACCTCACAAAAATCTTCGCTGCTCAAGCTACTGCAATACAGCGAGCGCCACTACTGCCAGCTAAATAAAAGATTCAAACTATGGAAGGCACTAACTACTGATAGGGATAGTTAGCAAATGAAAGATATTAATAGAGAACAAACAATGTATTTACCTTGATATCATCATATATAAATATAGCAGTTCATGACAAATTTCAAAACTCCGCCATCTCTCTCCCCACATCCACCACTGCTGGCGGCTCACCTCCAACTGCGCAACGCTACGCGCTGTTCACAGCCAGCTGCCGCTGCCCAACACTACAATGGCAGACAACAATGCAAACTAGCCACAGACTGCACACAGCACAGCCAGTGATTTTCATATTGAGCGCTACGTAACGTTGCCAATAAGAAAACATAAACAGCCTACTTACACAGAGAAAACATAAACAGCCTACTTACATAGAGAAAACATAAACAGCCTACTTACATAGCCCCCATGCTCCCCACAAAAAATTTTACAAATTGGGTTGGGCAGTGTCCAATACAGATTTGAAAAAATTTTTCATAATTGCAATAACAAAGATATCAAATGCACACACTTATTGATACAATGTTGGTCAAAAGCTAAAAATTTCTCACAGTCCATAAAGACAGTCCAGATTGTTCATCACATTAAAAATGCAGAGTTTTTCTCAAAGTCTGAGCAGTAAAAGAAAATGCACACAGAAGTAGTGGATTTCCATGCAGTCTTGAAGAAGTAGTGTTGTCCTTCCAACGGAAAGACAGTGCTGACTCGACATGCAGACAGGTAATGGGCCACAACAGAGTAAACCCACAGCAGAGTCAGTCGACGTTTTGAAGAATATTGGTAGTTAGGTCATCACAGAGCAGACCCACTGTAGTCCTGGTAGAGATTACGGTATTGGTGGGCCACCAGAGGTGCAGACCCACTGCAGTCCTTGTAGAAATAATGGTATTGGTGGGTCATCAAAGATGCAGACCCACTGTAGTCCTTGTAGAAATAATGGCGTTGGTGGGTCATCATAGATGCAGACCCACTGTAGTCCTTGTAGAGATAGCCAGCAGCCATCTGTTGTGACTGTGCAGGTGCACAATCACCACTGAAGAGTCTTGCGGAGAATATAGCAAGTCCATAAACCACCACTTGTGCACTCACAAAGTTTTTGGAATTGTCCTTAGAACCAGCAATTCTGTTATCCAGTCCCTTGCTGAATTATTAACACACTTGCAAACACTAACAGTCCCTACTTCTCACATATTGTCCATATACTATGACCAACGGAAATGTGTGCAGCGAAATGAATGCTTACAAGTTACTTAGTTTGATAAACAGGTGTCAATTACAATTTTATAACATGAGAATACAATTACAAAGGTACAAAATACATCATTAAAAACATAATAATACAGATAACGTTTGTAGTAATAGGGGCTTTACAAAAGAATAGAAATAAACATATACATCACTGTTACAGGAATTATGACATGAGTACATACATAGAAGATCAGAATAATTATTGAAACATCAACTACACACATGAGCATTTAAACAGAATGAATAATGTCTAAACATCTTTACAAAGAAAATAACATATTATTAATGCCAATTATATTTGAGGATAACAGTATTCCTCATCATAGTGAATGTAGCTTAATATTAAAAGAGAAAAAAATTCTATGAAACTACACAGAGACAGGAAGAAAACAAATACACAAGGGTACACAAACACATACTGGGATAACACAAAAGGAAAGGACAGGGTTCGTTTTCAGTGTAACATTTGGTACTGCAGTCCATCCCAAAACTTCATTCCATAGATCTTTCGTTTTATTTCAACCTTTGCTTCCACCAAAAAAAATCTTATCCAAGCATGCTTTCTGTATTCTGTTCATATTTCTTTCAAAATAATTATTTCTGATTGTACAATACTCATTTGGGCCCAAATCCTTTTTATATAACTTCGCAATGCATTCTTTACCTATTCTCCATAGTCAGTTTCTCCTATAGTCTACCCCCTCTTAAGCTAACTTAAATCTATTGAGCTCAGAGATATATATACCAAGGGACGAGGCAATGCAGCATCACATAACAAATTAACACAAACAGCAATGACAAAAAATGCAAATTGGCAAAGCTAGCAGCATAAATTAGCAAAAGTCAAATTCAATAACACTATGCCTGGCAAACAGCAGCAACTTATACCTAAACATTACATAGCGCAAGCAAAAAAAATATTACACTAAAATGGCCATGTCTAATACCTATGTCACATCTTAACATTAGAGTTATGCATCACAATTTATTCTACAAAAGAAATTACCAAGTACTTGAAAAGAAAATTATGAATGCAGTTCCTGTGAAGGTAAATGTCGCTTTGTACTCTCTCATTTTTTTGAAAAAAATTATTATATACTCGATCTGTAGACAGAAAATATTTATATTAGTACATCTATAAAATTTTATTTTAACCAATGCTGCAGTGCAGCTAGAAACTTGATATTAAACAAAATGTGTAAATAAATACATAAAGCAAGCCATATGGCATTTTTCTTAACTAGCAAGGCAATAGCTGTGAAATGTTTCTCATCGTTTCATTAGGCATTTCAGTAAATATCATAAATTACGAGCTCCACAGTATGCTTTCAACAAGGAGATGTCAGTAGCGCGGACAATGGCCTTCCCTTTCTTTTTTTTTTTCTACCTGTGCTTCTGACGAGGCACTCACACTAATGGCTTGTTCTCCAGGCGTCTGACACACCTGGGTGCCCACGACGCATTATGTGCAGGTGGTCACTTAACTTTCGTACGGAAATATTTACGACAGCAGTTTCCACTACAGTGACAGTCATATATACAAAATTTCACAGGTCGAGAATTTACTTTGCAAATGTGTAGAAACAAAATCCTATGAATATAACAGTGTCCAAAAAAATTTTCAGCGGCATTATGTAAGTAGGCTGTTTATGTTTTCTCTATGTAAGTAGGCTGTTTATGTTTTCTCTATGTAAGTAGGCTGTTTATGTTTTCTTATTGGCAACGTTACGTAGCGCTCAATATGAAAATCACTGGCTGTGCTGTGTGCAGTCTGTGGCTAGTTTGCATTGTTGTCTGCCATTGTAGTGTTGGGCAGCGGCAGCTGGCTGTGAACAGCGCGTAGCGTTGCGCAGTTGGAGGTGAGCCGCCAGCAGTGGTGGATGTGGGGAGAGAGATGGCGGAGTTTTGAAATTTGTCATGAACTGCTATATTTATATATGATGATATCAAGGTAAATACATTGTTTGTTCTCTATTAATATCTTTCATTTGCTAACTATCCCTATCAGTAGTTAGTGCCTTCCATAGTTTGAATCTTTTATTTAGCTGGCAGTAGTGGCGCTCGCTGTATTGCAGTAGCTTGAGCAGCGAAGATTTTTGTGAGGTAAGTGATTTGTGAAAGGTATAGTTTAATGTTAGTCAGGGCCATTCTTTTGTAGGGAATTTTGAAAGTCAGATTGCGTTGCGCTAACAAAATATTTTATGTCAGTTTAAGCACAGTCATGTATAAATTGTTCAAAGGGGACGTTTCAATGGCCCACGAGAGACAACCCAGACAGGCGTTGACGGAGGACGCAGAGTAGCGGTTCCATGGCAAAAGCATAGAACAGTGAAGAGAGCGGGCAGTCCTGACGCACCAAGTAACGGATCATGATGAGTCAGACAGCATTGTAGAGTAGCCGGGAGGCACCTTGCGAAGTCAACGGTAGTATCAGGGTATCCCAGATTGCATTGCACCTCTTCCAGGGGCAATGGTTGCCAACCGTCCGGGCATACGATGAGTGTGAGTAAGAGTGATTTTGTTTCGACAGCGACAGAGAACAGTGCGGATGTTATTCGCACCTCCCAAAGAGGTTTGATCAGAGGAAACCACATACCGGACCATCCGTTTAAGCCATGCAGCCGACATCTGAGTAAAGATCTTTGTGTCACTAATGAACAACGTCAAATGGCGATAATCTCATATTTGTGATGTACACCAAGTCTAGTGTATGAGAATGAGAACACTGTCTAGGAAACACTCTGGGATGCGCACGTTAGGCGACATAAGGCCCCGAAAAATTTCGGTCCACACTGGCGCTAGTAGGGGCGAAATGTGCGATAAAACTCTAGTGGTAGATTGTTAGGACCAGGTGACTTGTTCATAGAACCTGCCTGAGTAGTATCACGGACTTCATTCTCCTTAACATCGGCAAGTAGATCCATCGTTTCATCCCCAAGAACTAAGACAGTCCGGAGACCGTTGTAAACTTGGCAGGATGGCGACGTTGTGCAGAGTGCAGCGCAACATAATGCACATGGAGGGCAGACCCTATATCCTAATGCATATCTAAGCGCCACCCATCATCAGTCAGAACAATGATCGATGTCCTCCGATGGCGGTGCCATTCCGCTTTCATGAGGTACATAGACGGACGCTCCAGTGCTGACCTATCGTGTGTGCGTGCCCTAACAATATCTCTTTCAACGTAACGTTGAGAGGGAGTAGTGAGTCAACGTGTGTCTTGGAACGGTTCACCGTTGCTTAAAGCTCTGGAGAAAATTGCATTATAGTACATTCCCATATAATGGTGCAGTAGCAGTCCTGGTTTAATAGAAACTCTGGGTTTGTCGCCGCCATGCCATGACGTCTGTTCCGTAACTAATCAAGGCCTTACGGAGGACAGGTTTTGCACAGAGGACCCATTATGGTATGGCAGACTGATATCCACCACGACGCCGATGACACGCTGTCCACGTGATCTCGATGGGCTGTCAGCAGTAGGGCGAAGTAAGATGGATCGTGTTCAGTTTCCATGGTCCCTGACCGTGCCACAGTCTTTGGCGGCAGAGACTGATAGCGAAGGTATAGGCGTCATTCTCAGAGAACGCAACAGGTCTGACTTCAGCAGCCTGACCCCAACAGACAATGTTGCAGTAGATGTGAACACGAACGAGGTGACTGAAAGAATGGCTAGTGAAATGTGTAAAACCTGCACGATCGCCACAAGGTTGAGTTGCTGTACAATTAACACTATCACTGCGCACAGAGAGTGACGTGACAATTGGTCTTTGGGCGACTTGGTGGAGTTAAAGTCGCCTCCGATGATCAAGGCATCCTGAGAGGTGTGACCACCTCACAGAAGAAAGTGGAACTCTGACAGCAGCCCGAACAAGAGGGAATTGACGCACTAGGGCAGGTTCAAACGGCTCTGAGCACTATGGGACTTAACTTCTAAAGTCATCAGTGCCCTAGAACTTAGAACTACTTAATCCTAACTAACCTAAGGACTCACACACATCCATGCCCGAGGCAGGATTCGAACCTGCGACTGTAGCGGCCGCGCGGTTCCAGACTGTAGCGCCTTTAACCGCTTGGCCACCACGGCCGGCCTAGGGCAGGTATTTAAACTTTGAAGCACTGCGTTAAAAATGGTTAGTTCTGCTTTAATTATGCCGGAATGGAAAAGAGAACGATTGCTCTTCTCCATCATTTTGAAAGAAATTGAACCCTTTTTTTTTTTTTTTTAACCAGATGTGGCATGGACGTTGATTATCCTGGTACCGTCGGCCGGTGTGGCCGAGCGGTTCTAGGTGCTTCAGTCTGGAACCGCGTGACGACTACGATAGCAGGTTCGAATCCTGCCTCGGGCATGTATGTGTGTGATGTCATTAGGTTAGTTAGGTTTAAGCAGTTCTAAATTCTAGGGGACTGATGACCTCCGATGTTAAGTCCCATAGTGCTTAGAGCCATTTCAACCAGTTTCTATCCTGGTACCACTAAATGTAAGAGCCATACTTCTTTGATCTGGGAGGCAGGCAAGTGCCTTAGAGAGGATACCTTTACGTAAGAGAATAGCTACTCCACTACCATTAGGGGAATCATGGAAGACATGTGCCATAAAGCCGTGGGGAGCACAAAAAGCTGCAATATTCCCCTCCTGAAGGAAGGCAACGCCAACGTCTGCAACATTCAGCATATCAGGGAGTAATGCCAGTTCGTGGCGCACACACTAGTGGTATTTACATTGGCTGTGGCTATGCGATAACTGTGAAAAGCTGCCATCGCCGGGGGGGTGGGGGTGTGAAGCAAACACGGGGAGATCCCCATTAGCCTCTTGTGGAAGATCACAGCAATGTGGCGGTGAGGAAGTCGAGTCCCCCATGGGCGTCCCATCGCCGTGTACAACAACATCGATATCGTTCGCCTGGGAGACAAACATCTCACCTGGCCGGTTCAGTGGAACTCTGTCAGAGGTGGGCCACAAGTAGCACAAAGGGAGCCAACCGCATCAAATGCCGGTGGGGGAATGTTGACGGCGTCTGTATGTGGATGCTGACTGGAGACGGATTGGGGAGAGACGTCGCGACATCGGGTGCCAGGGTCTCGGAAGACAGAACAGCTGCAGTTTGCATGAAAATGCTGTGAGGCGACGCGGCCGTCTGGATGCACTTATGTCTTGTCCTAACTTTTATTTTTCATCAGTCTTAACGCATTTCGATTTTCCGTCGTTTCCAAGGGAACTGCTACGTCAGCCATATAAAAACATTAGATATAGTACTACTGCGCTACGTGGTAGGGAACACAACCCCAGGGAATGACCATTGGGAAGGTAACATTTTAAACTAGTCCTACCACAAGGCCTCTCTAACTCATCAAAACGATTAAAAAAATAAAAAAGGAACAAAACAAGCGCCTCTCTGCAATTGAAGGAAACAGAATTCAGCATGATTCTGGCAACGCACAAAACTATCTCAAGTCAAGTAGTCTTATAATCTTGCTCTCAGTGATAGGCAAAAATGTTTGAGCATTTTTTAACTACTGACTATCGATGTGATACCTCTCCTTAGAAATTGTTCAGTAGAAGAGATTTGTTTCACATCAGCAGTGTTGAACAAGTGCTCATAGCTCTTAAGGTGTGCGTTAGAGAGCTCACGTTTACTGAACATGGTTTTGTTGGTTTGGACCGTAACACCATCTGCCAAAATATAGAAAGTCAAGAGCTTGCAGTGCAAATAGTCCATTGTCAGAATTATCACAGGTATTTTCGCTTATAACTGTCGACTCCGTCGTTTCCATACCGAGGTCCCTAACTGATGCATTTACCCTTCTCCATTTTCCCTGAAACTTTGTATCATCATCATGGAAGCACCTTGTATGTAGCTGATACTGCAAGGCGATTTCACAACTCAATAAATGACAGAATTAACGAAAAGCCCAACGACTACATAAACGGACTTGAATTTTTACGAAACGAGTGGCGGATATAACACCACAAATCGCCAGTTAATATTGTTGCGGCATAGATATAATATTAATTTATAAGCACAGACACCACACAAAATAAAAATTGGCATCTGATGGAAAGAACTCACCCTACAAGCAAACGTAAAATATCTTGGAATTCACTTAGACGAACTTTTAAACAGCCAAAAAACATAACAGAAAAAAAGTAAGAAAAGGACGGAATAGACTAAAGTTAGTACGATTTCTGAAATGTAAAACACGTAATGCGGTACCAGTGTCTCTCTTAATACACAAAATGTTTATTCGCATGTACATTTAAACATGGAATACAAGCAAGAATAATGTTACTTAGTCAAACTTAGAACATGTCTATAGACAGGATAATGCCACGAACAACTGGAGACCTGCAGCACTACTTTCCCACTGCCTCATTTCATGAGACTCTCAAAAATACGAAAATAAATTGCGCTAGATGTGGACTCGATGGATTAAACCAAGCTGGATCCACGAAATCTCTTATTCATCACGAACTTATGACCTTTAACGATCCACACCTCCAGTTACATTTACACCCCGGTCACGTCATTCCTATAGCTACATCACGCGTATTCCACCAACCACTTATAAACAATGAAGAAGTACTCGAGATCCTTCTTAGATCAGCTGCCCCAACTATAAAGGGCTGTCAAAAAGTTTACGTTCGAAACCTGCAGAGTCTAGAATCGGCATGCCAATCAGGAAACATCGCCCTTGACCGTGAGCAAATCATCCCAACGCCGCACCAGGTGATGATGACGTCTGTAACTGCCTCCTGCATATCCCTCGTCGGACAGGAGTCGTCGAACCTGAAAGCATGATACTTGCATGGAGGGAGGTTAGCACTATATGGCGGCTACCCTAGTGTCTTTCACTCGACATAGTTCATACTGCCGCATTTACCGCACGCATGTCGGAAAGACACAGATGCCGCATTAATCCCTTACCTACATGTTGGCGCTTCTGTACTCGGAGTCACGCTACGTTGCATGTACGCAGCAGCAACGCCCTCAAGCTGAAACTTTGTGACCACCCCTTATAGAACATGGAATGATCTCGTATTAAAAACAGGGTTCCTGACCACAGGAATTGATAATAATACAATAATCTGTAGATAATAATACGATCCAAAATGTCGTGACACAAGGCAAACAATCCCAGATAATTCCTACAGGGAAATGCGGAAGTGTTTCCTCAGCCACAGGACGAACGCCAGGATTAATCAGTAAGTTTCCTCCCTCCAACCTGGATTAAAAACTTCATCCTAACCAAATATGTACCGAAATTAAGAAAAATAAAGAGCGCCAAAACAGCATTAAAAAGAACTGGCTAAAAATGGCTCCGCCCTAACCTAGCGCGCCATCTGTTTCAGAGATTGCGTGAAAAATAAAATCAATAATTTAAAGGTCCTCGGCGTCGAAGAAAGCTTGACTGGAGCAAGCGATACAGGGCTATACAACGAAGCAGCCCCCATATCGTGACCACCGCCTCTCCGGCCTGCCTGCAGATTTGAAGCTTTTGAAACGTGGTACTACAGAAGAACGCTGAGGAGTAGGTGGGTAATCCCGACTACTAAAGAAAATATACTGAATCGAGCTGAGAAGAACTACACGAGTTGCAAGATTTTAATGAAAGAAGGATTTGTTGGCTAGGACACATCCTACTAGATCAAGCATTCGTCAGTTTGGTATTGGAGGGAACTGTAGGGGCGTAAAAACTGTAGCTGAAGACGAAAGTTCGACTACCGTAAGCAGATTCACGTAGGTTGCAATAGTCATGCAGAGATTGAAAAATGGCTCTTATTCGGCTCTTTCATTTCCTCACTATGTATTTTACCTTGCTGTGAATTGTAATATTTATTTTATTACTAAATTGCACTAACTGGTTCCAATGACATCGATACAGACACACTCGTAAATTTTTTGCTAAGTCACAACATCAGTGTTAAGTCTTTCGCGAGTCGGTTGGCTCTTAGCCAGTAGCGGTTTTTCAAGCCATGTAACATTCTTGTTCGAAGTTTAGTTCGCCATTATACATACAGTACGTTGGAGTGCTGGGTCTAGTCTGGCTCGGAAGATAAGTTAAGAGAGCTACATTCGACGCCACATGCTGTTCTGATAAGGTCACCTCCGTCTGATGGTAATCCGTATTGAGCGGTAATTATTAAGCACAAGATGCCTCTTAAGATCAATAGTATTTGTAATCAGTAATGAAGTAAAATTTTTCGGTGCCATATTAGGTGGCTTTGTCTAATAACGTCGCTCCGCACGCTAGTTTCCGCGCAGTGCAATATGTCTCAGGAGGGAACGATTTCGTAATTACTTGGAAGCTTATTACTGCATCATTTATAGCTTCATTTCATTCCTTATTATCTTTAATTATTGGATGTTAAATGCTCATGGAATGTAACATTACTTTTGTAGTGATAGTTATGGATTACAGTTCCATTGATATTCTCTTGGTTCGTAAGGAGAAGTGTCGTTTGGATTATCACTGCGAGGTTGCAAACCGTGTCAGTTGCATTTGTATGCGATTGCAGTCTTTCTCGGGGTATTACAGCGATGAATTCTTCTCGGGTTATCAGCCGAGTGGTATCGTCGACTTGTCGCAACTTCCCCAGAAGATGACGGGTACGAAAATCATCGAAACGTTGCGACAAGACGACGCCACCACTCGGCTGACAGCTCGAGAAGAATTCATCATGTCAGTTGCCTTCATAAGTAAATATATACAGTCCAATAACGTTAACGTGACCAGTTGTCATAAGCCTCAGTAGCCATTTCATCCAGTGCGGGCGTCTAGGAAGAGAGTCATTGTGGTTTTGCAAGGTGGAGAAGTGCCGACACTAGTGCCGTGGCCAGCTGTGCTACTTTCTCGGTGGAGGCTCCATGGCCCGAACAGCCAGATCGAGGTGGTCCTACAGAGTCGCTATTGGCTTTAAATCAAATGAGTTTGGTAGCCAGGGGCGTACGATAAACTCTTCCTGGCGCGCTTCGAACCAGGCAGGTACACTTCGAGCAGTGTGACACCTAGCATTGTCCTCCTAGTACATGCATCATGACGAGGGGGAAAAAGCCCTCAATGTCAGAGTGGGCGTGGTCCCCCAGGATAGGTACATATTTGTGTTGATTCATTGTGCCTTCCAGACTGACGAGATCACCCAGAGAGTGCCACGAAAACATTCCCAAGACCATAAACCTTCATCCTGTACCATTCCGACGATTCCTGCAGAGCCGTTGACGCCAAAGTACATCTGTCCTATGGGGCATAAAAATGTAATTCATCTGAAAGGCCACATATCGCCAGTGGACGTCCATTGGCAAATTACAGCCTTCATTGCCGACGAACAGCAATCAACATGGCTGCACGAACCAGACTCCTGCTGCGAAGGCCTTTACGCAGCAACGTTCGCTGAACCGACGCTGAGGATTCACTGTTGGTGGCACGTTGGTTCATCTCGGCAATCAGTTGCCCAACAGCTGCACATCTCCGCAGCCATTGTTCACCCCTATCATCTATGGCCTGTGATGCACCAGAGTTGCCTCGGCACTGATTCTGGATAGCGCTACTTTGCTACGCAAGTACAGTTTAACCACGGCAGCACGCAAACAGTTTACAAATTTACCCGTTTCGGGATTGTCTTCACTGTTGGTTATAAAACAATGATCATGAGCTTTGGACGTCAGATAATGCCACCGTTTCCTCATTACGACGACGACTGCAGTGTTGATCGAGTCCCCCACCACGTTTTATATACCCTCCTTAGCTGGTGCTGCCAGCTCCCGGCTGAGAGTGGTTATTGCACTTCGTCAAACATAGGTGGTATTGACACTGAAGCGACTCTAATGTGTATTGTAACAACTGAAACTACGTGTTGTAAGCTTATTTACAAGAAGCATATTATCCTGTGTGGTAAGGTCTTATGGGACCTAACTGCGGAGGTCATCGGTCCCTAAGCTTGCGCACTACTTAATCTAACTTAAACTAATTTACGCTAAGGACAACACACAAACACACACACACACACAACACACACACACACACACGCCCGAGGGAGGAGTCGAACCTCAGAGGGTGGAGCCGCGCGGGCCGGGACAAGGCGCCTCAGACCGCGCGGCTACCCTGCGTGGCATTTTCCTGCGTGCTTACTTTAGTTGACTGTGCCGTACCAGTGATCGGTCATCTTCTTTTGCTGTGGATCTTATGTATGCCATTCACATTCTAATAAATGACTATCCAACTGCAGGGTGGACATTGAGAACCCGTGTGTATTATAAAAACGTTTATGTGTGTGTGTGTGTGTGTGTGTGTGTGTGTGTGTGTGTGTGCGTATGTTTTCCGCATCTCCTCCAAAACCACTGGAGTGATTTCAACCAAACTTGGAACTCGTTTACTTAACTGTCTGACAACAATCACCTGTGTAATATAGTTCAGGAGATATGACGACATGAACACTGAGATGCGCGATAAATTGCCGTATCAAGCATCAAGTTATAATACATTTATTCCGTACTGCTAACTCACTCGTGCAGTCGAGTCAAATTAACGGAATCCCTGACACATGGCAGCGCTTTTGACAGTTCAACAGCGAAGCACGAACGTCTGTAGGTGCAAACGGTAGCCGACTATGGAACTATGAAGAGGCGTTTACAAAATCGCGTTGTAGACAGGCGAAGCAGCATCGCCCGGCGTACAGTAGCCATCTGGCAGTATGTTTCTTAATTTGGAATGTGCACTTATCCATATGTACATTAGGAAATATGTTTCATAATTGCAAAGGTGTTTTCACGATCAGATGGAATTTTTCGATACTTCATTAAACAGTCCAATTTTTTGTTTTAGTTTCTAATAGAAAATTGACAAAAATGAATTCTCGGGCAACGCCGAGTTCGTCAAGCAAGGTATAAATAATGGTCAGTACAAACTCGATGCATGATAGCTAGGTTTCAGGATCTGGATCAGATAAGACTACGTACAAAGTGCTGGAGGACGCTGATACTGCGAATGGAGTTGTCCTGCTTCACTGATCTACTACGAAAATATGTGTCATTGGAAGTTAAGCAGTTATTGAACGACCTTTCACCACGTTAATTATTTTTGCATTCTGAATTTGTAGTTAATATAACACATGTGGACCCTACAAGCGGGAAGCTGGCACACTTACTGAAGTAACTTGTTGCTTTCATAAAGTATTTATTCCTGTAATACATACGATATTTCGATATGCAAGCCCATTGTTTCCGTTTCCCTGAATTTTCATAAGTTTACTGTATGTGTGTATTTTCCAATGCGTTTTCGAGTCACGAAACGTTGATAGCTTTGTCCTCTTGGGCATTACGTATTCCTATTCTGAATATCACCGCCATAACCCACCTCTGTGGCTAACGCACGCTTGTACGCTAGCGCTCGACTCGGGAGGTAAGATCACTTCGTCGTCAGGCCACTACTGGCCTACCGGGACGATCCGAACGCCGTGTCATCCTCGTTGGAAGATGCGGAGAGGAGGGGCGTGGGGTCAGCACACCGCTCTCCCAGTCATTATGATGGTATTCTTGACCGAAACTGCTACTATTCGGTCGTGTAACTCCTCAGTTGGCATCACGAAGCTGAATGCACCCCGAAAAATGGCAACAGCGCATGGCGGCCTGGATGGTCACTCATCCAAGTGCCGACCACGCCCGACAGCGCTTAACTTCGGTGATATCACGGGAACCAGTGTATCCACTCCGGCAAGGCCGTTGCCCCGACTCGGGAGGTAAGCCGTTTCAAACCACCAGACTCGCGCCAGTGTTCTGGTTGAAATACCGGACCTCTCCACAATGCCTCAAGAAGAGAGAGCATGTGACACTGTTGATCATGATCCGTCCATTGGACGTTAAGCTGGGTGGACCACTTGGTGCCATTCGTGAGGAGTAGGCTATGTATCGACATTCTCGCATCATCATCATCATACAAGACAAACATTATACTACACACACACACACACACACACACACACACACACACACACACACACAAGTAGTACTACACAGAGTGTGTAATGGATCATGGGGTAAGTAAATATATATATATATATATATATATATGTATATATATATATATATATATATATATATATTTGCTATATTATGGATTCTTTATCAGTATCTTTGAAAGCAGTCCGTGCTTCTGAAACACACAACAAACTTAGAAGATGAACAACCTTTCACAAGACAAACTAAGGTCGATAGCTGTCTCAGACAAATCTTCGGAATGGACAGCACAAGTCGCGGTACCGTCTTGGTATTTCCTTCCCGAGCGGTGTTTCCTTCACTTTTTGATCCGCCCCTTACGTACATTAACACCTAGGCCACATCTATCGACGTCTCTGCAACTCTGAGAACAGGACCGAGCCGAATCCCGTTAAGAAGGTGCGTGTTCCCCACGCCTCTCCCGCCCAGCGGCCCGGTATGAAGAAACCACATGTGTTATTAGGGGCCACGGCTTATGGGGTTCAGCGGGGATTGAAGCGGTGTCCATTAGGCGCCCACACAGCGACTGCCCTGCCACCTCCGGCCGTTCCTTCTCCTTCCCAGCCCCCGGCCTCCGTTATAAGCTTCTTGCCGCGCGTGGCCCACAGCCGCACATCCATTATTCATACCGGCGCTTCTAAAACAAGAACACCGAGTCCTCTTTCATTTCCCCTCCAGCACAGACTTGGCACCAGTGTCCGTGTGGCGTGACCGGTGGCGCACGACCCACAGGCGGCGTGGTCAAAGTCGCCGACACATGAGGAGGCGACGCGATTCGCTGCTCGGATGTGACTACCGGCGCAGCGGCGATTCCCAGGCAGGGCGCTCCTTTGCCGATCCGCTCCCGTAACTGCCGTATATAAAATACAAGCACGTCGCCGTCGGGGGCCGCCACCACCGGTTTCGCGAGAGTTTCGGTGGCGTCGCAAGCTGCCGCCACCCGTTGAGGCATTCTGTAGCATAGGTGCCCATAAATGTTAAATCTGGGAGCCGCAAACAAATGGAACTGAAAAGAAAAGAGCCTCTCTGACGGAGAGTAATAGTTAACATTGATAATAAATTATCTGTATCTCACAAAACCAACTGGGATGAGCTTTAATTTTTTTAACCAGTTAATCCTGGCACCATCATCTACAGCCATCTTTTTAAGTTCTATTAACCTGTTCTGTAACTAAAAAGCTTCGTCGGTCCTCCGCCTTTAGGTTTTCTTGATCGCTTTCCTTGGATTTATACTGAAATAGTTTTTAGGACATCTGTCTTCCTGAATTCTGTTTACATGTTCATTCCACTCGTGCTTATATGTGCCGATTTTTTTCTGTTACTGCAAATATTTTAAGCTTATTTATAACATCGATGTTTATTCATCTATTTTATAGTTTACATCATTTAACTGATCCGAGGAATTTAATTCTGACGTCACTACCCGATTTACGTCGTTAATGTTTCCTATCAAATCTTCTGATCCTTAAAGTAACAATGGAACACTAACGTTTTACTGAATTTCATTAGAGTTTCCTTAATTTTCTTTCCGTTAATGTTCTTACAAGCGCTAAAATTATTTTTTTCTTTCGTAGTCGATAACTGGCAAGCTAACGAAACGATTACCTGTGTGCATGTAGATCCATTATTCAATTACAGATTAGCTTCCATTCCCTATTGGCAGTGCTAAATTCTCCAGCTGCTGAATAATACCGAATAATTTGTAGGTACTATCGAAGATAAAGGAGCGGATCTCACCTCAGACATTATTGTCACTCATTCTGCTGTCATACAGATTACTCCAAAGAATATAAATGCGTCTTCTCACTTTGAGAGCCACAGTTATTTTGAGAACGAAATCTTGTGTTTAATTACGAACTAGTATTAAAATGAGAAAACCTTAGAGTAGGACTCAATGTCTAGGGAGAGGAAGTAACTAACTTAGAGGTTTGCCGATCACACAAAAATTCTCTTAGAGACAGCAAAGAACTTGGAAAAGCAGTTGAAAGAAATGGACAGAGTCATGAAAGGAGGACGTAAGATGAACATCAACAAAAGCAAATCAAGGATAATGCAATGTACTCGAATTAAACAAGGTAAAGTTGAGGGAAGTAGATTAGGAAACGGACATTTAAAGTAGTAGATAGGTTTTGCTATTTGGGCAGCAAAATGTCTGGCGATGGTTGAAGTAGAGAGAATATAAAATATAGACCGGCAATGTCAAGGAAAGCGTTTCTGAAGAAGAGAAATTTGTTAACTTCGAGTATAGCTTTAAGTGTCAAATACTCTTTTCTGAAAGTCTTTGTATGGGGTTAGCCATGTATGGAAGCGAAACACGGATGTTAAACAGTTTAGACAAGAATAGAATTGGGGCGGAATTTGTGATACTTCTCGACTAGAAGAAGGGATGGTTTGGTAGGACATACTCTGAAACATCAAGTTATCACCAGTTTCTTACTGGAGGGAAGTGTGTGTGTGGGTGTGTGTGTGTGGGGGGGGGGGGGGGGGAGGGTAAAAACCGTAGAGGGCGACGAAGAGAAGAATACAGTGAGCAGTTTCAGAAGGATGTAGGTTCCAGTAGTTACTCGGAGATGAAGAGGTTTTTACAGGATAGAGTAGCATGGACAGCTGCATCAAACCAGTCTTCGGGCTGAAGATCAAAACAGCAACAATCAAATGGGATTTATTCTCATTTTTATCGAACTATTGACACCAAATTTTATTATCGTCAAGCGTCAGTTAACAACATAGCGACATATCTTGGAAAAGTCATTAATACTTCCGTCTCTCTGACTGAGAATAACAAACGAATTAAACGTTTGCTATATAGAATAATCACGTGTGATGTACTCAGAGAAAGTTTAAAAAATGTCAACTCACGGCAGTGCATAATCCGTCATGAATCTCATTCCTATAAATGTATAATCATAAGTTTATCAGCCTCTATAAACGTCACTCATCAATCTCATATCTGCGACTGTATAATCTTGAAGTTCAAAAAATGGTTCAAATGGCTCTGAGCATTATGGGGCTTAACATCTGAGGTCATCAGTCCCCTAAAACGTAGAGCTACTTAAACCTAACCAACCTAAGGACACCACACACATCCATGCCTGAGGCAGGTCTCGAACCTGCAACCGGAGCGGTCGCGCGGTTACAGACTGCAGTGCCTAGAACCGCTCGGTCACACCGGCCGGCTCTTCAAGTTCATTACTAACCTGAAATGTCACTTTCCAATATTACCAGCGTTGTCAGTATAGCACAACAGACTCACTTTGATTCACAATATATATTCCGGTAATCAGTTACGCAATAAACGTAAGTAACCCGGACACTTAATAAACCATAGAGGATTCACAGAATCATACGTTCTGTCATTTCGATTGTAACGATTTTCGCTTGATGAATTACTATTTTAGATACATTAAATCTATTGCGACTTCCTTAGTAATCAATAACAACGTCGTTGAATGACAGCTACAACATGCGTAATTATTCCAAGGAAAAAAGTCTCGTCTACAGTATTTACGTATTGCTTTTCTTTTGCACTTTTCCTCCACTCAGTTATTATGGATGCTTCATATAACAGAAACGTGCGACGCTAGGGACATGAGGCGTAGAAAGGAACATCACGTTTTTTCTATAGTTCCACAGACGCTCTGAAAATTTTCCGTTTATATTTGATACGTTTAACATGATAAAATAAATGTCTCAAGCCAGGTAGTTAAAACCTAGGCCTTCTTTCCCAATTATTTTGTTTTCTATCACTATTACTTATTGAACCTATAGGTATGTTGAAATTATAATTTTGACGAATTCGGATTAATTTAAAAATAATTATTTATAATTACTCTTTTGAAGTGGCTGTTATAGTCTGGTTGTCAGCATACATTAGTTTATTGTACCATTGTTCTTATCTAAGTTGTAATTTTTTTGTTTCATGAAACTACTTTTTCACCACATCGTTTTTAATACGCATATTGAACAAAACTGAGGTAAGACTGCTACCTCTTCGATTGACCATGATGGCTTTCTTACTTATAGTGTCCCCTGTGTTTGTTCCAAATGGAGCTTTATTGTATAACATTTTAATTGATTCAACTAGGTGCTCGGTGGAACTTTGTATATTTTATTAACTACTTGAAACATTTTGTAATCTGGTTTGAAAAAGTTTATTATTGCTGTACGTCATGCGGTCGTGGCTATAAGCCTATTATCTAGCACAGAACTGATTCTAAATATAAGAACCAAGAAATGATAAACGTATCAAATTCTTGATCTATTGATTCTTAACTTAAACTGCAAAAGTTATCCGTCCTACCAATTTTGACACTATCACATGTAGATTACTAAAAAAATTACTAAGACACCATTTATAGTAACTATGATTGAACATACAATTGAGTAGAGCTGTTCAAAGAAATGGATTTTTTTCTATTGTCTACTCCTGAGGAATGCATCAGGTTTTTTCTCCTATGTGAAGGTTGTAACACGGTCTAAAATGGCTGAATAACTGAACTGAGTTTGCTCATTCAGTAATAAGTGTGATTAAAAGTATCCGGACACCTGGCTGAACATGACTTCCGATATCGTGGCGCCTTCCATCGGTAACGCTGGAACTCAACATGGTCTTGGCCCACCCTTAGCCTTGATGACAGTTTCCACTCTCGCAGCCATACGTTCAATCAGGTGCCAGAACGTTTCTTGCGGAATGGCAGCCTATTCTTCACAGAGTGCTGCTTTGAAGAGAGGTATCGATGTTGGTCGGTGAGGCCTGGCATTAGGTCAGCGTTCCAAAACATCCCAAAGGTGCTCTATAGGATTCAGGTCAGGACTCTGTGCAGGCCAGTCCATTATAGGGATGATATTCTTGTGTAACCACTCTGCCGCAGGTCGTGCATTATAAATAGGCGCTCGATGGTGTTGAAAGATGCAATCGCCATCCCTGAATGGCTCTACAAGGGGGGAAGAAAGAAGCTGCCTGAAACATCAATGTAGGCCTGTACTATGATACTGCCACGCAAAACAACGTGGCGTGCAAGTCTCCTCCATGAAAAACACGACCATAACATAACACCACCACCTCCGAATTTTACTGTTGGCACTACACATGCTGGAAGATGATGTTTACCGGGAAATCGCCATACGCACACATTACCATGGGATCGCCACATTGTGTACCGCAATTCGTCTCTCCACCAACGTTTTTCCAATGTTCAGTCGTCCAATGTTTTAAGCTTCTTACGCCAAGCGAGGCGTCGTTTGGCATTTACCGGTGTGATGTGTGGCTTATGAGCAGCCATTCGACCATGAAATCCAAGTTTTCTCTCCTCCTATCAAACTGTCATAGTAGTTGCAGTGGATCCTGATGCAGTTTGGAATTACTGTGTGATGCTCTGGATAGATGTCGCCCTATTACACACTACGACCCTCTTCAACTGTTGCCGGTCTCTGTCAGACGAGGTCGGCCGGTACGCTTTCGTGATGTACTTGTCTTTTCACGTTTCCACTTCATTATCACATCGGAAACAGAGGACTTAGGCATGTTTAACAGCGCGGAAAAACGTATGTTTTTGGAGGTGTCCGGGTACTTTAGATTACGTAGTTACATTCATCTGTTTCTTAACTTTTAATATTTCTCAGAACTGAATGAGCTTTGCTCCCTTTTCCTCTGTGTATATTACTTCTACATCAATTATGTACTTGGGGTTTTAGTTCCAACAGTGTTCAGCAAAGGATGAATCTGGCTTATTTAATCTCTAGCTGCTAAGGTTTTCTCTCAGCCTTGTACAGACTGACCTTCCAGCCTGTCTAATATATGAAGAATGACACTCGTCGCAGATGACCTTACAGATTCCACTTTTCATGATGCATTAAAGAAAAATCTACCTGATGTCTGTGGGACAAGAAAAACTCAGTGAAATCCTCCGCATTTAAAATGTTGTTTATCTGGTTTGAAGTTTTACCAATAAAAGATAGACTGCATTATTGCCATTTCGATCTATCTATGTTGTTCTCTGAATACTGTAGGGATCTATCTTCTTCAGTGTTTTGTTGAGAGTTATGTCAATACAAGGCAAAAAAGTGTTTCGTTTGGCTAATACCACTTAAGCTTTTTATCGCCCATATCAGGTGTCGCGGAATTCCATTTTCTTGTAATATTGGCTAGAGTTTTGTACTATTTAATCTTGGAAACGCTTTGACATAGTCGATAAAAGTCTGTTTGTTTCATTATTAAATTCCCTTCCTCTATTTATCAGTATCTTAGAAGTGAATGTATTACCTGTTAATATTCATCCAAATCTAAATCCACTCTGGTCTTCAGTTAAAATTGTTCCTGTTTTTGGTCTGAACGTCAGAGGCAAAATTCTTAGAAATAGTTTATATACAGAAGTTAAAGCACTTGCACCCATATAAATATTACAGTTTTCGTGATCTGCTTTTCTTAAAAATTGAGTGCACAGCTGCTGTGACTGGATTTGCTGCATTCACACTTTCTCCCACCATTAATTTACGACACGTAAAAATCCTGATTTAACGACAACTCTGCCGTAGTTTAATATCTCACAGTTAACACCATCTTTACTAGCTGTCTTCCTTTTTCGCATTGTAAATAATCTGCTTCTCATTCCGCTAATATTAGTAAATCTACCCATTTCTCACCT
This sequence comes from Schistocerca serialis cubense, assembly GCF_023864345.2. Taxonomy (NCBI): domain Eukaryota; kingdom Metazoa; phylum Arthropoda; class Insecta; order Orthoptera; family Acrididae; genus Schistocerca; species Schistocerca serialis. The sequence continues at coordinate 277,578,499 of NC_064641.1, forward strand.
TCATATAGATTTTCTTGGTCAATTTAGTTTAGATCATAGCACAACTTTTGACAATGTGCCTCCCATTGTTTTGCATTGATTGTGTTAATGCTTAATGCATCTTTTCGTGTCTGTATAGATCTTATAGGAAACTGCTTGCTGTCAATGAATCTCGGTTTATAGATTACTCATATATCTGTCCCAACTTGCTCTGTATGCTTTTTTGCATTCTCGTTTAGCAGCTGCTATTTTTCCATTATATTCTGCTCTTAATTCTAGCGTTTGTTTTTGTAGATACTTCTGATACGCTTCTTTTCTCTCTTATTATTTGTTACTTCCCTGCTCCATGTTCTTAACCCCTTCTTATTTCATCTTTTAAGGAAACTGGTTCGTGAAGACAAAGGAAAATCATGAAAAATTTGTCAGTTTTCTAAACAGTGTAGCTGAGCTCTAGACCCATCTAATGCTTACCATCTGTAGAGGCACTACCGTTTAGGATAGGAAAAGTCAGTTTTGGGGCAATATTTGTGAGTGCACAAGTTACAGCCAGGTGCGGGCCTGTTTACAGTGAGTTACGTTCACCAGCAGTTGTGAAGTAAAATAGAGTCCACAGGAACGTAGAACCGCCGGAAAAAGTACACGCCGCAGTTTGCATGGCGCAAGTCACAGACAGAAGGGGGCCACTGGCCAAGTTATGGGTACTTTATGGGGAGCGGAGCGTTTAGCAAAACAGAGGCACACAGACGCATATAAATAGGTGCCGGTTCACAAACAAAGCTTTCAAGTGTGCAGCTCTCCTGGACAGCGGGGCGTGTGACACCACCGGCTACACACAGCAGCAGATGGGGCACCACCGTTCCAGTCCACGGTGGGTCGCTGGTTCGACCCTCTGAGGCCGACGCGGGGTCCGTAGCCAGCCAGCGGCGGGCCACTCCGCGGTCCGCTACCACGGGCAGCCGTCACGGCTCCCAACATGCACCGAAGACATCCAGGGCGAGGGCCGCAGATTCAGCTGCCAGATCGGGGGCGCTTGTTGTCGCCATGATCTTAGTCACGCCGGCGAGGAAGCATGCCGCTGGCTTCCCGGCAAGTGGGGCTGAGGCAAGTGGGCACGGAGGCCGCTGAGTCGGCTGCCAGCGCATCCTGACGTCGCCACAGCTGCGCGTCTGTACAGGACCAACACACCACAGGGCGTTGCATGGGTCGCTGAGGCAGCCATTCCATGCCAAGCCATTTTGCAGACAGTGAAGTGGTGTCCTCAGCATTGCAGGACCCAATGACGCAGACCGAGGGGAATGTGGCACTCTCGTTGAAAACAATAAATCTCTTGGAAAGCTCGGATGAGTCTTAATATGGTGCCCTCTACCTATTCCTAGAACACATCTTTTTACCGATGTTTTGGGAGGATTTTGAAGTGTGAGGCACAGCTTTTTGTCTTACACTTTTTTCTGAATGGTATTTTGAGTTCCAAGCGAAATAAAGCATGTTAATACTTTAACAATAAAGTAGGAGCCTGATTTTTTGGAAGTTCTTTACACTATTATGTTTAAATTAGACTTTTAAAAAGATGTTGCTGTCACAAATTACGGTTCAAAAATGTTTACTAATGCTAATCAAACATTTCAGTAATTAACTGATAGTTTTTCTGTAAAAAATCTTTCATCTTCAAATTTCAGTTGTAAGAGTACTTTGCTTTTCATATGCGTACATTTAAGGCAGTATAAAATATTTCAGAGTTCTATCTTACATAGGTTTAAAAAAATAAGTAACAGAACATAAAAAAGTGATCTTCTGCAAAATTAAAGAGATAGCTTGTTTCTATTCCTGCCCTGCATAACATCATTGCATCCCAGATCCATATTTATCTTGATCATGATGTTGTTCGCCCTTCTTTTCTTTTCCAAGCTGCCAGCCGAGGTGGCCGAGGGGTTCTAGGCGCTACAGTCTGGAACCGCGCGACCGCTACGATCGCAGGTTCGAATCCTGCCTCGGGCATGGATGTTTGTGATGTCCTTAGGTTAGTTAGCTTTAAGTAGTTCTAAGTTCTAGGGGACTGATGACTACAGAAGGTAAGTCCCATAGTGCTCAGAGCCATTTCAACCATTTGAACCATCTTTCCCAAACTACTTCCAATTCATGCTTCCTTTGTGGTTTCAAACACCAATCTGTCTGCTTCAAAGCCAGTATCCAGTGACAACTGAAGTCTTTGAAAATTTAGTCCACCAGGCGTGCCCATCAATGCCATAACCGTAACTCTTGACCTTGCACCGTCATAGAAACATAGCAGACCATGCAGTCCACATATTTTCAGCGCATTTAATCCTATCGAACAGTTTTTGGTATACATTCCTATACGCACTTGTTAAAACTGTCATTTCTCTTATGAATACTACAATGTAAATACTTCTCTCACTAAGACGTTGGACACTAAAAAGTGAACAAAGGAAAGCAAGTGAGAACAAAATTATGTTTTTAACAGAAATGTCTGCGTGACACGGGGCATCGTCGTGTGTGCAGACACTTTTAAATGTATCTAATTTCGGGGCTTTCCTCTGTACTGTTTCCTTGAAGTAAACTTTTTCTTGTTGAGATAACTACAGACACAAAGAAAAAAAGGAAAAAAATCGAGTTTTTTGACTCTTATTCACATACTGGTCCCATTAAACCTCGTTGTCAGTGCCTCAAAAGCTGCCTTCTGAACACTATTACTTACAATATCCCGTTTTTCATTGATTTCTTCATTGGTGGGTTTCATCAGTAACTGTTCATTTATACCATTTTCGCACAAGAAGAGTTGTATGCTTCTGTCTTCTACTAAACGTGCTTTGAATATCGTTCCTTTATTTTTTTATCATTACTCTTCCATGCTGTTAAAGAATTCATTCTCGAAATTAGTAAATAATGGTTGAAACTGATGTCTCTTCCCCTAAAATAATCTCTTTTCTGGATATCCTCGGTTTTCACTACCCGTAAATTTAATGCAAATAGAAATTTCCCTATTTAAAAATAATCTCTCTTTTCAGTGTGTTTGTGTGTTCCGCTTCTGTAAGAATGGTCCCTGTATGGTAATTGTCTAAGTTCTCTTAAATGTTTCTTTTTAATCTGCCTCACGTCGAGGGAGAGCGCCGTAACACCAAGCAAACAGCTGACACCTGTTTTCAACAAGTGAAAGTCATCTCGCGGAAGAAGATGTGTTGGCGTGTGTTATCACCCTCCGATATACCTAAGATTACATGGATTTAATTGTCTTTAGCAACGATAATAACGGAACATCAATGGTCAAAATCGAAAATTGTAAATGATTAGTTGGTTCTTTAAATTTGAATCTGATATCGTCACAAGAAGACTCATCTTTTTATGATTCAATGTTTGTTGAGAAATTTGGAGCCCTTGAAGTATGAAGTAAATCGGCGAACTACAGTTCAAGGCAAGAGCAGAGATAATATCCGAATGTATAAGCGTATACTTCGTACATAAATTCATTTTTAGTCCCAGTTAGCAACAAAATTTTCCAAGAATTAATGTACTGTAGAAATCTGTTCTTGCAGCACGGCAACCTGGCATATTCTCCTCTCTGCCGTTCCATCAACAATAGGTGTAGTACAGACTCCTCACCTCATTGTTTCCCTAGCACATTCATACAACGGTAGTGGTGACAAGCACAGAACCCATCAGCAGTACATGTGATATCAGTCTTCATAACAATTATTTACGAAGTGATTGCATTTTAGAACAGCACGGCAAGTAAAAGCAAAGTTTGATCGGTGGAAGAAAAAGTGAAAGCGAGAATGGAGCTGAAAAGGTTGACGTGTGTCGTCAATTTGGTTCAAAATGGCTCTGAGCACTATGGGACTTAACACCCGAGGTTATCAGTCCCCTAGAACTTAGAACTACTTAAACCTAACTAACCTAAGGACATCACACACATCCATGCTAGAGGCAGGATTCGAACCTGCGACCGCAGCGGACGCGCGGTTCCAGACTGATGCGCCTAGAACCGCTCGGCCACCAGCGGCCGGCGTAGCGTCAATTTGGCTTTGTAAATTCCACGGTCCAAATGATTTGGAAGAACAGGGATGAAATTGTTCCTGCGTTAGGAAGAAATGGATCGAAAACTTCGCTGTTACGAAAAACTAAATGACGGTACGTGGATGAAGCGCTGCTTCAGTGGTTTACGCAACAGAGAAGCTTCAATGTACCTGGCTCTCTCCATATGGCGAAAACAGAATATGCCAAGAAATTAAAAATGAGGAATCTGTGCGCAGCAGAGGCTGCATTGACAGATTCAAGCAACTTTTGGCAGAGTGAGCGACGAAGCCAACAATGTTAAGACTGAAACAATGTAACAATGGCTCACTATCGTGTGGCCTACAATTCATGAAGGATATGCAGACTGTGATATCGTTAATGCAGTCGAGACTAGCGTTTTTTTTATATGAACATCTGAAAAACTCAGAAATTCAAGAAAGAGAAAACGTGTTCGTGGCAATCTATCTAAAGAACGAATATCAGTCCTGCATTGTGCTAACGTAAATGGAACCGAGAAGAAAGAATTGCTCGTGATACGTGTATGAAAATAATTCTAGGTGCTTTAGCATGTAAAAAATCTTCCAGTGTACTACAATGCTAACAAAAAGTCCTGGATGATCTCAGAAGTCTTTCAAGCTGAAATAAGGCGTTGGGATCCGGCTTAGAAGTCAGAAAAGGGAGATACTGGTCCTTTTTGCAAACTGCTCAGCACATCCTGCACCCTCTAGTCTGGAGAATATTATGCTTGTTTTTCTTCCTGTAACTATTACAAGCTTATTGCAGCCGATGGACCGAGAAATAATTAGGAGTCTGAAGTACCACACCGTAAGCTCCTGTTGCTGGAAATGATATAAGGCACTGAGAAAAAGTGATTATTACACTGATGGACGTGATCATATGACTTACCGAAACTTTGAGGCGGGTCACAGCCCAAGCCATCAAGAACTGTGTCCGTCACGCGGGAGTCACAATTGGAGAAATAAATGCCGCCGAAACTAAGACACGTTCTATGACACTGATGATCTGTCGCAATCTGCGTTGCTGCCAGATATTAACTGCTACATTTTCAATCAGTACGACTATGACATGTATGCAACAATAGATGATGACCTCGTTCAACGAAGCCCAAACTGAAGACGAAATCGCATATGAAGCGAAGAATCAGGGCAACAGTGACCATGAAGGGACTGAGGAAGGTGAAAAAGAGGAGGAAGAAGAAGAAGAAGAAAGAAATAAGGTGCCTATCCTTACAACGAGTGATGCTCTAGAGCCATTAGAATTGTGAACTTTTCTATGAAGCTAAGGGAGGGAGCAGTAAAACTGCAAATGAAATAATGAACATTGAATGTAATTTAGAAAGTGTGTATTGACCAAATAGACAGCAGAGTAAAATTACTGATAACTTCATTCCTAAGTAAAAAAGTTTGGTGAGTACTCGACGTACCACCGTATATACTGTATTCATGTAGGCTTAAGAATGTATACTGTATATAAAATAGCACAGAGCTAAATAAATATGTTCCTTTCCATTTCCCATTGCATTAGAATGAAAATACGAATAGCGATTACAACGATACTGGTTTATAGCAACATAATTTTCAAGGTCCTTTGAATGTCGTTACAGCCAGGTTCAACGGTATTTCACTCAAGTAATTCAAATTGATTGTGATGCGTTCCTCTGGAAAGGAAGTCTGAAATCGTCAAGCTGAATTACCACACGTACCTGATTGGTTTTCGCAACTGCGTGATAGGTACCACGTTTACTGACGAATCTTTAAATAATAACATAATAGGTGTGTGGCACTACAACAACTACATACAACACTGTTCTGACCATGACTCACAGTTGCAACATATTGAGGACATTGCACCATTGCCATTCGTGGCCAAATATTACAGTGTCACCAGCTGGCTTAGTTAGCATCTGCATTTAAGTTCAAGCACGGATTACGGCGATGTTTGCATATTTTCATCCGGCAATTGTGAAAACCGTATATTCAAACTGAATAACACAAGTTTCACAGGTGCAGGAGGCTGCTTCCGTGTGGAACCTGATGGTCACAGCGGGCACAGTTATGACAACGCGAAAGGGCGCCTCTTCTGAGACAGGGACTGAGAGGTGATATTCTGGTGCTGACATGGGGGAGAGGCCCGTATCTGAGAAGGCAGGTCGAGCTGCCGCCGGCTTGTCAGCAGCTTCTGTCGGGCCCGGCTCCCATTTTTCAGAGTCGTAATCCGTTTTCTTCCCGACGGAAATCCCTACCACAAATTGGTAAGTAATGGAATTTAAATGTTGGAGGAGGTAAAACGCGGAAATTCAATTTGTCTGATCGCCGCGGTGTCATACGCTTCCTCTAGAAATGCAGTTTGACAAATAAAGCCACTCAGACTTCCCAACCAGGAAACTCTGGCGGTGAAAGAGCAGTGACGTGAGTGTGTGTGTGTGTGTGTGTGTGTGTGTGTGTGTGTGTGTGTGTGTGTGTGTGCGCGTGTGTGTGAAGTTATACCGACTGCGAAAGACCTCCTGTCGTGGGATCCGTGCACCACATCTGTTGGCGTTTCTCCAAGAGACTCTTCCCAGTGGATTGCGACCATGTTCATTTAACAGGTCAGTTGGAAAGCTGTATAAGCGAATGATACTTTGCGGTAGTGAGCTGTCTTTACGTAGCGGCATGTTATATGTGACCAAAAGATAGCTTCAAAAATTTGCCTACAGATTAGCAGAAAGTCTGGGCAACTAAATAGAACTGTTATTACTAACAGTCTTCATTTTGCAACAGGTATTGTGTGGATCGGTAGTCTTTTAGTGACGGTTTTTGGTGGTACTTTGATTTGCTTAAAAATCTGTGGAATGACGTTTTTAATAAATTCTCTTGCTTCTTCAGCCGAAGCATTAATCTTGTTTCTCTAGCTACATTTAGAAAGTACTTGTTAAAATTATTCACAACTTGTGAATTATCAGTCATAACATTCTCATTTGGTTTAAGTTTCATGGTTCGGCAAACTTCATTTACCCCTTCCCAAAGCGGATCCCCTGGTCTTTTGACTCTAGATTCTCCTGAGCTTTAGTGGGACCAACTGTAGCTAGTAATTCCGGTTATATATATATGTATATATATATATATATGCATATATTAATAAAATCGTAAAACATTATTAAAGAAACACTCATGTGGAGCCATAGAATTTCTGGCAGACTTCTGAAAAGCTGTACCAACTTATTAACTAATATGCTCAGCGACAAGGCGAATTTGTCCAGGCGATGTAACGTAGGCAAGTGTTAAACCTCAAGATAGAATTAAACAATCATCGTCCAGTTTCCTTACTGAAATCTTTTTACAAAATATTCGAAAAAGTTAAGTACTTAAGGGTAATCTCAAACATAAGTAGAAAATTTCTTACCACATCAGATCGTGGATTCCAGAAGGGTTGCTCGGGTGAGAATGCTATTTATTACAGGGCAATTCAAAAAGAACGTACATGCAATCTTCAGCTGTACAACTCTTAAATAATAAAACATCGCCAGTTGGTATTTTAGGTCACTTTCCAAGTCGTTTCACTCTGTAGATCATTTTACTCCCTTAGAAAAACTCAAGTTTTATGGAAATGATGGGTTGGAAAAGAGCTGTTTTGAATCATACTTTACCTAATATAGTGCAAAAAGTTGTACTGAAAAATTAATACAATATAGGAATGGTAGCAGGTTTTAGTGACTGAGGAGAAATAGCAAAAAGTTTCCCACAGGCTAAAATTTTGGGTTAGGTCCTATTCTTTTTATATGTCAATGACCTTGCACTTAACATTCAGCACGGAGAACTGGTACTTTTTTGCGGATGGTACCAGTGTTGTAGTAAATCCCATTAGAGGGAAAGCTACAGAAGCAACTGTAAATGACATTTTTCGAAGATTTATAAAGTGGTTCTCGAAACGGGCTCTCGCTAAGTTTTGAAAAGACGTACTATATTCAGTTCCGCACAACAGACTCGTACCACCAATTGATGTAGCACATAGGCAGGAGTCAGCAGGGTGGAATGATCGAACTTTTGAGAGTACGTAATGATAAATTTCGAACTGGAAGAAGCATGTTATTGAGCTTTACATACAATTAAGTTCGGCATGCTTTACTGTTCGTATAATTGCTAATCTAGGGAATAAACAAATTAACCACCAATCATATTTCGCTTATTTCCACTCACTAATGTCCTAAGGAATAATTCTCTGGGTAACTCATTACTTAGAGGGAAAGTATTGATTGTACAAAAGGGAGCTGTAAGCATAATATGGGGTGTTCACCTAGGACCGTCTTAGAGGTAATTCCTCAAATACCTAAGCATTTTAACTGCGCCGCCACAATGAATATATTCATATCTTTGCTAATGAAATTCATGTTAACTGAATGTTCCATCGGTTCTTAGTAGAACAACATTATAATAAATGAAAAGCTGTTAATACAGTAAAAGTGATACTGTAGAACAAATGCAAACTTGCGCTCTTCATTTATTATTGCTAATGAAATTCGTCAAAAATATTCCATTACGATTTGGGGAGAACAGTGATGTCCATACCTACGACACTAGAGGAAAATGACGTTTATTACCTATTATTAAACATGTAAGCTCAACAAAAGCAACAAAAGTTTTCAACTTCATCTACATCTCCCTAGACAGTCCGCAATCCACCACAGGGTGCGTCGCGGAGCACCCTATACCACTATTTGTCATTTCCTTTCCTGTTCCACTCGAAAATGGACTTAGGGAAAAACGACTCTCTGTATGCCTCTGTATGCTTCAAATGCCGGTTCTGTAAATTTTCTTAATAGTTTTTCTCAAAAAGAACGTCACCTTCCCCCGCAGGGATTCCCATTTCAATTCCCAAAGTATCTCCGTAATGCTTAAGTGTTGTTCGAAATTACCGGAAACACATCTAACACAACACCTCTGAATTGCTTCGAAGTCCTCCTTCAATACGACCTGATACTGATGCAAAACACTCGAGCAGTACCTGTAAAGGAGGCCGCATATAGGTCGCCCCTGCGTCCTATATGCGGTCTCCCAGGCATTTAAACGACTTAACTGTGTCAAGCAGGGCTCTAGTAATACTATATCCGAACATTACATGTTTGATCTTCCTATTCATCTGCATCAACTTACATTTTTCCAAATTTAGGGCTAGCTGCCACTCATCACACCAACTGGAAATTTGTCTAAGTCGTCTTGTGCCTTTCTACAATCTCTCAACTTCAACACCTTACCGTACACCACGGCATCATCAGCAAACAACCGCAGATTGCTGCCTACCCTGTCCGCCAAATCATTTATGTATTACAGAACAACAACGGTCCTATCCCACTTCCCTGGGCACTCCTGACGATACTATTGTCTCTGATGAATACTCGCAGTCGTGTTCCATTACTTAAAAGGTTTTCGAGTCACTAACATATCTGTGAACTTGTTCCATATACTTGCACCTTCGTTATCAGCCTGCAGAGGGGCACCGTGTAAAATGCTTCCCGGAAATCCAGATATATGGAATCTACGTCTTTCCCTTTATCCATCATGTGAGAAAAGGGCAAGCTGAGTTTCACACAAGCGATGGTTTGCCAAATATCGTAAAATGCCTGACACGTAGCGAATCATGTTTTAAAATAACTTGAAATCCATTCTCTTGGACGACTTCTGTTAGATTGACGAATCTCTTTTCAAACGCTGTTGGCCAGTAATATATGTGTTTGTGTTTTTTTTTTGAATGTAGTTGCTTAGTAGGACTAAAAAATAATGCGTTCATTAACGTTAACACTTATGATGTATACATATCCTGTTAATTAACCCGCTCCACATTATTTCAATAAAAGAATCGTTCAAATGACTTATGGAACATGTAAATAACTCACTCTCTCTCTTTCTCTCACCCGTGCGGCAGTTAAGACCGACCACTGCAAACATATCCAAAATGAGTAAAAGTATCAGGTGAGGTTTCCGCCAACTTATAGAGAATAGTATAACGAATTTCTTGACGTTCGTAAGTAACGTTTGTCTTTAATTGTCGCTGAATCACGACACCGGCTTCGTTTTCTTCTAATGAGACTTTACACTTTTTTTCTGTGGCTTTTGAATGAAATTTCTAAGAGAACTTCAAAGACATGGCATGTATGGGACTTGGTAACTAGTAAAAGGATAGCATAGCCGGAGTCCACTGTTCCATCATCAGGAGAACAGGAGATGTTCCACCAAAGTAAAATGTAAAAATGCATGTAGCAGTGCTTCGGTTGGTGTGTTTATTATCATGACAGTCATATCATGTGCTCAAAATATTCACCTTGAGCTTGATACGTGGTACGAAGGGATCCTGGGGAAATAATGCTGCACGTTGAATTCCATCTGGAGTTAACGGCAGCACAAACCCATGTTATATGGCAATTCATGCCTGCGGGGGTCGTCATTATTTCCTAATCCACCTCTTGTTTCAAATTTGGCCACAGATAAAACTACAAAAATCTTAAGTTTGGAGAGTGCGCAGACCATATTACGTTTCCTGAACGACCTGTTCCCCTAAAGCGATCTGTCAGTGTGGGGGACATCCGTCATTTTGTACCACACCGAGTGTTTTACTTATAGTGGAAAGTCTTCCAGTAACTGCCGCAGCATCATATCCTGGGAATTCGAAAAAAACTGAATGTATTTACATTACCACCAATAAAACAGGGACGAATGGTGCCGCTCTTGAAAAACACGCATCCAACTTTAATAGCCCACGCGATTTGTTTTTGTCTACTTCTTGAAGCCAGCGAAAATTTTCAGCCGACGACTACTGCGTATTGCGAAGATTGACTTATCCACGTATAAGCGATGCCTCTGCCTAAAACGAAGTTTTGCGTAGACGTGCCGCTCCACCATGCACTTTTCGTGAATACCATTCGGAGAGGTGTAACCAGTTTTGAAAGTTATTGCAACGAAGTTATAGATGACGTGAAATGTGAAAAGGATATTGTAGTGTTTGCAGAACACACAGATTTATATCCCCCTCGTAGCTCGGAGACGCCTCATAGTGACATTTGGATTGTGTGTTACTGCTGTCAAAAAGTTAGGTTCATTACTTTCATCGGTTGGTCTTCTTTCTCACGGCGTGTTTTATTCTCCACACGTCCAGTTTCTAGAACTTCCTTTATAATACCTGCAAGGACAGATTTCTTAGAAGCTTCTTTTAAATACTACAAAATATATAGTTCTAATAAACAAGAAGAAAAAAGAAGTAAAGTTGTTGTCATAATTCGGCGACTGTTGTTGTTGTCCAGAGATTGGTTTGTGCAGCTCTCCAAGCTACTCTATCCTGTGCAAGCTTTTTCATCTCCCCGTACCTACTGCAACCTACATCCTTCTGAAGCTGTTTAGTGTATTCATCTTTTGGTCTCCCTCTACGATTTTTATCCTCCGCGCTGCCCTCCGATACTAATTTGATGGTCCCTTGATGCCTCAGAATATGTCCTACCAACTGATCCCTTCTTCTAGTCAAGTTGAGCCACAAATTTCTCTTCTCCCCTATTCTATTCAATACCTCCTCATTAGTTATGTGATCTACCTATCTAATCTTCAGCATTCTTCTATAGCACCACATCTCGAAAGCTTCTATTCTCTTTGCGTCTAAACTATTCATCGTCCACGTTTCGCTTCCATACATGTTTACACTCCATACAAATACTTTCAGAAAAGACTTCCTGACACATAAAATTTATACTTGATGTTAACAAATTTCTCTTCTTCAGAAACGGTTTGCTTGCCGTTGCCAGTCTACATTTTATATCCTCTCTACTTCGACCATCATCTGTTATTTTGCTCCCAAATAGCAAAACACATTTACTACTTTAAGCGACTCATTTCCTAATCTAATATCCTCAGCGTCACTCGATTTAATTCGACTACATTCCATTACCCTCGTTTTGCTTTTGTTGATGTTCATCTTATATCCTCCTTTCAAGGCACTGCCCTTTCAGTTCAACTGCTCTTCCAAGTCCTTTGCTGTCACTGACAATGTCATCGGCTAACCTCAAAGTTTTTATTTCTTCTCCATGGATTATAATTCCCACTCCGAATTTTCCTTTGATTTCCTTTACTGCTTGCTCAATATACAGAGTGAATAACAGCGGGGAGAGGCTACAATCCTGTCTCACTCCCTTCCCAATCACTGCTTCCCTTTCATGCCCCTCGACTCTTATAACTGCCATCTGGTTTCTGTACATATTGTAAATAGCCTTTCTCTCCCTGTACTTTAACCCGGCCACCTTCAGAATTTGAAAGAAAGTATTCCAGTCAAAAGTGTCAAAAGCTTTTTCTAAGTCTACAAATGCTAGAAACGTAGGTTTGCCTTTCCTTAATCTAGCTTCTAAGATAAGTCGTAGGGTCAGTATTGCCTCACGTGTTCCAATATTTCTGCGGAATCCAACTGATCTTCCTGAGGTCGACTTCTACCAGTTTTCCATTCGTCTGTAAAGAATTCATGTTAGTATTTTGCAGTCGTGACTTATTAAACTGACAGTACGGTAATTTTCTCATCTATCAAGACCTGCTTTCTTTGGAATTGAACTATTATGTTCTTCTTGACGTTTGAGGGTATTTCGTCTGTCTCATACATCTTGTACACCAGATGGTAGAGATTTTTCAGGGCTGGCTCTCCCAAGGCTATCAGTAGTTCTAATATAATGTTGTCTACTCTCAGGGCCTTGTTTTGACTTAGGTCTTTCAGTGCCCTGTCAAATTCTTCACGCAGTATCATATCTCCCATTTCATCTTCATCTACAAACGCCTCCATTTCCATAATATTGTCCTCAAGTACATCGCCCGTGTATAGATCCTCTATATACTCCTTCCAGCTTTCTGCTTTCCCTTCTTTGCTTAGAACTGGGTTTCCATCTGATCTCTTGATATTCATGCAAGTGGTTCTCTTTTATCCAAAGGTGTCTTTAATTTTCCTGTAGGCAGTATCTACCTCACCCATAGTGATATACGCCTCTACATCCTTACATTTGTCCTCTAGCCATCCCTGCTTAGCCATTTTGCACTTCCTGTTGATCTCATTTTTGAGACGTTTGTATTCCTTTTTGCCTGCTTCATTTACTGCATTTTTATATTATTTCCTTTCATAAATTAAATTCAGTATCTCTTCTGTTACCCAAGGATTTCATTAGCCCTCGTTTCTTTATCTACTTGATCCTCTGCTGCATTCTCTATTTCATTTATCAAAGCTACCTATTCTTCTTCTTCTGCATTTCTTTCCGCCATTCTTGTCGATCGTTCCCAAATTCTCCCCCTGAAACTCTCTATAACCTCTGGTTCTGTCAGTTTATCCAGGTCCCATCTCCTTAAATTCCCACCTTTTTGCTATTTCTTCAATTTCAATCTTCAGTTCATAACCAATCGATTGTGGTCAGAGTCCACATCTGCCCCTTAAAATGTCTTACAATTTAAAACCTGGTTCCTAAATCTCTGCCTTACCATTATATAATCTATCTGAAACCTTTCAGTATCTCCAGGCTTCTTCCATGTATACAATATCCTTTTATGACTCATTAAGCAAGTGTTAGCTATGCTTCCTCTTTGATTCTTTACCGACATTCCATATTCACCTACTACATTTCCTTCTTTTCCTTTTCCTACTATCGAATTCCAGTCACCCATGACTATTAAATTTTCGTCTCCCTTCACTATCTGAATAATTTCTTTTATCTCATCATACATTTCATCAATCTCTTCATAATCTGCCGAGCAAGTCGGCATATAAACTTGTACTTCAGTGTTAGGCGTGGGCTTCGTATCTATCTTGGCCTTAATAATGCGTTCACTATGCTGTTTGTAGTAGCTTATCCGCATTCCTATTTTTTATTCATTATTAAACCTACTCCTGCATTACTCCTATTTGATGTAGTGTTCATATCCCCGTATTCATCTTACCAGAAGTCTTGTTCCTCCTGCCACCCAGTATATCTAACTTTAACCTATCGATTCCCCTCTTTAAAATTTCTAACCTACCTACCCGATTAAGGGATCTGACATTCCATGCTCCGACCCGTAGAACACCAGTTTTCTTTGTCCTAACAAAAACGTCCTCCTGAGTAGTCCCCGGCCAGAGATCCGAATGGGGGACTATTTTACTCCAGAATATTTTACCCAAGAGGACGCCATTATCATTTAACCATACAGTAAATCTGCATGTCCTCGTGAGAAATTACGGCTATCTGAATCGCTGAATGACGCAAGCGTCCCCACCTACGGTAACGTCCATGGTTCATGGGTGGGGGGGGGGGGGGGGGGGGAGGAAAATTCGGCGCCTATAAAAGATAAAAGTTACTAGTTGTAAGGCCAGGAAGTTCACCATATGGTGTCCACTACGAGTGGTGATAACCGCACCTCGAACTAGTTATTGTTTTTCGATGTATTTGGAGTGGCCTATCTTCGTCACTTTTCCCTGTATGTATACATGGTTTGCAGTAAATGGCTTTGCCCGTCAACTTGTTCATAATATATAGTGGTATACAGAAAACTTCATCAAGAAAATCATATCAAAATCCATGCAATAGTACCTGAGACTACCCCGAATATACAAACCAGGCGGGGAACTTTGAAATATAATATACATTGACTTAAACTTATGCACATCTTCCTCGTGAATTAATCTGTCTGTGAAAAGAAATTATTAATATCCAGACAGTAGTTTATGAGGTTAGTCTTCACATAGAGACAGAGAAAGGCTGCGGGCTGACTATAATTTGCCTCCCTTTGTGACCGAACGGTTCTAGACGCTTCAGTCTGGAACCGCGTGACCGCAGTGGTCGCAGGTTCGAATCCTGCCATGGGAATGGATTTGTGTGATTTCATTAGGTTAGTTAGGTTTAAGTAGTTCTAAGTTCTAGGGCACTGATGACCTCAGATGTTAAGTCCCATAGTGCTCAGAGCCATTTGAACTATTTGACTATAATTTATAATACATGTGGATGTCTATAGATTCTGGTCGAGCTTCACTGCTGTCTAGATTTCTGGTGGGTCTTACTTGTCTGCCATCCCTGTCAAATACCACCTCGAGCAGTCACGTAACTTTCATGACTGACTCCAGATGTTACTCCAAGCGTGGACTAAACGTGGAATAGATAAAAAGATAGCACTACAGAATTAATATTACTTAGCGATGGTAAGTAACACACAAAAACTCTCTCCCGGATCAGTTTTTCTGTAAGTGCAGACCGTATTGAAAACTTTACATCAGTTCCTGAGATCTGACCTGACATAAACAGACACTATGATGGGGTACACTAATTCTCAATATGTTTATCAATATGTATACAGATACAGAATAGACACAGAAAGAAGAATGTGGGGTAGAATACATGTATATATACACAAATTCCTTAACATATTTACCAGGATCGTCACCACCATAATACAGAGAATATACATCACATGACCAGCATCTCTCTATCTCAACTTACATTAACTTACAATTTTTTTAGATTCTACACTCCTGGAAATGGAAAAAAGAACACATTGACACCGGTGTGTCAGACCCACCATACTTGCTCCGGACACTGCGAGAGGGCTGTACAAGCAATGATCACACGCACGGCACAGCGGACACACCAGGAACCGCGGTGTTGGCCGTCGAATGGCGCTAGCTGCGCAGCATTTGTGCACCGCCGCCGTCAGTGTCAGCCAGTTTGCCGTGGCATACGGAGCTCCATCGCAGTCTTTAACACTGGTAGCATGCCGCGACAGCATGGACGTGAACCGTATGTGCAGTTGACGGACTTTGAGCGAGGGCATATAGTGGGCATGCGGGAGGCCGGGTGGACGTACCGCCGAATTGCTCAACACGTGGGGCATGAGGTCTCCACAGTACATCGATGTTGTCGCCAGTGGTCGGCGGAAGGTGCACGTGCCCGTCGACCTGGGACCGGACCGCAGCGACGCACGGATGCACGCCAAGACCGTAGGATCCTACGCAGTGCCGTAGGGGACCGCACCGCCACTTCCCAGCAAATTAGAGACACTGTTGCTCCTGGGGTATCGGCGAGGACCATTCGCAACCGTCTCCATGAAGCTGGGCTACGGTCCCGCACACCGTTAGGCCGTCTTCCGCTCACGCCCCAACATCGTGCAGCCCGCCTCCAGTGGTGTCGCGACAGGCGTGAATGGAGGGACAAATGGAGACGTGTCGTCTTCAGCGATGAGTGTCGCTTCTGCCTTGGTGCCAGTGATGGTCGTATGCGTGTTTGGCGCCGTGCAGGTGAGCGCCACAATCAGGACTGCATACGACCGAGGCACACAGGGCCAACACCCGGCATCATGGTGTGGGGAGCGATCTCCTACACTGGCCGTACACCACTGGTGCTCGTCGAGGGGACACTGAATAGTGCACGGTACATCCAAACCGTCATCGAAGCCATCGTTCTACCATTCCTAGACCGGCAAGGGAACTTGCTGTTCCAACAGGACAATGCACGTCCGCATGTATCCCGTGCCACCCAACGTGCTCTAGAAGGTGTAAGTCAACTACCCTGGCCAGCAAGATCTCCGGATCTGTCCCCCATTGAGCATGTTTGGGACTGGATGAAGCGTCGTCTCACGCGGTCTGCACGTCCAGCACGAACGCTGGTCCAACTGAGGTGCCAGGTGGAAATGGCATGGCAAGCCGTTCCACAGGACTACATCCAGCATCTCTACGATCGTCTCCATGGGAGAATAGCAGCCTGCATTGCTGTGAAAGGTGGATATACACTGTACTAGTGCCGACATTGTGCATGCTCTGTTGCCTGTGTCTATGTGCCTGTGGTTCTGTCAGTGTGATCATGTGATGTATCTGACCCCAGGAATGTGTCAATAAAGTTTCCCCTTCCTGGGACAATGAATTCACGGTGTTCTTATTTCAATTTCCAGGAGTGTAGTTCCAAAGAGTGGCTGGTTCATCGCCCCATATAAAAATAGTATCATATAAAAATAATGTAGTTCTTAGAGTCACAGCGATTTACTAGCCGAAGTGAAATGATAACTGTGTGTACCCTGGTAAAAGTCAATTTATGATTTACGGAACAAAATCCCTCTATGAGTACGATTTTAGTCAGATTTTAACGGAGTAGAATGTGTGAAAAGTCATAACAACGAAGACAAAAACCTCAGGACAAAATCATTCATTAAAAGATGTAATTCACCTGGCGAGGTTTGTGCTATGCACATTTCCATCAAATGGGAGTCGTAATATATAGATGGAAGCAAAATCCAGTAATAGCAAAAGAATCTAAATGTAGAACTCAATTTAACTGGTAATAACAGTGAGAACAAAGATTCAATTCCTTTTTTGTAGCTCACTCAGACACTATTCTGCCTACTGCCTGCATTAACAGAAAAAGTTATGTAGTGTGACGTATAACACGTCCGTGTTAATCGTTTGGAAACGACGCAGTACAAGCTACCTTATGGCCACAAATAATTCGACTGGTTCACGCAATTATGGCCTCCAGAGGCTATCAGAAGTGTGTACGTCAGTTAGTTTTGCGCTGAGAAAATTGTTAAGATGTAAAGTGTATGTACTAAACATCATTTAGGTTTTCATGCTCTAGCAGCAGTCGTGTTTGTAGACAAAGCTTGGCAACTGGGCTCCGCCTGACGGTGCAACGATCAGGATATTCTTATGGCCAAACTTGTTTCAGCACTTATATACAATCATCAGAACGTCTTGTATTTTATTGAAGTCAGAAATGAAGATACGTTTCACAAAATAATTCCTGTGTGGAAAATTAAGCGTACACTATGTTTTAATGTGTATAATACCTACCTTCTAGAGACTAAGCATGAATTTTTACCCTGCAGCTGCTATGTAAAACATACTGTTAATGGCATAAATAAACTGAAATTTAATCACAATACGAGTAAAATGTGAATTAATACACCATGTCAATACTTCATCCTCCCCAGTGCACCGATCTCCATATTAAGCAAGATTCAGATGACATAAAGCCAACGTCCTTGTCGCAGTGGTAACACCAATTCCCGTGAGACCACGGAAGTTAAACGCTGTCGAGCTTGGATAGCACTTGGATGGCTGGCCGTGCGGTCTGCCAGATGTTGTAGGCGAGCTTTGTGCACCCAGCCCCTGTGGGCCCTGCTAAGGAGCTACTTGATATGGAAGGAGCGGCTCCGATAACGAAAACGACAACGATCGGGAGAACGGAGTGCTGACCACATGTCCCGTCATATCCGCACCCACTGAAACCTTTTGGCTGAGAATGACACGGAGGTCGGTCGGTACCGTCGGGCATTCAATGCCTGTTCGTAGTTAAGTTTAGTTCAGTTTACTTCGGAGAACTTAAAATATTGTGACAATATTAACTGGAATACATTGCCTGAAATCCTGAAGGCAGCAGGAATAAATTACAGGGAGCATTAGGTTTCTACAATTTGCACAGAATCCAGACTCTAGTAATGAGTCGGAGAACATGAAGGGGGGTAGTAATGCGGAGTGAAGCACTGTTGCAACCTATACCTGACGCTATTCACATTTTTCCATTGAGCAAGCGCTTAGCGGGAACAAATAAATACTATAAAGTTAGCTGATAACATTGTAATTCTGTTAGACAGCACAGACTTGGAAGATCAGTTGAACAAAATGGATAGTGTCTTGAAAAGAGATTAAAGGATGCACATCTACAAATGTGAAACAAAGGTCAAAGACCGTAGGCGAAATACTGTAAGTGATGCTGTGGGAATTGTATAAGGAAATGAACCACTGAAAGTAGTAATTAGGGTTTGCTATTTGGGTGGCATAGTAACAGAGTGGCAGTGAAGACTGTCTTCTTCTTCAGCGCTTTCCATGTTGGGTCAATTGTGGTCTGTTATCTCATCATTTTTTTTTCAGTTTGCCTGGATATGTTTTCTCTTTTGGTTTAAAGCTGTTTATCTTGCGTGACAATCTCTGACGATCAAATCTTTGCAAATGTTCACTCCATTTCTTTTTGTTTTCACCTAGTTTTTCTTTCACATTCCAAACTTTCAACTCCTTTCGAATATTCTGCGTTTTATCTCTTGTTTTCCAACTCTTCACCACCCTAATAAACCTCTTTTCTATTCCTTGTATTTGCTTTTCGTGTCTTTTTTCCAGTAGCCACAATTCACTTTCATGTAACATAATTGGCAGCGAGAGTGATTTATGAAATTTCAATCATGTTTTTTCCGTGTTTTATATCTAAAATTAGTTGTTTCAGATATATTTCCAGCTATATTCAATTTAATCTGAGTATCTTCTTCGTATTCATCCGATATTTTACTTCCCAAAACAGTTTAAAGATTTTACCTGTACAGCTGTTCATTAACCGCTTAGTGCTCATTGAATATTTTCCATAAAAGTCATTGCCTTAGATTTGCAGGAAGATGTTTCAGTATTATGTTCAGTACGCATTCTATATAATTTTTAAATTTTTGTAAACCACATTGCCTTGAAAAATCGATGTAAAGTCATCAGCATGTAGCAGTCTTCTTAGCTTTACCGAATCGTTCAGCTGTACCCAGTGTTTGTCCGAAAATCCCATCTGAGAACTTCAAATGGTTCAAATGGCTCTGAGCACTATGGGACTTAACTTCTGAGGTCATCAGTCCCCTAGAACTTAGAACTACTTAAACCTAACTAAACTACGGGCATCACACACATCCATGCCCGAGGCAGGATTCGAGCCTGCGACCGTAGCGGTCGCGCGGTTCCAAACTGTAGCGCCTAGAACCGCTCGGCCACCCCGGCCGGCCATCTGATGAGAACTTCACCGTCGGTGTAAATACTGAACAGCGTTTTATATCTGAGCTTACTGATATTTCTTTAAAAGGATTTTTGGCACCTGATATAAGCTCTAAGGTGTAACCCCTGTGCTGTATTATTCACCGTAACTTTTCTCTTACCAAGTTATCAAAAGTCTACTGAACGTTTAGAAAACCAATATGCGTCTCTTTGTCAAAATATCTCTGCTTTTCAATTAATTCTCGAAAAATTAAACCTGTATCACTCGTTGAACGTTCCTCTTTAAATCCCCCCTTTCAGCAATAAAGATTTTGTTATTGTTTTTAGTATTGCGTTTAAAATTCTTGGATAAAGTTTATATACTTTGTGAATTAAGCTATCAATGTGTTGTTTTCACATAATTTTTCCTATCTCTTATATCAGTATTTATTTTGCTTTCTCTCAATTGTATGCTACAATATTTTTGCCTTAAGCACATTTCAAACAAACGCAACAATTTAAAGTGTAGTGATCATATTCCAGTATTTAATACACGCTGCATTAATTCCATTTACAACTTTTGTCGTTTTCAAAGCTGCTGTGATTTTTTTCGTTGTTACGTCATCTAGAATTTATCTTCAGTTTCAGGATATTTTTGTTTCTTCTCTTCCATGTTAGTTTCATACCAGGATTCAGTTGTATTAATTCACTCTGCTTTAGGAATATTATTCTAACAAATTGTACCCTTTTCTGTGTTATTTGTTTTCAAAGCTATACATGGTATCTACCGATGGTCATCAATATCATGTTCTTTGTTACTAATGTATCGATCCAAAACTTGCTGGTGAGCCCTCTTCACTATTCCTTATGTGTAGTTAGTCTTCTGTTTGCAGATTTGCATCGTTTTGGAAAGATAGTTTTATATGTTGTTTGTTTTACTTGAGTCGCTTCTGCAACAATTGTTGACCAAATTTTTATCCATGCTTTTGGTGATTTTTTTTCATTCCTGTTTGTCATTTGAACCTTTTTATTGCGTTTTCTGTATTGGTTCATTCTTCTTCAGTGATGATGTTGAAAATGTAATTATTCTAATTCTTCTTTTAACCTTAACATGGAATGCGTCTCATTAGCTAGGAAGTAACATTTGATATAAAAGTTTTAGTTTGGTTTTATAAAAACCTGAATTGGTACTATATATTTCCTTATTGTTGTAAAACATGTTCAGTTTACTGTGAACCTCACACACAAGATGTCAAGCGGATAAAAATCAGCAGATTAGAAAAGGTTTGTCATCCCTAAAATATTTAAAAACATATAGCACCTTCTGCCTCCCCCCCATGAACCATGGACCTAGCCCTTGGTGGGGAGGCTTGCGTGCCTCAGCGATACATATAGCCGTACCGTAGGTGCAACCACAACGGAAGGGTATCTGTTGAGAGGCCAGACAAACGTGTGGTTCCTGAAGAGAGGCAGCAGCCTTTTCAGTAGTTGCAGGGGCAACAGTCTGGATGATTGACTGATCTGGCCTTGTAACACTAACCAAAACAGCCTCGCTGTGCTGGTACTGCGAACGGTTGAAAGCAAGGGGAAACTACAGCCGTAATTTTTCCCGAGGGCATCCAGTTTTTCTGTATGGTTAATGGTGATGGCGTCCTCTTGGGTAAAATATTGCGGGGGTAAAATAGTCCCCCATTCGGATCTCCGGGTGGGGACTGCTCAGGAGGAACTCGTTATCAGGAGAAATAAAACTGGCATTCTACGGATCGGAGCGTGGAATGTCAGATCCCTTAATCGGGCAGGTAGGTTAGAAAATCTAAAACGGGAAATGGATAGGTTAAAGTTAGATATAGTGGGAATTAGTGAAGTTCGGTGGCAGGAGGAACAAGACTTTTGGTCAGGCGAATACATGGTTATAAATACAAAGTCAAGTAGGGGTAATGCAGGAGTAGATTTAATAATGAATAAAAAAATAGGAAAGCGGATAAGCTAGTACAAACAGCATAGTGAACGCATTAATGTGGCCAAGATAGACACGACGCCCATGCTTACTACAGTAGTACAAGTTTATATGGCAACTAGCTCTGCAGATGAGGAAGAAACTGAAGAAATGTATGACAAAATAAAAGAAATTATTCAGATAGTGAAGGGAGACGAAAATTTAATAGTCACGGGTGACTGGAATTCGGTAGTAGGAAAAGGGAGAGAAGGAAACGTAGTAGGTGAATATGGATTGGGGCTAAGAAATGAAAGAGGAAGTCGCCTGGTAGAATTTTGCACAGAGCACAACATAATCATAGCTAACACGTGATTCAAGAATCATAAAAGATGGTTGTATACATGGAAAAACCTGGAGATACTGACAGATTTCAGATAGATTATATAATGGTAAGACAGAGATTTAGGAACCAGGTTTTAAATTGCAAGACATTTCCAGGGGCAAATATGGACTCTGACCACAATCTATTGGTTATGAACTGTAGACTAAAACTGAAGAAACTGCAAAAAGGTGGGAATTTAAGGAGGTGGGACCTGGATAAACTGAGAGAACCAGAGGATTTACAGAGTTTCAGGGAGAGCGTAAGGGAACAAATGGCAGGAATGGGGGAAACAAATACAGTAGAAGAAGAATGGGTAGCTTTGAGGGATGAAGTAGTGAAGGCAGCAGAGGATCAAGTAGGTAAAAAGACGAGGGCTAGTAGAAATCCTTAGGTAACAGAAGAAATATTGAATTTACTTGATGAAATGAGAAAATATAAAAATTCGGTGAATGAAGCAGGCAAAAAGGAATAGAAACGTCTCAAAAATGAGATTGACAGGAAGTGCAAAATGGCTAAGCAGGGATGGCTAAAAGATAAATGTAAGGATGTAGAGGCTTATCTCACTAGGGGTAAGATAGATACTGCCTACGGGAAAATTAAAGAGACCTTTGGAGAAAAGAGAACCACTTGCATGAATATCAAAAGCTCAGATGGAAAGCCAGTCTAAGCAAAGAAGGGAAAGCAGAAAGCTGGTAGGAATATATAGAGGGTCCATACAAGGGCGATGTACTTGAGGAGAATATTATGGAAATGGAAGAGGATGTAGATGAAAATGAAATGGGAGATACTGCGAGAAGATTTTGACAGAGCACTGAAAAAAATGGTTAAAATGGCTCTGAGCACTATGGGACTTACATCTATGGTCACCAGTCCCCTAGAACTTAGAACTACTTAAACCTAACTAACATAAGGACATCACACAACACCAGAGCACTGAAAGACCTGAGTCGAAACAAGGCACCGGGAGTAGTCAACATTCCATTAGAACTACTGATAGCCTTGGGAGAGCCAGCCCTGACAAAACTCTACCATCTGATGAGCAAGATGTATGAGACAGGCGAAATACCATCAGACTTCAAGAAGAAGATAATAATTCCAATCCCAAAGAAAGCAGGTGTAGACAGATGTGAAATTTACCTAACTATCAGTTTAATAAGTCACGGCTGCAAAATACTAACGCGAATTCTTTACAGACGAATGGAAAAACTAGTAGAAGCCGACCTAGGGGAAGATCAGTTGGATTCCGTAGAAATATTGGAACACGTGAGGCAATACTGACCCTACGACTTATCTTAGATGCTAGATTAAGGAAAGGCAAACCCACGTTTCTAGCATTTGTAGACTTGGAGAAAGCTTTTGACAATGTTGACTGGAATACTCTCTTTCAAATTCTGAAGGCGGCAGGGGTAAAATACAGGGAGCGAAAGGCAATTTAAAATTTGTATAGAAACCAAATTGCAGTTATAAGAGTTGAGGGGCATGAAATGGAAGCAGTGATTGGGAAGGGAGTGAGACAGGATTGTAGCCTCTCCCCGATGTTATTCAATCTGTATATTGATCAAGCAGTGAAGGGAACAAAAGAAAAATTTGGAGTACGTATTAAAATCCATGGAGAAGAAATAAAAACTTTGACTTTCGCCGATGACATTGTAATTCTGTCTGAGACAGCAAAGGACTTGGAGTAGCAGTTGAACGGAATGGATTGTGTCTTGAAAGGAGGATATAAGATGAACATCAACAAAAGCAAAACGAGGATAATGGAATGTAGTCGAAATAAATCGGGTGATGTTGAGGGTATTAGATTAGGAAAAGAGACACTTAAAGTACTAAAGGAGTTTTGCTATTTGGGGAGCAAAATAACTGATCTTGGTCGAAGTAGAGAGGATATAAAATGTAGCCTGGCAATGGGAAGGAAAGCGTTTATGAAGAAGAGAAATTTGTTAACATTGAGTATAGATTTAAGTGTCAGGAAGTTGTTTCTGAAATTATTTGTATAGAGTGTAGCCATGTATGGAAGTGAAACATGGACGATAAATAGTTTAGACAAGAAGGGAATAGAAGCATTCGAAATGTGGTGCTACAGATGAATGCTGAAGATTAGATGGGTAGATCACATAACTAATGAGGAGGTGTTGAATAGGATTGGGGAGAAGAGACGTTTGTGGCACAACTTGACTAGAAGAAGGGATCGGTTGGTAGGACATGTTCTGAGGCATCAAGGGATCACCAATTTAGTATTGGAGGGCAGCGTAGAGGGTAAAAATCGTAGATGGAGACCAAGAGATGAATACACCAAGCAGATTCAGAAGGATGTAGGTTGCAGTAGGTACTGGGAGAAGAAGAAGCTTGCACAGGATAGAGTAGCATGGAGGTCTGCATCAAACCAGTCTCAGGACTGAAGACCACAACAACAACAACAACAACAACAACTTCTGCAAAAGGCCATGTCCATACACATATTACTCTTACATGCTTGTTAGTCAGAATGGCCTTTTGCACAAGGTGCTTTATATTTTCAAATATTTTAGCGATGGCGAACCTTTTATAATGTGCTGATTTTTATCCCCTTGACTTCTTGTGCATAACGTTCGGCGTAAAATGAATATGTTTTTCGACAAAAACGTTGTAAAGTACGTAAATACAAAAGTCCAATTCTTGTTTTTATAATACCAAACTAAAACTTACATCTTAACTTATTAGACACGTTCCAAGTAAGTGCATTTTCTTACAGACCTGAAGACGACAAAAAAGTGTGCTGAAACCGGTTGTATTAGATGAAGAAATAAGTAATGCGATTTTGTCTGCTGATTAGTTTTTTTACATTAAAAATCTCAAATTGAGAAAATTCCATATCCTGTACTGTTTTTGTAGGTTAAGTACGTTTTTAAACTATTTAAAGTGGGAAAATCGGTACATAATTGCCAATTCTTATTACAAAATTTCTCCGAGCCTTCCAGAAAAGTTAGGTACCGAACAGTTTCTTATCCTTACAACAGTATCAGTAAACAGAATTTTAACGGTCCATAATCTTTTGCAGTGTCTCATAATAGGTAACTGATTCCCCAATCTTACATTCGTCGGAAGCATAAACTGCTATCAGAGTCAGATTTTCTCTTTCTGTTTTTATTATGGCTGTTATAATTCATTCGTATGTATTCAGATTTCTTAAATTTTTCTTCACTTTCTGTTTGTGTATATTAATACACCTTGATCTTCCCTTTCTTTTTATTGTGCTCCACTACACAACATAAAATATTTTCCGACATATTTACAAGCTTTCAGCTTTTCCTTATTTTCTGAGATAGATGCAAAATGTATCTGTTGATATCAGAAGATCTATGCTTTCTTTATACTTTGTAAGCAATTTCCCTTCCACCCATCAAGCAAATCTTACTTTTCCAAATATCCATTATCTCTTTTCATTTTGTCGAGCTGAAATCTTCACGCAAATTACATTCTGCTTTCTGAGGCAACTTCGTTGCTAGTAGAGGAGTTATTATTGTATTTAATGCAAAAAAATCTATTCTGGAAAACTGAAATGTGTTAATATACAGGATGTCCCAGCTATCTTGTCCACCCAAAATATCTCTGCAACAATAACAGCTATTGGAAAACGACTTTCACCGGTATCAATGTAGGGCTGGGGCCCGTGAATGTACATATTTGGAAACTTATTAAAACGAAAGCATATGTGTTTTTTAACACAAACGCATGTTTTTTTTAAAAATGGACCTCCTATATTTTTTCTTCACCAATCCATAGCATGACAAAGCACATACACAATGGCGTTGATTGCATCGCAATATTCCCATTACATCCCGAGATATTAAGACGCGAAGTTGACGCTTGAAACATCCGACAAGCGCTGCTAACGCACTTCCTGAGGCTCAGGCGTGAACCCCATGCTGCCCGTAATCGCGATGTGATTGACATGAGTAATCACACCTCCATACTTATCAAGTGGTCCGACAAGAATAATACGGTCTGCTGCCATCCTGCATTAACGTCGTACATTCCAGCAGGTATTTATCCCATACGCTAGGGCCGCACCCGTGGTCCAGGGGTAACGTCTTTGATTCATAATCAAAATGTCTTCGGTCATGGGTTCGATCCCCGCCACTGTCTAAATTTTGATAAATAATCAGCATTGGCGGCCGAAGACTTCCGGCGTAAGAAGTCAGCCTCATTCTGCCAACGGCCTTGTCAAAGAGGGCGGAGGAGAGGACAGAGGTTCAGGGCACTCTCTTGTCCTAGGGATGGGAAATTGCCCCTAAAGGCGGAGGAATCAGCAATGATCAACGACATGAGGATGCAGAAGGCAATGGAAACCACTGCATTAAAGAAACGTAACGTGTATCCACAGGACATGTGGCCCGTAATTGAAGAAGTGTCATGATGATCTGTCCATTGGCAAAAGATTCCGGAATAGTCCCCCGTTCGGATCTCCGGGAGGGGACTGCCAAGGGGGAGGTTACCATGAGAAAAAGATTGAATAATCAACGAAAGGATAACGTTCTACGAGTCGGGGCGTGGAATGTCAGAAGCTTGAACGTGGTAGGGAAACTAGGAAATCTGAAAAGGGAAATGCAAAGGCTCAACCTCGATATAGTAGGGGTTAGTGAAGTGAAGTGGAAGGAAGACAAGGATTTCTGGTCAGATGAGTATCGGGTAATATCAACAGCAGCAGAAAATGGTATAACAGGTGTAGGATTCGTTATGAATAGGAAGGTAGGGCAGAGGGTGTGTTACTGTGAACAGTTCAGTGACCGGGTTGTTCTAATCAGAATCGACAGCATCCCAACGCCGACAACGATAGTTCAGGTATACATGCGAACGTCGCAAGCTGAAGATGAACAGATAGAGGAAGTGTATGAGGATATTGAAAGGGTAATGCAGTATGTAAAGGGGGACGAAAATCTAATAGTCATGGGCGACTGGAATGCAGTTGTAGGGGAAGGAGTAGAAGAAAACTTTGCAGGAGAATATGGGCTTGGGACAAGGAATGAAAGAGGAGAAAGACTAATTTAGTTCTGTAACAAGTTTCAGCTAGTAATAGCAAATACTCTGTTCAAGAATCACAAGAGGAGGAGGTATACTTGGAAAAGGCCGGGAGATACGGGAAGATTTCAATTAGATTACATCATGGTCAGACAGAGATTCCGAAATCAGATACTGGATTGCAAGGCGTACCCAGGAGCAGATATAGACTCAGATCACAATACAGTAGTGATGAAGAGTAGGCTGAAGTTCAAGACATTAGTCAGGAAGAATCAATACGCAAAGAAGTGGGATACGGAAGTACTAAGGAATGACTAGATACGTTTGAAGTTCTCTAACGCTATAGATACAGCAATAAGGAACAGCGCAGTAGGCAGTACAGTTGAAGAGGAATTGACATCTCTAAAAAGGGTCATCACAGAAGCTGGGAAGGAAAACATAGGTACAAAGAAGGTAGCTGCGAAGAAACCATGGGTAACAGAAGAAATACTTCAGTTGATTGATGAAAGGAGGAAGTACGAACATGTTCTGGGATTATCAGGAATACAGAAATACAAGTCGCTGAGGAATGAAATAAATAGGAAGTGCAGGGAAGCTAAGACGAAATGGCTGCAGGAAAAATGCGAAGACATCGAATAGGATATGATTGTCGGAAGGACAGACTCAGCATACAGGAAAGACAAAACAACCTTTGGTGACATTAAAAGCAACGGTGGTAACATTAAGAGTGCAACGGGAATTCCACTGCTAAATGCAGAGGAGAGAGCAGATAGGTGGAAAGAATACATTGAAAGCCTCTATGAGGGTGAAGATTTGTGTGATGTGATAGAAGAAGAAACAGGAGTCGATTTAGAAGAGATAGGGGATCCAGTATTAGAATCGGAATTTAAAATAGCTTTGGAGGACTTACGGTTAAATAATGCAGAAGGGATAGATAACATTCCATCAGAATTTCTAAAATCATTGGAAGAAGTGGCAACAAAACGACTATTCACGTTGGTGTGTAGAATATATGAGTCTGGCGATATACCATCTGACTTTCGGAAAAGCATCATCCACACAATTCCGAAGACGGCAACAGCTGACAAGTGCGAGAATTATCGCACAATCAGCTTAACAGCACATGCATCGAAGCTGCTTCCAAGAATAATACACAGAAGAATGGAAAAGAAAATTGAGAATGCGCTAGGTGACGATCAGTTTGGCTTTAGGAAAAGTAAAGGGACGAGAGAGGCAATTCTGACTTTACGGCTAATAATGGAAGCAAGGCTAAAGAAAAATCGACACTTTCATAGGATTGGTCGACCTGGAAAAAGCGTTCGACAACATAAAATGGTGCAAGCTGTTCGAGATTCTGAAAAATGTTGGGGTAAGCTATAGGGAGAGACGGGTCATATGCAATATGTACAACAACCAAGAGGGAATAATGAGAGTGGGCGATCAAGAACTAAGTGCTCGTATTAAGATAGGTGTAAGACAAGGCTGTAGCCTTTCGCCCCTACTCTTCAATCTGTACATCGAGGAAGCAATGATGGTAATAAAAGAAAGATTCAGGAGTGGAATTAAAAAACAAAGTGAAAGGATATCAATGATACGATTCGCTGATGACATTGCTATCCTGAGTGAAAGTGAAGAAGAATTAAATGATCTGCTGAACGGAATGAACAGTCTAATGAGTACACAGTATGGTTTGAAAGTAAATCGGAGAATGACGAAGGTAATGAGAAGTAGTAGAAATGAGAACAGCGAGAAACTTACCATCAGGATTGATGGTCACGAAGTCAATGAAGTTAAGGAATTCTGCTACCTAGGCAATAAAATAACCAATGACGGACGGAGCAAGGAGGACATCAAAAGCAGACTCGCTATGGCAAAAAAGGCATTTCTGGCCAAAAGAAGTCTACTAATATCAAATACCGGCCTTAATTTGAAGAAGAAATTTCTGAGGATGTACGTCTGGAGTACCGCATTGTATGGTAGTGAAACAGTGACTGTGAGATAACCGGAACAGAAGAGAATTGAAGCATTTGAGATGTGGTGCTATAGACGAATGTTGAAAATTAGGTGGACTGATAAGGTAGGAATGAGGAGGTTCTACGCAGAATCGGAGAGGAAAGGAATATGTGGGAAACACTGATAAGGAGAAGGGACAGGATGATAGGACATCTGCTAAGACATGAGGGAATGTCTTCCATGGTACTAGAGGCAACTGTAGACGGCAAAAACTGTAGAGGAAGACAGAGATTGGAATACATCAAGCAAATAATTGAGGACTTAGGTTGCAAGTGCTACTCTGAGATGAAGAGGATAGCACAGGAAAGGAATTCGTGGCGGGCCGCCAGTAAACTGATGACCAAGAAAGAAGGAAAGGCTAGGGGTGATGCGGTTCTGTAACATATCTGTGTACCGCAACGTTAGTCACAAAGTTAACTTCGCTTATGGTTAATCCGTTACTAAAAAGCTAATGCCGTTAACGTTAAAACTTTACTTTACTGTAGATCTAGCGCAAGTGACAGTTAATCATTCAATCGTAATAGTAAAATTCACGTTGATGGTTTTAGTGAAACGAGTAAGTGGACTAAAAGTTTTACCGTTGATTAGGAAAAAATGTTTTGATTTGGGAAGTTCAGTTAGGACATAGAAGGTGAATGTAAACATGTTTAACCAATTAGTTCTATTATCACATAATTATCAATGTTACGTTTATCTAATGCGTTAAATTACAAATTGTTGCAAACAAATGTTTCTTAACATCACTGAGTAAAATGGCCCTTTGTAGAAACATCTACTGTGATACCAGCACTACATACTAAACATAGCGTTCACATCTCATGCTCAAAGTGATGCCCATTGGCTTACATACATAGGGTCACTCTGCGGATGAGGGATGCCCTACTTCGTGCTACTGTTTCCTGTTTGACGGTTGTACAAGCATCAATAATGCGTTGCTTCATGTCCTCTGGTGTTGTTGGTTCATGTTGGAGAACAGCATCCTTCACTGCTCCCCAAAGAAAATAATCCAGCGGTTTAAGGTCCGGAGATCGGGCAGGCCACCTAACTGGGCCACCTCGTCCAATCCACCTACCAGGGAACTTAACGGTTCAGAAGTCGTCGCGCTCCTAAGGCGTTATGTGCAGGGCATCCGTCATGCTGATACCACATGATCATTCTCCGGTTCAGAGGTACGGTGTCCAAGAGAACAGGAAGATTGTGTCGTATAAATCTGGAGTATTGTCTGCCATTTTGGATGCCATTTATAAAGAAAGGTCCGATAATGGTATCTCCAATAATCCCACACCAAACATTAACTTTCTACGGACGTTGATGCTCTACCTGACGGAGCCATTTTGGATTGTCTGCGGACCAATAATGCATATTCCTCATATTGACAATTCCTTTGTTGGAGAATGATGCCTCGTTGGTAAAGAGAACATCTGCAAAAAAATTTGGATTAGTCAGAAGTTTTTGCTGAGCCCACCGACAAAATGTTACCCTATTGCGGAAGTCATTTCCATGACGATCCTGGTGTAAATGAACATGGTAAGGATGAAATTTATGACGTTTAAGAATACGCTATGCACTTGATTTCGACACACCAACTTCACGTTCAATTTGATGTGTGCTGATTTGAGGATTCAAAGCTATGGTAGCGAGCACAGCAACTTCAGCACTTTGATATGGGCGTGTTCTAGGACAATGTCGAGGTCTTGGATTTAAGCTTCCCGTTTCACGTAGACGAGATGTGAGACGACCAAACATCCGGTGCGAAGGCGATGGCTTGTCAGGGAATCGTCTTCTGTACAGTCGTTCTGCCTGAACAGCATTTCGTCCACCTACAACAGGTTACAGTACAGGTTTGTAGAGTAGGGTAGAAAACAGACGTATTAACTTAATAATCATAATGTTCGCTAACAGTACTATCAACAAACAAGCAATCTCATAACGTATTTCCCGTCAACGTACATTCGCCATAGATCAGCAGCATTTCTACCATATCTTCATATGTGTACATTATACTGTTCAGTATAAGTTCCACAACACAACGTTTATTCACGATGTGTACTACCTCCGTGCCGTCACTAGATTACTCTGATGCACGACTACACTGGCAAGCGGTGTACTGCACGCCAAAGCAACAACAAATGGATTGCTCGGACGGTGGTGGAGTACAGGAGTTTGCATGGGTCGCAAATCATAAACAAGGCGAAGTGGTAACTGTGGCAGTAGTGGGAACTACGTTGGACACTTGACTAGGTAGAGCCAGGCCCTGCGCGACAGGCGCAATGGGTCATATTACGCATTAGATAAATCTTATTTTGGGTGTGCAGGATATATAAGACAACCCGACGGGTGTACACCAATCGGTACTGGTTCATATTGTCTACGTAGATACGTAAAACGTGCAAGAGGGAAACCATTGTGTGCTTATGAGAGTTGATGGAAGCAGAGCGTATTATTCGTTTCGGACCTCTTGATAAGTATGGAGGTGTGATTACACATGTCAATCACATCGCGATTACGGGCAGCATAGGGTCACCCCTGAGCCTCAGGACGTGCGCTAGCAGCGCATGTCGGGTGTTTCAAGCGTCAACTTCGCGGCTCAATATCTTGGGATGTAATGGGAATATTGCGATGCAATCAACGGTGTATGTGCTTTGTCATGCTATGGACTGCTGAAGAAAAAATATAGGAGGTCCATTTAAAGAAACGTACATTTGTGTTAAAAAACACATATGCTTTCGTTTTAGAATGTTTCCAAATATGTACATTCATGGGCCCTAGCCCTACATTGATACCGGTGAAAGTCGTTTTCCAATAGCTGTTATTGTTCCAGAGATATTTTGGGTGGACAAGATAGCTGGGACACCCTGTATAGTATAAGTATATGGTACAGTTCTTTTATGACAATATTTGGAGGGTAGCCTTATATGGATGAGCACTGTGGAAGATAAACAGAACTTACAATAAGAGAATAAAAGATTCTGAAATGTGCTGGTACAGCAGAAAGCTGAAATTTGGTTGGGGTAGAAATACGAGAAATAGGGAGAAAAATTTGTGGCACGACTTCTCCAAAAGAATAGTTCGATGATAGTTAACATTCTCAGGCATCAAAGTATCCCCAATTTAGCAATGGAAGGAATTAAAAGTGAGGTAAATATAGTAGAGGGTGACAAAGGCTTTACTGCAGTAAGGTCCTTCAAATAGATGTAGGATGTAGTAGTTATGCACTTCCAAAAAAGCTTGCACAGATTAAACTAGTGTGGAGAGCTTCATTAAATCACTCTTTGGTTTGAGCATCACAACTACAATGAAAGCTTGCATTCACAGGAAATATAACACGTAATTTTAAAAATCTAACTTATATCTCCATTAGCAGAAGTTTCGATATTAGTCCCCTGTTTGGATATCCCAGTGGTAACCGTTAAGTGGGATGTGACCATGGGGAATGTGAGAGGTCTGCATTTGGTAGCGAAGCAGAATAACGGTATAACAGCAAGTCAAGCATAAAATAACTATTACATAAAACAACGTACATCCTCCACCGACGAGTCTTTACTCTGATAGTGTCCAAACACGAGATTGTATAATACGTGGAAGTACAGAGAGAATAAGAACCGCGAGTAATTCGACAACCACCGCCAGAAAGACAACGTCATACTATATAAGAACCATGACAAAAAATTTCAATAATGCATCAAGGCGTAAATGTTAATACATGCTACTGTCAATGTACTTCAACTGATAAACGAAAGAAGGGAATACAAATACGTTGAGGAATATGAAGGAATATAGCAATGTATCTGAAATGGAAATGGAATCGTAGAAAATGTAAGTAAGCGAACGCGGGATAGCTGTAGGAAGAATGAAGATAAATCCTAATAGAATCAGCTGTCGGAAAGACAAATGAATATAGTATTATGAAAACGACTTCCGGAGATATTAAAAGCAAAGGCAAAACATTTAGAGTAAATAAGACACTACCGCAAGGGAACTAAGTAACACGAGATAAAACGAATGGGCAATCATTGGAGCGATTTATTTTTATTATCGTGGTAGCAGTATAAAGTATTGGATAATCTTATTCACCGGTTGACTAGAAATTGTTCATGTTGAGTGTATTCATTGTTGCCGCCGCCCCCCCCCCCCCCCCTCAGCTAGCTCTCAATGGTGCATGTGGCTGGAGATGAAGACAGCTGTAGTAGATGGTGGTTAGTCTGCAGAGCACTACACTTACAAAAAGCTGACTGCACAAGAATGTCCCACATCCGCAGTTCGTTCTTTCATCTCGTGGTACAAGAGCGTAGTCTGCTGAGAGCCTTCCATGTTGTCTACTCCTCTGAATGACTGGGAGTGAGCTCTTCTTTCGGAACAACCCATTTTTCCAAATTTTAACATTCCTTTCACCATTTTGAGATCGTTGCTTGCTGTGGTATGCCTGTAAGAGCGTCAGTATTTGCGTAGGGTTGATTTCAGCTGAAGATGTGCTGGCTGATGGCGATATAAAGGGTGTGCCTCCGTTGACGTTGCATTATTTTTCTCGCATCTAGCAGCTACCTCGTTTCTAATTTCAGGAGCTGCAATGCCAACAACACATTGGAGTTTATCTACGAGAGTAGGTCGTACTAACCAGTGATGGTTCTGTAATACATAAAAACTATGTACTCGAGATTCTAGAGGACCGACACTAGTTGAGAGCATTGTTACGGTATTGGGGACCGCCATCTGGGCATGGGATATGTGGTATTACCTCAAGGCACGAAGATAGCTGCGGACTTTTTTAAGACTACCGCCAACCACAGTATCACTTTAAGTTTGCTGTCTTCCCCGAAGACGATGCCATCTTTCAACAGGAAAACTCGTCGTTTCGCAAGGTCGTGATCATAGTGCAGTGATTTTAGGAACATGATATTGAATTCATATTGATATCATGGTCACCAAACACGCCTTATCTGGGACACAATCAGTCGTTAACTCCGCACCCATATAATATTCTCCCGGACATTGCGCGATCTGTGTGTAGGCATCTGATGGTACTTCGTCGTAAACCTACCAAGGTCTTCAAGAATCGACGTTGGTGTTACATACCTCCTAAACCTACCAATTTCTTGACGAATCCAAGCCACGTGGACTCACTGATGTATTGTGTTCAAAAGTTGGAGCAACAATCTAATAGGCAGCTAGCCATAATGCCTTGGCTCATCGAAGCAAGTCTGTTTTAATGTGGTCACAGATATTTACGAAATGTTTAATTTTCTTCCTTTCTTTCTAGTCCATGACACTATCTTCGCAATTCCTTTTCACCTAATCATTAACACTGGTAGCAGTTTTCCCACTGATAAGATACGACGGAATATTTTGACTGATACTTTAAAAGAGAGCGAGCTTTGGGGTAGAGCCCAAAATTAAGCTGTGCAGCGGAAAGTCCCATCACTGGTTTGACATTAAGACCTACTCTCATCTGTGTCCTACCTCATTTAATTTTCACTCGCACCTCTCATGTAAAAGAAAAGGTCAAATTTTTGTTACTGGGAAATAGAAAAAAACGCCTGATCTACACTGCGCAACCAGTTCAACGATAACGTTTTCAGAGGCCCGTAACTGTCTCCACTGTGACGTATTAG
Organism: Schistocerca serialis cubense; assembly: GCF_023864345.2. Taxonomy (NCBI): domain Eukaryota; kingdom Metazoa; phylum Arthropoda; class Insecta; order Orthoptera; family Acrididae; genus Schistocerca; species Schistocerca serialis. Next base: position 277,613,186 of record NC_064641.1, read on the forward strand.
TTTGTACCAAGGCTCAAAGGTACTTAAAACCTTCCTCTGTAGTGTAGCAAAAGCGTGGCACCATGCGACGTCACGCTCGGCTCCACAAAGCATCAAACAGCAAGGTGTCGACAATAGCAAAAGAAGACCAGAATTCATGACATTCATGGGAGTTATAATGTTGGTTAATGATGTCACATTGACACCAATTTAACCAAATTTTTGCCCAACGCCACCGTAGACGTGTCAGACAAAAAGAAGGTCGTCACACCCACTCTTACCCAAATTTCATTCCTTTCTTTGATGCCTCCGCAAATGAGGTCAGAACGGTGACACCCATCGTTGAAATCACGCAGTTGTCATGTGGATGACGAAGAAAAGGGTTGCAGATACATCGCCACTCCGAAACGACACGAAAAGTTCTTAAGGGGAGAGGGGCACAAACGGCATCAGTGGAACCATCTCTTTCGTTGGTGCGTTGATTCTTGCACATTTAGCGTTCGACAACGACAGTTCTCATTGCGATCAGCAACAGGAGACGTTCTTGACAATCTTCGGCGCTGCTGACGCTTCTGCATATTTCAACACTTCTCTAAGAGCAGTGATGGGTCTTAGAACATTCTTACGGTGCATCGTCACTGAATGTAATCAGACCTCTTTGGAGTGCAGCACAACCGCAAATTCAGTTATCGTGTACAGGTAGGAACCATTAGGGATCACTCAAAACTATTTGACGAAATTTGAACTGATTGGAAGCAGCAATGGCAGCTCATCCTTTTTCAGCCCTCCTTTTCATGCACTCCTCTGGCGTGATCATGGAGGGATGTGACCGTGACACATGTGTGAATACAATGCCAAAGGGTCCCTCTAAGACCTCTTCCCACCACTCTGCCCCCTCCCAGTTCAGAAATATCATCGGTGTCACGTGCCCACATTCATTGAGAATTTTAAAAATGTACCTTTATAGACCAAAACTGTGAAGTAGCCTTACAAGCCTGCTGGCAGACAGCCACTTGGCGCCCCTTCGATACCAGTTCCCCGCCTGCAGGCGTGTATGACTACTTTCCGGATTTTCTCTGTAAGGCCAAATTTTTAAAAGTCTCAGTAAAAGAGAGCGAATAGCAACGAGGGTGCTTACGAGCTGCGGTGACTTTGAGGTACCCTTTGCCTTTTTATTCACTCCTGTGTCAATGTCACAACGCCTACGTTATAACCCACACGTACGCTGATGAGTATAAACACCCTTTGCTGGTTCCAATCACCCTCAAATTACATTGAATTACTTTGAACGGTTGCTAGCGGTTCCAACCTGTACATGAAAACCAATTTGCTGCTGCACTGCTCTCCGGTAGGGTGCGATGCGTTCCGTGGCGATGCAGCACAGTGTCCTCGCAGATGGGTTGAAACATCTAGGGGTGTCAGCAGCGTCAGAGTTTGCCAAGAACGTCGTTCTGTTGCTCGTCCCATGAGAAATGTCGTTTCCGAGAACGAAATGTGAAGCAATCAATGCACCATAGAAAGAGGTGGTTTCACTGACGCGCCTTATGCCACGCTCTTAACGACATCCAGAGTCGACTCGGAGCGGCGGTGCGTCCGAAATTTTTTTTTCAATCGCCCACAGTCAAACCGCGTGATTTCATGTCATCGTTCTGATCTCCATCGTAGAGGCCTCAAAAAAGGAGTGAAATATGTCTAAGAAGGGGTGTGATGACGTTCCGTCGTGTGACACACCCACGGTGGCTTTGTGCAGAATTGTGGACGTATGTACCTTACGCATCCAATTTATTGTTGGCTTGTGTATAGACCTTGCTGTTTGAAGCGTAGTCGATCCCGATGGTGACTTCACAGGGCGCCACGCCTTCATACAGCTACAGGAGGAGGTTGTAGTCACCTTTGAGCAAACATTTGAAGTTCATACGTCGTCTTGGAAGTAAGTGATGAGGTTTCTAAGAAGTAGTCCATCTATTGTGTTGCGCTATACACTTTGGACAGTGAAAACGGAGAAAACGCGTTTTATCTCTATAGATATAGATTTCTCGAATAAGAAAATTGACGAATAATTTGAGATAGCAAAATGTTGATATTATCAGAGACATTGCAACATGTTTCTCAATAATTATCCCTTTTCAATACGTTCTGATTCCAGTGTAAATATTGTTACTGTATCCCCAATGGATTTTTAATTATCGAGCGAGGAAAACCCGTAGTTATACGCTAAAACCAAGTGTTTAGTATTAAAGCATATACCATCCGTGCTTCTTTTATAAAATGTTTCTTCTTATTTTTGAAGAATCGTTTTGAAACGACTTGTTTCCTACCACTATCAGACTCTTAATCCATATTCTGTACTCATAAGACTGCTCATTACGTTCAGCAGAACCTGTAATTCTTCTTCACTTTCACTCACGATAGCAGTGTCATTAGCGAATCTCATCATTGATATTCTTTCGCCTTGAAGTTTAATTCCACTCAAGAACCTTTCTTTTATTTCCATCATTACTTCTTCCATGTACTGACCGAACAGTAGGAGCGAAAGAATACATCCGTATGTTACACCATATTTAATCCGAGCACTTCATTCTTGGTCGTCCACGCTTATTATTCCCTCTTGGCTCTTTCTCAGAATTTCGAACATTTTGCACCATTTTACATTGTCTAACGCTTTTCCCAGGTCGACAAATTCAATGAACATGTCTTGACTTTTTTTCAGCCTTGCTTCCATTGTCAACCGCAACGTAAGAATTGCCTCTCTGGTGCCTTTACCTTTCCTAAAGTCAAAATGATCGTCATATAACGTATCCTCAATTCTTCTTTCCATTCTTCTGTAGAGTATGCTTGTCATCAACTTGGATGCATGAACTTTTAAGCTGATTGTGCCATAAGTCTCGCACTTTTCAGCCTCTTGCAGTCTTCGGAATTGTGTGGATGATATTTTTTCGAAACTCAGATGGTATGTCACAAGATTCGTAGATTCTGCACACCAACGTGAACAGTCGTTTTGCTTCCTGCCACTTCACCCGATTAATTTAGTAATTCTGATGGACTCTAGTCTTTTCCTTCTGCCTTATTTGGTCTTTTAAGTCCTGCTAAGCTCTTTTAAATTGTGATTGTAATACTACATCTCCAATCTCTTCTAAATAGCCTCCTGTTTATTCTTCTATCACATCAAACAGAATTTCTCCCTCACAAAGGCCATCAGTGCACTCTGTCCACCTATCCGGTCTCTCCTCTACGCTTAACAGCGGAATACCTGTTTGACTCTTGATGTTACCACCCTTGCTTTTAATTTAACCGAAGGTTTAATTTCCTGAATTTCCCTGAACATTTTTGTATTTCCTTCTTTCATCGATGAACTGAAGCATTTCTTCTGTCACCCATGATATCTTCGCAGTTACCTTGTTTGTACCTATGTTTTTCTTTCCAACTTCGGTGATTGCAATTTTTAGGGATGTCCGTTGCTTTTTAACCTAACTGCCTACTGAGCTATTCCTTATCGCCTTGTCTGTAGCCTCTGAGGATTTCCAGTGTATCTCGTCATTCCTTAGTACTTTCGTATCCCACTTCTTTGCGTGTTGTTTCTTCCTGACTAGTCTTCTAAACATCAACCTATTCTTCGTCAAAGTCCCATAAGATTTCACACCTACACACACACTCTTCGTCACTACTACATTATGATCTGTGTCTATATAAGTATACTCCACCGTCTTGTTGTTCTTGAGAGCAGTATTCACTATTACTAGCTCAAATTTGTTCCAGAACTCAATCTGTTTCCTCTGTCCTTCCTTGTCCCAAGCCCATATTCGCCTGAAACCATTTCTTCTGCTATTTCCTCTACAACTGCATTCCAGGACCCCATGACTATTAGATTTTTATTTCCCTGTATGTACTGTATTATCCTTTCTATATCTTCATATACTTTCTCTGTATCTTCATTTTCACCTTGCGACGTCGGCATATATACCTGAACTATTGTTGTCGCTGTTGGTTTCCTGTCGATTCTGATAAGAACAACCCTATCACTGAACTGTTCTCAGTAACACACTCTTTGCCCTACTTTCTTATAACAAATCATACTCCTCTTATATCATTTTCGCTATACTCATAAGATAGAAATCCTTATCTTCTTTCCATTTCACTTCACTGAACCCTACTATATCTTTATCCTTTCGTTGGTTATTGAATCTTTTTCTCATGGTCACCTCCCAGTTGAAAGTCCCCTGCTGGAGATCCGAATGGATGACTATTCCGGAATCTCTGGCAATGGAGAGATCATCATGATACTTTTTCGATTACAGGGCACATATTCTGCCGATACACGGTGTGTTCTTTAATGCAATGGTTTCCATTGCCTTCAGCGTCCTCATGCCGTTGATCATCGCTGATTTTTCCACCTCTAGGGGCAGTGTCTCACCCCAAGGACAAGAGAATACCCTGTACTTCTGTCCACTCCTCCGCTCTCTTTGACAAGGCCTTTGGCAGAATGAGGTTAGCCTGTATACCGGAAGCCTTCACCGTCAATAGTGACTAGCAATAAAAACCTTAACTAGTGGTGAGTTTCGAACCTGGGACCGAAAAGGTTTCGATTACTGATGAAAGGCAGTACCCGTACAACACGGGTCACTTATCTGCTACAACTTCCGGAAAGGGTTCAAATGGCTCTGAGCACTATGGGACTTAACTTCTGAGGTCATCAGTCCCCTAGAACTTAGAACTACTTAAACCTAACTAACCTAAGGACATCACACACATCCATGCCCGAGGCAGGATTCGAACCTGCGACCGTAGCGGTCGCGCAGTTCCAGACTGTAGCGCCTAGAACCGCTCGGCCACCCAGGCCCGCCCGGGAAGGGTGATGAGGTCGGACGCCACATTCAATCACCTTTCAAATGTGCTCGAATGGATTCAAATCTGACGAATTTGGGGGCCGGCACATATATTGGAACTTACCATTGTGTTTCTCGAACCACTCCAGCAAATTCCTGGCCTTATGACATGGCGGATTATCTTGCTGAAAAATACCACAGCCATCCGGAAAATGATAGTCGGGAAAATGATCTCATGAAAAGATGTACGTGGTCTGTAACCATTGTACGGTACTTCTTGGTCGTCACGATGCAAATGGACCCACAGATGACCACGTGAATCATCCGCAGAGCATAATGGAACCGCCGCCTGCTTATCTCCTCCCGCATAACAGATGTCAAGGAGCTGTTCCCTTGTAGAATGACGGATTCGCATCCTTCCATCGGCAAGATGAAGAAGGTATCGGGATTCATCAGAACATGCAACGCTTTGCCACACTGACAACGTCCAGAGCCGATGGCAGGAAGAATCACAATCGCGATAACAAGAGGTATCATTCATTGTTCGATAGGTTTGGGGGCAAATACCTTTCCCCTGGAGTTGCTGATATTTGGCTATGAACGGAGTAGCTTATATTGATGTGATTCAGATCACACTTTCATTGCATCTACTATTTCGACATCTCTTTTGCATATTTGCACTGTTAGGCATGCATATAAATCTGTGCTCACCTTTATAGCACTGAATAACACATACTCCCCCGAGTTCTAGTTTCCGTTATAGTTTTAGCAGTTAACAATTTACATTGTCTCACCTGTACATTCTGTACCGTTTGGTTCAATGACAAATCCTGATGTTTTGTGTTGCTGTAATGCGCGTTTGGTACGGTATTTTCATTTGACCATTACACTTGATGTATGTGTTTCCTACCATAGCCTTAGGGAGTGATATCTTTGTTCCAATGATATCCTCCTAAATGTTCAACTTCGAGAATCATTTGTTATGGGATGTGAACTCTTAAAATGAGAAGCTGTAAGTAGAGGAAGTAAATTCAAGATAGAAACCACAGATGGTGTATTTCAGTGACAGACGTTTCAATTTATTATAGCGTTTTCTAAGGCTTGGATTTTCCTTACTGTACAGTAGCTCATAAGTTACGTATTCAACACAACTTATCTTTCGCCTGATATTGTTAATGTAAATACGGACCAACTGTAACTGCAGTACCTGTTGCTACCTGTAACATTATTTAAACTCAATTAACTTAACCAGATTAGTGCACTTACAAAAAAACTGTGGCGAAGAGGGTTGTGTAGTATGAAAATAAAAGTATCGGAAGATATAATCTGCGTATTAGTAACTGATGGTCTCTACGTGAGCTTTTTTTCTGGTTTATCACAAAGGCCCTAGTTTACTGTGTAGACATTTCCAGTAGGTGGTCGTGTTTGTGGAGGCAGTTGTCAACTATGTTCACCTGACTGTATTTTCATATTTTCCTTTATCACCAATGATTCCGTTATCTCATTACTGATTTTAAAAATTTCTACAAATTCAGTGCATGTATTTAAGAAAATAGCGCAACTGGAGCCTAGAACTAGGGTGAGCACAAAAGCTGGTATGTAAATGAGTGCAACAGGGAAAAAAGAAAAATATTGTAAGAGGTCTGCGGAGAGCATTCGCGCGCCGCAGTGAGTGAGGCATATTAATCCTCGTTCACGCAATTTATTTGTCAGTCCCCCCACAAATTTTACCCATTACAGTCATTTTGTAAATGAGGCTCGCGTATTTTGATGGTATGTCGAGGGACGCAAATGAGATTCACTACTGGGAATGGGTAACGTACGTTTAACGTTCCAAAGGGAGATAAAACATATCTGGTAACAGATAGACCAGAGACCTTTAAAATCGATCACCACATCCATCATACTATTAAGTAATAAACAGTGGCAGCTGACGGCTTATCGTATATCAGTACTTACACTGAATGCTATGCCCCGATGAGTGCAGGTATGCGACTTTTCAAAAGAGCGTCCACGCTGTTGTAATAACCTAACGCCATTATGAATTGATATCAGACTGGAATACTGACTAGCACTGTAAGTCTGACGACAGATTTATTTTTGGTGTATTCTGTATGTCAATGTCACTGACGATCGATCAGGTGAGTACTTTCACACGTCAGCAGAAAAATCGATTGAAGCTGCCAGTAACGAGTCAATTTCATGTTCTGTAGCCAAAGGCTTTACTTCTTCAACAAGTTATTTTACTGGAATACGCATACGCTGTTAGATAGCATCGAAAATCATATCGAAAGTATTGTGGCATCGTGACCAAGGCCGAGTGTAATATTTTCTGGCATTAACGTGATGCAAGCCACCTGCAAGAAATAACGAATGTTTCCATCAGGCGGTGATTTTGTCGACTGGCTTTCACAAGTTGTCAGTCATTTTCTTCCAACGAGGTTTTTCATTTCCCTCAACAGTCTATTCAACAGTTTTCAGAAGACTCGTAACGAGTCAGAAAATTCTCCATATATCTGTTTGATATGCAAGAAACGTGTTGATGACTGTGTTTCACTGACTTCCTACAACTTTCATTTTTGTTGCAACTAAGGAAGTAGTGAATTGTGATGCGCATTTTCCCTCTTTTAGTTTGCCCTTGTATTCTCTAGAGATCTGTTTTTCTCTTGAGCCATTGAAGTCATAGGTGTGTTTCTACAGTATTCTTATCGTTTGAATCATATTACAAATGTATTTTATTTCTTAATGACAATCTTTTCATATACAGACACTTAATAATTGTAAACGTTCACACACAAGCCATGTAGAGTAACTGTGACATGTTTTAATGAAAAGTGTATGTGATTTCCAATATTTTCGTATTAGCGTTTTTGTTTCTTATGAGCATCGTTAAAATTATTATTTCTGTAAACATTGACTACGTAAAAAATAGCAGAATTACCAGTTGCAACGACATGGACGAAAGGCTTGTTTTTTAACCGACTTCAACATTTATTGTTATTTATTGTGAGCCCTGTACACCATGAAAGAATTTGAAATACCATTAAAATTAATCAAATTAGTTAAAATGTGTTTGGAAGAAACCATATGCAAAGTTAAGACACCTGCAGGAGAGACTGAAAATTTTAAGGTGTACACTGGACTGAGACAAGGGGATGCCATCTCACCTATTCTATTTAATATTATCTTAGAGAAGATTGATAGAGAATTCACCAAAACTAATCCACAAGGGATCCAACTGCAGGGACAGAACATTACTAGACTTGCTTATGCAGATGATGTAGCCTTAATAAGCACTTCAAAAGCTGAATTAATCAGGATGATGCAAAATTATTACAAAATAGCTGAGAAAGCTGGACTTCATGTGAATGAAGAAAAGACAGAATATCTAGTCATAAGTAAAAAAACTCCAAAAGAATACACCACTGACCGTAAATGGTCTCACTTTCAAGGCAGTTGACCACTTCAAGTACTTAGGGAGTCTTTTTAGCAGAGACAATAGAGCAGAAATAGAAATAGACGCCCGTCCAGCAGCAGCTAATAGAACTTTTTACAGCTGTATCAAAATTTTAAGGATGAGATCAATTAGTACTGAATTCAAAATCCGTTTTTATCAGTCAACTATTGTACCAGTAGCATTATATGGATGTGAAGCTATTACATTCAGGAAAAAAGATGAAGAAAAACTGTTGATATTTGAAAGAAAAATACTAAGAAAAATATTTGGACCAATCTTCGATGAAAATGTCATGGAGTGGAGGATAAGGAAAAATGAAGAACTACGGGAGCTGTACACACATAGTCCCATTGTGGAAATGTTAAAGAAGAGAAGACTGAACTGGGCTGGTCATGTAGCAAGGATGCCGGAGAACAGACTACCCAAAATAGCATCCACTAAGAAATTAGAAGGAAAGAGAAGAAGAGGAAGACCTCGAATTAGGTGGATGGAGAATATCCGGGAAGATGCAGCTAGGATGGGCATCAACTCTGATTGGACAACAATTTCCCTGGATAGAAATAATTGGAAGAGGCTCGTAGAGCAGGTGCATGGTCGATAAGGCCTTAGCCACGTGTAAAGTAGAGTAATTGTGAGCCCTGTGGTATGTGCTGATGTACCTTTCTGCTGTCTTAGATGCATTCGGACTGGACAGCCTCGTATCAAATCTTGGTGGTTATTTATTTTTGCTAGCATCTGAGTGATATTTATGTTGAGCGAAAAAACTATTTCCGTTAAGGTTTGACTGTGTGTTTTGATGTTCCATCCAGGAATTTGGACGTATCCATATTTGTTTAATGTAAGTGCTGTTCACATGAAACCTTAACCTTGCTATCGTATTTGACAATGTTGTTGCCAGCCACAAATCCTTCCTGATTTAGTGAGTGCTCTTATCTTCTAATAATCGTTGTTCGGTGTGTACAATTACTCTATAATCCGGTCGTTGATACAAGCTAAGATTAACAGAACATATCAGTTCGTAGGCCTGTTGAGTATCTATCAGACTCTTTCTTTATGTATCCGTGGAAAAATCTTTCCACTTACTCAGCTTCGTTTTGACTGCGTCGCGTCTTGTTAATTATTTTTCCGACCAGAGTCTTGAAATGAATTCTGCAGATTACACATCTGTGCCTCAGAATATTTGTAAATTTAGTAGCGCATACCAATGGGCATGTCTTAGCGATCTTCCCCTTCGTTTTCTGTTTGGCATTACGTGTCTGCCTCTGATTAGTGTGCCTGATGTCTTGTCTATATCCCATTTTACTACGATCTGTGTCAACAGAGAACGGCACAGATCGTACCGTCTGTGTACGATAGACACTTTCGTTAGATCATGTTTTCGACGGTATGTCGGTTGAGGAAATCGTGAATTGTAGGAGTGAGATAATACCACTAAGCCACTTCTAGACTGGGTGACATTACGCGAAACGCTACATAATCATCATAAGCATATGGGGACTATTGTACCAGCCTAATGATATGGTCTAAATACAGAATGTTATTTTCTCAGTCTGACAAATATAAATGATGCCATATTTTTACAATTGGACACTCCACTCAACTAAAGAAGTAGTTGCATTCAGTCACTGGTTTACTCTATAGAATCCTTCAAAGTGTATATTGTGCAATACATTATCAATGAAACACAAGCAGTGCAAGTGCAATATTGTACAAAATTTATTATTTGTTACACGAAGCGGTTTTCGGCTGTTACGCTCGTCATCAGGTACAAAGATAAGTACGTGGTGAAGTGATATTTTCTTGGATCAAAGATTTTAAACTAGTGCGTGTACAGAGTATCTCCATTTCCATCGATGAAAAATGTTAATGTTGGAATTAGAAATAAAACAAGAGGGATTTCAGTCTAAATACGATGTAAGATTATTTAACTAAGATAAAATATGTGCAACATTAACTAACGAATTGCGGACAAATTACAACAGTTGTACGTAGAAGAAGGTAATTGAACAATAAACTCTGATGACGTATTCCAAAGATGTCGCTGAACAAAATAATCTTGTCTTTAATAGAACCTACCAACAGATTAGATATAATAGTGATATTAAACAGCTGAGTGAGGCAGCTGTGATAATACAAGGTAAGCTTTTTTTAACACAACGGGGGAAATTATAGCAACTGAAATAAAGGAAATGGCACATGTGAGTCAGTAGGGTAGTTTACAACAAGGCCTGGATGAGAATACGAATAGGATCTACATTTAGAAGTGGTAAGGATATTGTATCAGCTCGTTCAGTACTAAACTTGGGTTGATAGACATGTGTTTACTACCTTCCGTTATTTCAAGTTAGTTCATCTTCATTCCTTTATGGATGGGATGTAATACTTCACGTTGCACCTTGTAACTATGGCCTTCTATAAACTGGTGTTTTGCTAAAGTAGAGTTTCGTTTTCTAAGTTTCCAATTTCTGCGGTGTTCCTTCAGTCGGTTACATATTGCTCTGCAAGAATGGCCCTCATAGGATCTGCTGCAGTTGCAAGTAATTTTAAGTATCCCACTCTTTTGAAAATCTGGATTGCTGTCTTCACCATTGGACAAAAACTATCCAACAGTGTTGAGAACATCAAATGTTGTTTTTATATTCCAGGATTTAAGTTTCTAGATACATCCAGTGAGAGTTTTCCTAAGTATGGAACTGTGCACCATTTACTGCATTCCTGAGGTGGTGGGTCAAATACAGGATAGAGAAGAGAGTACACATGTGTCTCCATTTTGTGCATTATGGAGTCCACTAAAGTAGGATGATTGCCATTGTTGGATGCTGTTTGTTTGACCGCATTTAATTCCATTTGGAAACTGTCTTCACTGATGGTGATGGATATTAGGCTATGTATCATAGAATGAAAGGTACTTTGTTTATGGATCACTGTGGATGTCGAGAAATGGCCAGCATTACTATCTCTGTGATGAAAGATTTCCTATTACTGTTGAAATTTTGTACACGATCACTGATGTCTATGGTTGGATCTAAATAATTTATGCAGTTACCCTCAAACTCCATTGTGAATTTTATGATGTTGTCTTTATAATTCAGTTGCTTGAGGAATTTTTGAAGTTGTCTGGTAGTACCTGCCCACAAGCACAATACATCATCAACATCCTAAAGCAGTATCCTACCTTGGAAGAAGGTGGATTATTTTCGAAAGAAATGTGATTCAAAATTGTCCATGAAGATGGCATCAAGGACTGGACGGTGAGAGGATCTCTATGTTGTTGTTGTGGTCTTCAGTCCTGAGACTGGTTTGATGCAGCTCTCCATGCTACTCTATCCTGTGCAAGCTTCATCTCCCAGTACCTACTGCAACCTACATCCTTCTGAATCTGGTTAGTGCACTCATCTCTTGGTCTCCCTCTACGATTTTTACCCTCCACGCTTCTCTCCAATACTAAATTTGTTATCCCTTGCTGCCTCAGAAAACAGTTGTGGCACAACTTAACTAGAAGAAGGGATCGGTTGGTAGGATCTCAATATCTTCAGTCAATTGAGGATCATTGCTCACCGGGATTAAGGTTGTAAGCCGTGTGTTACGCGTTAAGACGGTATCTTATCTATCTTGGGCAGTTAGGTAAACTATATGTAGGACACAGTAACCAAATTGTGAAAGCGATCTGACCATAAATGATCAAAGAAGTTGCCACAGGACATACACACTCATTTAAATATGCTGAACGCTAAAGGAATTTGGATAGCTGTGTACTTGAGTATCAAGCAATAAGTAATGACTCATCATATTCCGGCCAAAAACTGTACAATGTGTAAGGTTGCAGCTTACAGCCAAATGCAGTACTATGAGGATGTTTCGTTTTATGTGTGACTCGAGACTCGAAAAGAATTACACTGCCTGCTCACATTAATGTAAGAAGTCTGAATAAGTGTTTTTGCAGTCTGGACCACGGCTAGATGTGCAAGAAGAGAGTCAGTGATGTTCTGGAAAGTACCGACATAGATGTGGAATCGGTCCGACTCCAGTGACTTGATCAGCTGCGTTATGTTTCCTCAGCTGAGGATCCATGGTGCGAAAAGCCCGATCGACGTGGTCCCACAGATTCTCTATTGGGTTTACGTCCGGGGAGTTTTCTCGTCAAGGGAGTATGTTAAACTCAACCTCAAGCTTTTCGAACCACTCACGTACACTACGAGTTGTGTGACACTTGCATTGTCCTGATAGATGCCAGAGTGCCGTGGGGGGGGGGGGGGGGGGGGGGGACAATTGCATGTCGGGGTGGCCATGACCGCCAAGGATATTTGCACACTTCTGTTGATCCAGTGTGCCACGGCAACATTCCCCAGACCGTAACGGTCCCTGTTTGTTTGCATTCAGACGTTTCAGTCGTACACACCAACGGCCATCGGTCTCATAAGGAATAAAACGCGATTCATCTTAATTCGCCTCTGTTGCTAATCGGCACTGGAGTGGAAAGTACAGCCTTCGTCGCCGATGAACTGCAGCCAGCGTAGGTTCACGAAATATGCGCCTGTTATGGAGGCTCATCCGCAGCAACTATCGCTGAGCTGTCGTTGAGCAGAAATTATTTGGAGCTCCCTGGTTTATCTAGGCATTCAGTTGCTGAAGACCTGCACGTATATTCGCCCACACACAACTCTGCACCATCGTTCACCCTTGTTATCTACATACATGAAATTTATTCACAGCTGCGAATAATAGCGACCATCAGTTGAATAACGGAATGACGGCAATGAAAACTTGTGAAGAACCGGGACTCGGACTCAGATTTCTCGCTTATTTCCAGCTGTCGCCGTAACATTCGGCTATCCGAACACGACTCAAGGCCAGACGTAATCTTGTAGACCACCTATCAAAAGACCAAATGCCCATCTTTCGCAGTACAGACCGCTGCGAGATCTGCAGGAAGAGCGTCAAATACGTTGCGGAAGGAATTTGGAGATATGCCGACGTCTGTGCAATGGTCAGCTGTGCTAGGTTTCTTGGTTGAGGATCCACGGCGTCAGCGACACGGCCGAGGTAGTCCCACAGATTCTCGAGTGGATTTAACTACGGGGAGTTTGGTAGCCAGAAGACTGCTATCAACTCGTGCAGTTCAAACCACGTGCGTGTACTACGTGCTGTGTGACGTGTTGCATTGTTCTTCTGCCAGACGCCACCGTACCGAGGGTAACCGAACTCGATATAGGAGAGGACATAGTGCCCACGGAATAGATACACACTTGTGTTGATCCATTGCGCCTTCGAGAATGAAGAGATCATCCAGGGAATACCACGAAAGCATTTGCCAGGCCATAACGCTTCTTCTACTGCCTGGACCCTGCCGACGAATGTTGCAGGGTGTCTGCTTTCAGACGTTTCACGTCGATGGAGCTTAAAACAAGACTCATCTGAAGAGGTGTCCGCCCCTGGTAGCTGAGTGGTCAGCGCGACGGAATGTCATACCTAACGGCCCGGGTCCGATTCCCGGCTGGGTCGGAGATTTTCTCCGCTCAGGATCTGGGTGTTGTGTTGTCCTTATAATCATCATTTAATCCCAATCTATGCACAAGTCACAGAGGTGGCGTCAACTCGAAAGACTTGCACCAGGCGAACGGTCAACCTGACGGGGGGCACTAGCCACACGGCATTTCCATCTGAAGAGGTCACCTCTCACCACTCAGTGGGTGTTCAGTTGCAGAATTGCCATGAAAATTATAGTCTTCATCGCCGATGAACCGCAGTCAGCTTAGTTGGATGAACAAGGCGCCTGTTACGGAGGCCCACACGCAAGACCGTTCGCTGAACCATCGTTGAGGAAACTCTATTGGTAGCTCCTTGGTTCATCTGGGAGATCAGTTGCTCAACAGTTGCACGTCTATTCGCTAGTAAACATCTTTGTAGCCGTCGTTCACCCTTGTCATCCATAGCCTATGTCGCACCACAGGTGGCTCGGACCCGGTTTTGGTTAGGGCCACCATGCCATGCACGGTGTTTTCAACCACGGCGGCACACGGACAGTTTACAGACTTAATCGTTTCGGAGATGCTTACACCCTCGACCCCATGCCAATGATCATGCCCTTTTAAATGACAGATAAGTCGCTCCGTTTCCACATTACATCAATGACTGCACTGGTTTTCTCTCCGACACATTTTACGTACCTTCCACTGCTAGTGCTGCCACCTGACTTCTGCGAGTGATCATTGCACGTTGACTTCGAACATTGGCGCTGGTTACATTAATGTGACTCGACCGTGTATTACTTAAACGCTTTATTAAATCAATAAGCAACATCTGCACGTACTTCTGGAAATGTGGAACGCCTTGCTGCCAGATATTTCACGAAATATAACACCCTTATACCAACAAGTACTATATATTGTCTTCCACAGCCACCTGCATTCTAGCACAGGGTCGAATAACACTGTCCACAGCTCGTGGTCTCGCGGCCGCGTTCTCGCTTCCCGAGCACGGGGTCCTGGGTTCGATTCCCGGCGGGGTCAGGTGTTTTCACCTGCCTCGAGAACACTGGGTGTTTGTGTTGTTCTCATCATTTCATCATCATTCATTAAAGAGGCGAGAGTGGACTGAGCAAAGTTTGGGAATTTGTGCGGGCGCTGATAACCACGCAGTTGAGCGCCCCACAAACCAATCATCATCATCAACACTGAATGACATCTTTCACTGTGTCTCTTAATCACTGACGCACAAAGCGGAATACAGATTTCCTATGAGTTGACTGAAACAGCAGCTTGCGATTGAATTATTTGTTTATTCACACATTAAATTGTAACTGATGCAATAAAGACAGCAGCGACAAGTGTCTACAAGACAGCGAAACTCCAGCACGTAATTATTTTATATTTAATAACAAGTGAATGACTTGAATTTAATACAATAATTAACAGGAATATTCAATACAGCTGATGTATATTTTTCGCAAAACTTAGCAGACCGACC
Organism: Schistocerca serialis cubense; assembly: GCF_023864345.2. NCBI lineage: Eukaryota > Metazoa > Arthropoda > Insecta > Orthoptera > Acrididae > Schistocerca > Schistocerca serialis. Next base: position 277,628,411 of record NC_064641.1, read on the forward strand.
AGAAAAATTGCATGTATTCTCAGTACACATTACTTTGATTTCTAGAGAAAGCCACAAAATTACGTGTTCTCCAGATGCATCTTAAAGAAAGACAAGAAACCATTCAAAATACTAGAGAGAATGATGTGATATAAGTTGCAACTAACTGAACAGGTACTTTTAGAGTTCATAAATCAGCTTCCAGTTTACGAAAGACGAGCAGCCTGTGAGCCTTTGTGCTACTGCGTGCACCGACACTATTATACTTTATCAGCATGAGTTCTCTGTGCAGAATGATAGGAAAATATCAGTGTGGATATTTAAATCACACGACTGGAACTACCTAAACGTCCACTATTGAAATGACAAAATTAATTCCAAGTATCTCGCCGCACACTGACTCGAGAGCGCAAAATATAAATAAGTGACAAAATCCTACCTCCTAATATCATTCCGGGCCTTTTAACCGGTGTAGTGCAGCAATTAGACGTGGTATGGACTCAACAGATCGTTGGGTCTCCTGCAGAAACGCCGAGCCATGCTGCCTTTATTGCCGTCCATACTTACCAAAGTATTGCCGGTGCAGGTATTTGTATACGACCTGACCTCTTGATTACGTCCCGTACATGTTAGAGGAGGTTCATATCGGGAGGTATGGGTGGTCAAATCATTCGCTCGAACTTTCCAGAATGTTCTTCAAACCAATCGCGAACAATTGTAGCACAATGGCATGGCGCATTTTCACCCCTAAAAATTCCATCATTATTTCGGAAGTCCATGGATGACTGCAAATGGTCTCAGAGTAGTCGAACGTAGCTATTTACAGTCAGTGATCGGTTCAGTTTGACCAGAAGACTGTAAACATGTAAACATAGCCTGCACAGTTATGAAGCCGTCACCAGCTTGCACAGCGCATTGCTGACAAATTGGATCAATGGCTTCATAGAGTTGGCGTCACACTCGAATCCTACCACCAGCTCTTACCAACTTAAATCAGGACTCGTCTTAAAAATCCAAGGACTTCTAGTCATATAGGGTTCAACCAACAAGGTCACGAGCCAAGAAGAAGCGCTGCAGGTGACGTCGTGGTGTTAGCAAAGGCAGTCACGTCGATCGACCGGTGCCATAGCCCGTCAATGCCAAAATTCGCCACAATGTCCTAACGGAAATGTTCGTCATACGCCTTACATTGATGTCTGCTGTTATTTCACGCAGTGTTTTTTGTCCGTTATCACTGACGATTCTATTGCAAACGCCGCTGCTCTCAGTCGTCAAATGAAGACCATCCGGTACTGCGTTGTTCGTGGTGAGAGGTAATGCCTGTAGTTTGGTATTCTCGGCACGTGCTTCACAATGTGGATCTCGGAATACTGAATTCCCTAACGATTTCCGAAATGGAATGTACCGTGCGTCTAGCTCCACCTACTATTCCGCGTTCAAAGTCTTTGGGCTGTGTGGGCTACATGGAATGGACTCGGTCTTCTGGTCAAACTGAACCGATCACTGACAGTAAATGGTTATGTTCCCTTTTGCACCTTGTGTACGCGACATTACCGCCATCTGTATATGCGCATTACGCTATCCCACGACTTTTTTCAACTCAGTGTAGAGTACAATGCAAAGCCTGTTCGAATCTTTATATCTGCATGGGGTGTTCGAGACTCGCTCTTCTCGGAAAGTTGCAAGCAAGCTCAGTTGTGTTATTGTGAGTATGTAGTAAGGTAAGGTGGCGCTACAGGCTTAGGCTGTACTCAGATTTGAATCAGTTTTCTGGGATGACGAAGGGTTAATTATTGTGGATTACTTGCAAGGCCCCTGGAGTTGGCAACATTCCATTAGAACCACTGATAGCCTTGGGAGAGCCAGCCATGTTAGTAGCCTCTAAACAGTGGCAGACTAACGTTTACAGGTGGTTCGTGTTCTAAATTTCTGTCATGTTTTTATGACGTAGAAGGCATATTTGATACAGTAACTCGACGCATTTGGCCTCGTTAATGTAACTTACCTTTTGTTATGCGTTTTCAGTAACCTAGAAGCGAAATATGTTGGCAATCCAGCACTTTCCTTTATACGGAACGAAGAAGTGATGTTCCGTCTATGTCCTGTTCACGAAAACGCTGGGAAAATATTTTGATATGCTGGATGGCTTGCAATATTTCTTTCTCACGGCATTCAGTCAGAGCGTTCTTCCAGTTGTATTGATAGGAAATCTGAAGTCAAATTACAGACATAAAACCACTACAGTTAAAGTAACAAGAGAACCTAAAGTAAAGTGGGACAGCCACTTAAATTTAACTGTAGCAAACGCAGGGAAACGCAGATTCCAAATCTGAATTTTAAATTTGTGGCACGTTGTTCTTCCTGCCCACCCAGCTGACCGTGGCAGCGTTGCTCTGGCCAGAGGACATGGTTCATGTTTATAAAAGAAAATATCCCTTGAAATAATCCACATAAGAATAAAATATGATTCCTTTACACTTTAGGCTATAATCGTAACGACTAGCACACCTGTAAGTGATATACGCTGGCATTTTTTACCAAAATATTTCCACCAGAAGCTTAAGTTTGGGGCTACTTACATGGCAGATATCGGTTTCCAGTTTGCGACGTTATAACAACTTCACTTATCACACACTCACATGTGTTACGCAGACATACTTCAAAGAGCCTGGCTTGACTGATGGCAGCTGATCATGGAATGTCCTTACTGAATGTTACATAGGTAAATTCGCGAATTCAGAAATTAAAAATTGTTGGCAAAATGAAAGTGCAATGAAACAGTTGTTTCATTGCACTTTCATTGCATTTTCATCAAGGTCGGCACTAAAATACTTTTCCGAAGCTGCTTTGAACAAATCTTTCAGTCTTCGCTATCCAACAACACAAAAATTGCAATAATTTTGGTTACCGGTAGAAATGAGTAGCTGCAATGGCATTAACGACACACCATTTTGCGAATTTAGTTTATGTACCCAACTTGAGATTCAATGCCAAATTCAAACTTTCATGTCTAACTACAGCCTTTTAATGTCTTGTGGAACAGTGAAAAATTGTTTTCAGTAAATTCATAAAAAGATTTGTCAACATTAGATTCCACGATGAAGCCCGCCATCAAGTATAATACAAGCAAAAACATCATATTAAAGAAAAAGTGTATTAATCTACAGACTCCAGTGTCTGTCTCGTCAGAGAATTAATAACAAAATAGTTCACATCACACTGTCAAAGCAAAAGCGCCTGAAAATTATTCGTTCACAAATGAAAGCTCTCATAACTAGGAAATCAATTACACACGTTATTACTATTATGAAATTATGGTTGCTAAAGCAGAAAAATATAGAGGAATAATTCTGACAAATAGCAAATGCAGGACATCATACGCCCAAATACCGTCTCACCACATACAATAGACCCCACTAACATCACTCTCTATTATTAATTTTATTAGAGGGAAAAATTATATCCGAACGTATATTTTCACCATGGGGTTAGAGCGTAGATCCCACATAGTAAATATGTAAGGTTACAATTTTTAAAGTTAAGCAAGAAAATCACGAAAGAGAACAAACGTAATTTTACGAGCGTTCTTGAATATTCGTGTGTTTAGGAAAAAGGCACAGTTCGTTCCGATTAATCGCAAATGTCGCAAGACTGATACAAAGAACTACATACCCATGTGCGGTTCTAGTCTTCTTGAAAATCCGCTGTACAGTTCTTCGCCGTCAACATAACACGTTCACGCATATTATGCAAAAATTAATAAAAGGAAAATAGTGAGTTGTTTTTAGGCTCCGGCGCAAGAAGAACAAGCTCAAGATTTTAACGTTAATGTTAAGTTTTCATCCATGATGATGAACCCCCTCCCCTCTATAAAAAAAAAAGAAAACAGAATTGTCTTCATTGAGAGAGTTTATCAGAAATGAATCTCATAGTAATCGAACAAAGTCAAATGTTCACAAGACATTAAAAAATGTGTTACTACTTGTATTTCCACAGAAAGTAGTAATGGTGAAAACTAGACGTTCCTTTGACTATATGCCCAGAAACCAGTACCTATTGAGATGTGGACCATTCAGTGCTCTCATTCCCACCTACCTGCTACGTAGAAGTAGACTGTGTAGGCAGTGCTGATATTATAGGCATGGAGTGAATCACACACTCTTTGAAACGCATCTAGCTCCATCTGGATTACGTCACTTGCATTGCTCACACTAATGTCTCCACAGGGACGACTTGTTGGCCATACATCAGTGCCTTAAAATGTGATCATAGCCACAAATGCAACTGATTCTTGTATGGTGAACTTGGATGCCATGCTTCCGGATCTCCCCGACAAATCTATCAACCATGACACGTTACTGTCACACCATCCGTTGATACTGGCCCCTGCCTTTCATAAAACACAGTTATTACCACTCTGAAATAGTAACGTTCTCCATAACCACTGGTAACTGATCGCGCAGAAATTGGTGATACACAGCAAAGTGTGTCGCGCTATGACTCTGTCACAATTCTTGAGCATACATTGAACCGAAGCGATTCTGATGCCTGATGATTGCCTGAGCTTCTGCAAAGCCCACATGTGCTATTGTGGCAGTTTACAATACCACCTCTTGTGAATCCTGTCGCATCCATAGATTTTATTCAGGCTGTGAACTGTGCACCTTTAACGGCCCATATCTCAACAGGTTTTGTTTTCTGGACATACCTTTGTGGGAACTTCTAGTTTTAACCAGTACTATCGCATGTAGGAACATGTGACAACTTTTTTACACAAAGGGTAAAGATGGTTTTCGGGATAAGTATGTAGTACTGACAATGTCCGTGGATGACATAGTTGTCTAACGGGAGGTTACAAAGTCGCAACCGTGCTACAAAATGGAGAGACACTGCAGATAAGTGTCAGCCCTCAAGGGTAGCGGTTGACCCCCCCATATAAATAAAAGTAATTCAGTCTGCTTTTGGTTCGCTTTTACGGATATCTGAAGTAATTTGACTGCATTGTCAGCGATCAGTGACTGGAATCAAGCGAAACCCTCAAATGTGCAGCAGTTTCTGTGTGGACGGCGAGGAAGAAGTCGTCGGTGGAAGCATGGAGGTGTTAGTCAACGGGACTGGGAGATGCGGCGATAAAAATGTGAGCCTCTGCTGGAAGGCTTGTTGCTCAGGGATGGACGGGTGCTTTGACAGCCCCGGTATGGGGCGTTGCCCGGAGTAGTTTCGCATGTCGCGTGGCAGACACAATTTGTCGCCTTGAACAACGTAGGAACTGCATAAGCAACTGAGACTGAATTTCAGCTGATTCGTAGAGTACCGAGGAGCTGGGCAGCCTGTGATGCAAATATTCGATGGGGTATAGCCAAGCTATCGTGGACATCACCAACCTGGAGGAAGGAAAAGTCTTCTCCGCTAGCCAGGCAAGATGGCAGGATGGAGAAGAGTTATTTTGTTGTAGGTGTAATATAAGGTCCAGTCACATTAATGAAACCATTGTCTATGCGCGACGTCAAAATGCACTGATCACTCACAGAAGGCTGGTGTCAGCACTAACCGTGGAGGGAGAATATATAAAACATGGCGGGGGATACCGAAAACAATGCCGTCGTTGTCGTAATGCGGGAACGGAACAATTCACGTGGCGTCCAAAAGTGCGTGACCATTGGTTTGCAGCCCAAGGGTGGAAACGGTTCTGAAAGAGCTGAATTTATGAACCGTACGCGTGTCGCCGTGGTTAAACTATACAGTGTGTGGGAAAATTTCGAGAACCAAAACTGTCGTTGGGTCATCTGTGGTGAACCATGGGCCGTAGATGAGTAGACCTGCAACTCTTGAGGAACTGAATACTCAGATAAACCAAGTGGGTACTAACTGGGTCTCCTCAACGACTGTTCAGCGTATATTACTGCATAAAGGCCTCTGTATTCGGTGCCTGTTTCATGCAGCAATGCTGTCTGCTGTTTGTCTTCCACAAAAGTTGTCATTTACACTCCAGTAGCACAGCTGGACGTCCACTAAGTAGCGGCAGGTGGTCTTTACCGGTGAATCATGTTTTATGCTCATCTGGACAGAAGGCCGTTGGCGTGACGTCCGTGCAACAATCGTCGCAAGGATCCCGGCCGGAGGAGGGAGCATTATAGTTGGAGAATGTATTCATGGCATTCCCTGGACTATATGATCATTCTGGAGGCCCAGTAAATCACTTTTCGAACGACCTCGTTCGGGCTGTCTGTGTCATCAGTCTTTAGTCGAGAACCCCATCGCAGCTGGCCATGGCACTGGAGTCGGCCTGGCTCCACATCCGTGTCGGTGCCTTCCAGAACTTCACAGACTCTTTTCCGTCACGTCTAGCGTTACAAAATATGGTTTTCCAGATATCTGGCAGGTGGTCACGTCAATGTACTGGGCAGTGTAGATTTAATACAAGGAACACTAGATATGTGCTTTAGTGGCCCGCAGTGTTTGATAGGCATCTGACTGTTGTCAGATTGAGATTACTGTGCGGCGAGTACTGTGTACAATAAACACAACCAGTGGCTGGCGCATGCGTTTCGAATACTAAGTGTTAGTCACAAGTTCAAATGTTACATAGTGTGGCCGTGGGATCAGAAGAGTGTGCACTTTGTGTTGAGTTTTATCTCCCTCCTAAGAACGTGTTGTAGATTGGTACAAGGGACAGTTCAATATTTTGTTTGAAACTATGTTGAAGCCGTTTTCAACTAGCGTATACAGCTCTAAGTTGCCTGAATTTTATGTTGATGTTGCCCTCAGACGAAGTAGACCTGGTAGCCCTGTTTTATGAGGCAGTAGTAAGTTACCGATGAAGGACCTGTGTGGTATAAGTAGAACCAGTTGTGGTTTTGTTTAAATTCCACTGTGTTTATATGATTGCCCGATTGTAGCCGCGCTGTCTAGGGCGCTTTGTCCCGGTCCGTGCCGTTTCCCCCGTCTGAGGCTCGAGTCCTCCCTCGGGCATGGGTGTGTGTGTTGCCTTTGGCGTAAGTTAGTTTAAGTTAGATTAAATAGTGCATAAGCTTAGGGACGAATGACCTCAGCAGTTTGATCCCATAAGACCTTACCACAAATTTCCAAATTTCCTGATCTACAATCAGGAAGAGACTTTGAGTATTGTTCTTTCTAATCTGCTGTTCTTGGTTGGTGCCCGCTTATGTATCACAGGAACTGAAACAAATTTGAGTTGTATGCATATTGTACTAAATATGAAGTTTTTTATTTATTTTATTATTATTTAATTTCTTAATTACGTAAGGATTAGCTCTGGGCATAATAATGTTGAATTATTGTTAACTGGTTAACACCCTATTGATGTCATTGTGGTTGTGTAAAACTACCTATGTTAGTAACACACCCTGTTTAAAAAAAAAGTCTACCCCTGCACAATATCAGCTCAAACCGCTTTCAGCCAAATCCTATCACATAGAAGGAAAGAGTAATTCTCTCTCGAAAGAGATCGATTGTAACGTAGCTGATGGAACAGTTCTTGTATACTACTTGTTGGCCAGAGATCTATACAGACTTGGATTATTGGTAGAGATAGAAAAAATAATTGATAGAAAACTCTGCTAGTCAGCTTGAGATGCTCGCAGACATTCTAACTTCACTGCGGCGGAGGACATTAAGGAAGAGACACTGTGTATCGAGAAGAGCATTTGAAGACTCGTCGTCCGACGCTAAGACTATTGCACAACAAGACTAGCGCATTGTCAGAAGATACTACTTGTGTCGAGTCTCTTGCAACATGGTTCTACGGCGATACGGGAAAGGGGAACGTCGTAGTGTGAGAATGAAACAGCACCGCAATTGGAAACATACTCCAAAGTTGGAGTACAAGTGCCAGTACGATTCTTGCAAAATAGTTCAAGTGGCTCTGAGCACTATGGGACTTGACTTCTGAGGTCATCAGTCTCCTAGAACTTAGAACTACTTAAACCTACCTAACCTAAGGACATCACACACATCCATGCCCGAGGCAGGATTTGAACCTGTGACCATAGCGGTCGCGCGGTCCCACGATTCTTGCCGGCAAGGTGTCTAAATTTGCCCGCAGATTCATAGAGAAATTATTGCGGCATGTGGGCCAAATGCAATTTGGCGTCAAGCCATAGTGGAATGGTTGAACATTTTGATTAAGGCCGCACAGACGTGGGTGATGTTGACCGATAAGGGAGGCCATCGGCATCGACCAAAGAGGAAAATATCCAGGCAATCGAGGAAGAACATCTCATGGACTGAGATTTTCAAATACAGAGGAGGTTGATGCAGCGGTTCCCGAATGGCTCCGCAACCAAGGAGTTGATCCCAACTGTCGAGGAACTAAACAACTGGTAAAACGTTCCGACTGTTGTTTACTGAGACTTGATTACTATGTTGAAAATTAGTGTCATATACCTGTTACTTTGCAGTCCAGTGCAACATTCGAAAAACAATTACTTGGCATATGATAACAACGTGTAACTCAGTGTATGGAGTTCACTCTTACAGAAGGTGATTAAGCTGGTTCTACCTATGCATTTTATGCAACCCGTAACGGCTTCAAAATGTGTGTGCATGATTTTCATATTCTCTCGCTCACTATGTGCAAAATATTAAACCTACCGATAAAATGAACAGGGCCTTTTCATGGCAAATGTAAAGCTGTTAAACTTTTTACCAGCATGCGTTTTCGCTGGAGGGCACGGTTTTCGAGTTATTCAAGAAAAAAGCATTAGGACGTCATTTTTGTACAGTTTTCATTTTTTTAATAATTCTAAAAATACGATGTCTAGCGAAAACGTATCCAGTACAAAATTTAGCTGCATTAAATTTGTTACGAAAAGGTCTAGTTTATTTTTTTCTGAAGGACTAATAGTTAGCACATAGCAAATAAGAGAATATGAAAATCTTGTGCATAGTTTTTGAAGGCTGGGATACGTTTTCTATAGAGTCCGTAGTTCTAGGATTTTTCACAAAAAATCCGCAGAAAAGCTACCTTCAAACACTTTTCTCTTGAATGACTCCAAAACCGTGCCCTACAGCAGAAATGTACCCTGGCGCAAAACTTAACCACGTTACACTTACCACAAAAATGTCCTGTTCATTTTTTCAACAGGACTAACAGTTTGCACATAGTGAGCGAGAAGTTATGAAAATATCGCGTGTTGTGTTTGAATGCAATGCGGGTTGCATAAAATCTGTAAGTGGTGACAGCTGAACCACCCTGAACAATAGTTAGCACAATAGGCTCGGATTCAGTAGGGCGAAGCTTCGTACCTACATCCAGCCATCATGGTCTGGGTTTTCCATGATTTCCGTATTTATTTGAGGCAAATGCCAGAATGGTTCCTTCGGAAGAGCACGGTCGATTTTCTTCCTTGTCCGTCCTGAAAACGAGCCAGCGCTCCATCTCTGATGATGGCACTTCCGACGGGGAGTAAAATTCTAATCTTCCTTTCTTCCTTTTTCGTATATAATGACGTTAAAAATCACAGACCCTAGAGATCGTACATAAGGGCAGAGATAATCTTTCTGCCTGTGTACAATCCGCGAATGGAGTGGGAAGTGAGTATATGATGCTTTTTACACTTGTGCCCAGCTTCGCGTACCACAGGGTGATTTGCTGAGTGAGAATGAAGGTGTAGGTTTTCCGAGATAGTTCTAAATGAGAGCCAATGATATGGCAGTTTGATCAAAACGAATCTGCTAATTATTGCCACAATCGTTCCTCTTCTGAAGTAGTACTTCGTTTATAGCGACCTAGACATGGACAGCACATTCATAACTACCATTTACTCTTCTTCATATGATACATTTTCAAAACGAGCCCAAATCCCACCCTAGATCATCATTAACACGCGCCTTAAAGCTGCGTCGTCCAAAGCTATTAAATATTCAGCCTCACTATTTATCACTTGTCATTTGACAAACCTTACTGATTTTAATGAGCGGTCCACTACGTTGTATTTAAGACCACCTAAGTTAGAAGCGTGTACTGATTTGCTACCAGGAAGCCGTATTCCGGACAGGGCACTAAAATTTCAGTAGCCTAAGCGAACATGTAGTCTCTTTGGTAAATGTTACGTCTGACAGTTACGAAATAAGTACAGAGGACATCCAGGCTTGCCAATGATATCACAAACCGAGTCGCCCTACGGGGTGCCGCATTGGTGAGACAGTGGAGTCGATCGGAAGGCCTGTAGTTTAAATCCCCATCCGGTGATCCTGATACAATTTTCCCTTGGTTGCTGAGATTCGTTCGAGGCAAATGTCAGGGTGGACTGTCGGAAGTAAAAAAATAAGTCCAGGTAATGTTTTTCCCCCTCCCTTACTAATCCGATCTTCTGCTCCGTCTAAAGAACTAGTCGTTGACGATACGTTATTCCTGATTTTCCTTCTTTTTCATCCACTTCGGTGAAATACGCTCTCTGTTTGCATACCGTGCATGCCAGCACTGGAATTAGTAGTTTTAGTTATTTGTCCTCGAATTATTCAATAAATGGTTTTAAAATTATCACATTACATAGAAAGGTATATAAATACTGGAAACCATAACTATATTTCAGTGTTACTATTGCACTGACGGAAAACAATCGCAATACCAAAAAATAATAGATGTAGTAAGCAAAATTTAGGGGATATTTTCGTGTTGGTAACATATTTAATGAGTAACATTGCAAGATCATAAGTTAATATAACTGCGAGATAAGCCATTTCAAATGTGAAATGCTGGTACATTATTAATCGTTGACAGGACGTTGAATACAAGCTGCAAACGTGCATGCATTGCGGTGTACGGGTGCGGGATGTCAGTTTGCGGAATGGAAAATTTGGAAATTTGTGGTAAGTTCCTGTGGGACAAAACAGCTAAGGTCCCTAGGCTTACACACTATTTAATCCAACTTAAACTAACTTATGCTAGCGACAACACACACACACCCATGCCCGACAAAGGACTCGAACCTGCGACGGGGGTAGCCGTGTGAGCCGTGGCAAGGTTTCGAGAGGGTGCGTTTCTGGATGAGGTATCGAATATATTGCTTCCCCCTACTGATACCTCCCGAGGAGATCACGAATGTAAAATTAGAGAGATTAGAGAGTGCACGGAGGCTTTCAGACAGTCGTTCTTCCCGCGAACCATACGCGACTGGAACAGGAAAGGGAGGTAATGACAGTGGCACGTAAAGTGCCCTCCGCCACACACCGTTGGGTGGCTTGCGGAGTATAAATGTAGATGTAGATGTAGATTCCTGCCAAGTCTTTATGCACTATCGCACAAGGAAAATTCAGCTACTCGTAGCCCTATTACACGACCACGTTCAAACTTAGTGAGGTGTTGACAACGGCGTCTTTGTCATCTTAAAGGTGTGCTAGACTAACATCAACTTACCACGCCCAATCTCAAAGGTAACTCTCGTGACCATTTGAAGCAGATCTGATTTTCGTCCTCATAGTGACGCTACCAACGCCACTCTTATGCAGCTGACGTGAAACCTGAATAGACGCCATCTTTCAGCCGTAGAAACACGCCTACCAACTTTTGTTATATTATACGACTCTTTCTTGGTGTTACGATTTTTTTTCGTCAGTGTATTTACTCCGAAACAAATATACACACATAAACGTCATTGTCACAGCTAATAAATTTTTTTTTAGGTTTGTGACCGCATTGTCATATGTAAAACTATCAACGTTTCAATCACTTGCTACAGTGCTTTTGTTGTAAACAAAAACACCCTGCAACGATGATAGAAATGTCGGTAGTTTTACATATTGACAATGCAGTCACAAACCCAGAAACATTTTTATTGAAATATGCACATGTTTACACAGTCTCATTCCCCTTACTTCACTGAGTTTCTTACCATATAACTCTTGTCCACCTGCCTACTGTGCACATCGTGGTAACGCAAACGGAGAGAAAAGTGGACAGCACAAGCACTGAAACAAAGCAAACAATTTATGCAGTACTTATTGTCTGTATATATCCATGATTTGAAGGAGATCCTCTCGCTGGGATACTCTCTTCGTGACGTCTAGTTTCTAAACATTCATTTGCATGGTATAGACACGTTTCTACTCAGTAGCTTATTTCCAAATACGTCTGGCTTTTGTATGCCTTTTTCCTGTGTGGTAGGTAGTTATAAATAGTGTGTCTAGCACCTATGAATTACTTTAATCCGTTACTTTTCAAGACGTTAATCAACAATATTAGTACGTCAATATTTAACAAATATGTAAGGCTATTCCTTAATTAAAACTGTTTCATAGACACACACAATACTTCATTCTCTGAATATATCTCCGTCGGGGTGCCTATTGAGCAAATTGCTAATGAATCTGAAATCCTTATTCTGCAGCACAGGGGTCCTGTTTATGCTTGAATTCCTTCCAGTTCTCCATGTTAGTGTCTACTAATAAATTTTCGGGTAAATTATGCTATAGCGCATTTTTGGAACTGTTTCTGCATTTACTTTCGCTGCCTTTTCGTTAGGAATGTGATGTAAAATTTGGGATAGTTTATGTTGATGTGATGAATCCATGGCACAATGTTATCATCGTATTTGTATACACCGATATATTTTCATACTTTCAAGTGAAATATTAAGTACGAGCAAATCCCTTTTAAATTTAAAGAAATTTTAGTTTTACTTCTACGTTGAGCGTTACCTTTTAGTGACTAATGTCTCGTTTCCATATGTTATTATGAAATTCTAAAGTTACTTCATCTACACTGTAAATGAAGATGAGAACGAATTAAAATTTTAAATGCCACGAGAATAACTAATGTACGCCAACATTCCTGTGAAAAATATACGTGTCAGAGAAAATGAAGCGAAAATTGGACGGAAATATAGGGTGAAATAAGCACAAAAATTAGCCTATTGAGTCAGTAACAAGGGTACGTATTTGGATTTTTCCTTAGTCGTGTAAATGAAAGAACAAGGGCAGTAATTGTGTAGCCAAATTGTCATTTCAGAGCTACAAATCACAAAAAAGTAACAAATGAGTGAACAAAAAGCGAGCGAACAGAAAGCGTTTATTTCCATGATGACTTTTTCTCTGGTGAGAACTTTGTCAGTCTTCAAAACAGTCCGGTGGAACAGTCTGCTTATGAATGAATCTAAGGGAAGTAACGTATAAGCCAAAAGTAAATCATAGGGAAAAACGATGCGATGTCCTGAAACATATAATGCAGATTTGGAGAACTAGAAAATAGAAGCAACAAGCTGCGAGATGTCGAAAGGAAACCTTTGATAGATGCAAAGCAAAATAGCATATCGACGGTATGAGTACACCCACGGCTTACACTACCGAAATGTTCCTGGAACGTGATAGCGTTGTAGGAAGAATAAGGTGAAGGTGAAAATGAACAAAAAAGTGTATATATATATATATATATATATATATATATATATATATATATACAGTTGCTAGAAGGTTATTTGAGGTAATGTTACAAAAACTAGTGAAGCAGGTACCTTAAAAACTGATTTACGATAAAGATATCATCACATTACCCAAAAAGGCAAGAGTATTCAAGCAATAAAATTATAGGGCCATCAGTTTGACATTTCACGCTTGTGAACACCTAACCAAAGTAAAATATGCGACACTGCAGTATCTGTATTATTCCGAATAACGTAGGAATGTTCGTTCGGGCATCTGGACAAAATGGTCGTCGGGACTACATGGACTACCCTAGCACGCCACCACTGGGTAAAGAATGGCTTAGTAGTCAAAGAATCTGCCTAGTAACCAGGAGACCCCAGTTAGAATGCTGGTCTAGCACAAACTTTTAACTTTCCCTATTGATTTAAATCAATACTTACTCGCAGCCAGGTCTGTAATTCCTTCGCGTCTTAATTCATAGTGGCTGCTGGATCAATGCCAAATGTAAATAAATGTATACTGAAATTTATGGATCTCCTTGACTGACTGTGTCAGGATTTGTAAACCCATTACGACAAGACGAATAAAACTCGGAAATATTATTCGTCACGTACATAGCAGTTCCAGAAAATTTCGTTTTGAAGAACATGCATTCCTTGCCATAATCTCACATTTCTTAATACATCACTGATGGAGAAACAAGTGTTCATCAGAGTATCTATGAAACTTCAGTAAGGCGATGCATTCAAAACACTCTTGTTAAAAACATTTGTTAAAATATACGCCGATAGTATCTGAGGGAATACTCATCTTCACCACACGTTATTTAAGTGCCGAATTAACGGTGGCGATGCAAATCAGTGGGTCTTAATGACTTCACAGTATTACCACGACCAAGAAAGATAGTCTCGAATGCCCTCAATGTCGATCGAACGTCAAGCAGTAATTCACCTTCTCATTTTAGATATGACTTAATGTCACTTAATATCGTTCATCATGTCAGATGATTCAAGATAGCCTGCAACTGTGTCATTCATGGTTAAAATAATGAAAACTGCACCAGCTACTTTTTTATGCTTAGCAGAACGCGTTTCGAGAATTTATTCTTATTTACAAGTGCATGTGTGCATTTGTTTACATGAATATGTTTGGTGAGGTTTGCATGTGTGGTTTTAAGCCTCTCTTTCGTGATGATATGCGTGTCTGTGATATTCTGTATAATGGAGGAGCCAAGATATCTTCTAACTTCAGAAAGACGCAAGAGAGGCAGAAAATCAAACAAGCAAATATCACCAAACATATTCAAGGGGAAAAAAAGTGCAAATGGCCCTGAAAACGAGAATAAATTCTCAAAACTCGTTGTGCTAAGCACAAAAAATAAGTAACTGCTGCTGCAGTTTTCATTATTTAAATCATCAACTTATTGTCATCTTTATGGCGGCCGGCTGCAGTTGGACGTAATTTTGCTAAATGGGTGCAAAGTACTGACAATGAAGACTGCTGCTCTAGTAAACATTTGGATATTTAAAATAAGAAATAGAATCCAACTTTGAAAACAGTTCAGGAATTTCGGGAACTTGTACTAATGGAAGTATCGAAAATACATTTCGGTTCACTATAATCCATACCCTATTTCAGCTGATGAATGTAAATTTGAATGTATTGAAAGTGTTCTCATCAGTTTCCTTACAACTCATTTTAGAAAGAAACCTCATCAGTTTCCTTACAACTCATTTTAGAAAGCAATACAAATTGCACCTATAGATACTTTCATTTTTGTCTGAAAAGAAACACTAGAAGTGAAAAACCTTATGCAGACTTCTAGGTATAAAGTTTTGATGCGCTAGTTGGCCTTTTGGGATACACTCAAACCCCGATAGAGTAATATTCACGGATCCAGGAAAATTATGTTGTTATAGCTAAGTTATTGTTATAACGAGGTCTTGTTGATAGTGACTACTACAGTACTGTACGTTAAATATCGGTATATACAGTACTGTAGTGCTTTTCTGAAGAAAAATAACATTCAGAGACAAATAATGAAACAGATTTTGTTCACTCCATTTATTAGTAGAGTAACTTACTTGAGTACAGAAGAATTCACTTATTTTCCTTTGCTTGTTTTTCTTAAGGATTTTCTTGTCTCAGTCTCCTCTAACGAAATGAACTGTTGCGCGGAAACACTGGGGTTGAAGATGCTACTTACTGAATATTTTCCAAATGACTGTGGCCTCTATCAGAGGAGGACGATTCTCACTTATCACAACATTGTCATTATCAGAAACTTCTTCGATGACAGATTCCTCGGTGTATGTTTCAAACACCAACGCCTCATCATTCACTGACACAGAAGCCATTACTAATACATCTATGGTTTTACCGCTTACTACTGAATACATCACAGGACCAGTCTGAATATCATCCAGCATTAGTTTTTTCATCCACCACAACATTCACACCAATTCTTTTTTGTTTTTTGCAGTAGTTCGCAATCACATTCGGCTCTACACAGTTCCAGGCTCCGGTAATCATGTTACAAGCCTGCGGGGACCGACCACCTTTCTCTCTTTCTTTCTTTCTTTCTTTCAATAATTGAGGTCACCTGTGGAAGGAGATCTGAACGGTATTTTGTCTTGAAGTTCTTAACTATCCCCATGTCTAGAAATACATTCTACAATGCTGGTGCATGTTATCATGCTCACCACAATGATCCACCAGGAATTTTCTCATTTTTCCTTGCCAGCTCTTTATCAAACAATAAAACCCGGTCACTAAAGAAAGCAGTCGACATCCATGCTTTTTGATTTGTCTTCTAATTGGCAACAATAAAAGAAATGACATTGGGAATAGGGAAAAATTACAAAATTAATCTGTTAGAGTACTGTATTGTATACAGTCTTCAAGTATACTTATAAAATTACAGCTGCAGGTAATGAATCAACTTATGAATTAAAGGAAAGTGAAATTAAATTCATGTACTCTTACTCGTTAAGCTCGTTCCATTTCTTAAGTATCGGTTGTTGATCGCCTGATCACCATTAGTGTGACCGTATGTGGCCCTGAAGTGTTCCTGCGGAGAAGAACAGTTAGTGGTACGTTAGACACCGTGGTTATAGTGGGTGGGGCAGGTAACAGTATTGACAGAGATCCTGGGTACAGCATAGAGTGTGACCTGGCGAAGATTGCATCAGCATCGAGGCATACCAGTGTTGAGTTTGTATCTGTTCTTGGGCGCCATGACCGACCTCATTTGAACTCTTCTGTCAAGAGAGTTAATTTGGAGCTGGAACGGCTGCTCATGTCGGGTGCGGGGTCACACATTGGTGTGGTTCATGTTGATTCTGTCAGTAGGTGGGATTATACTAGGCATGGCCTTCACCTCAACAGGAAGGGGAAGGGTAAATTGGCTGGGGAAATAGCAGGAAAGTTAAAGGGGGGAGGCACTGTCATGAGTGGTAAAATACCAGTGGTTATAGGATTCAGAAAAGACCCTTTTTTAGGGTAGGGAGGACAGAAAGAAAACAAATTTTAAGAGAGGTTAGAACTGAGACAAACCTTCAGTTTGAGAAAGAAATCAAAAAACATAATTCCAGCTTATTACATCAACATAAACAGCCATTGGTTAAGAATTTTCAACTGTCAGCAGATATTTTAACTCCATCCAATTTTAAGTCAGTCAATGTGAAATGTCAGCTATCTTTATTGCATCAAAATATTCGAGGACTGAGAAATAAAATTAATGAATTAACTATCTGCATAGATGAATTAGAGTCTTCAAACCCAGCTGACATAATCTGCCTCTCTGAACATCATGTGACCACTGGTATAGAACTTTTAAGTGTTACAGGGTTTAGGTTAGCATCTCACTATTGTAGATCAGAAATGGAGAAAGGAGGAGTTGCCACATTCATCAGGAACTGTCATAAATTTAAGAACATAGACATTCATAAATTTTGCCTAGAACAGCATATGGAAGCATGTGCAACAGAATTAGATTTTCACAAAAAATCTTTCATAATATTAAGTGTATATTGAGCACCTGCAGGTAACTTTAATCTGTTTGTAAACCACCTTGAAGCTGTACTGGCCCATTTAACAACCAAAAACAAAGAAATAGTGGTTGCTGGTGATTTCAATGTAGATTTCCTTAAAGACTCTCCCAATAAGAACCTATTTGAGTTAGTAACACTATCATTCAACTTAATTCCCACAGTAAAGTTCCCCACTAGGATAACCACTTGCTCACAAACAGCCATTGATAATATCTTTATAGAAAAGTCAAATGAACAAAATTATATTACAAAACCAATAGTCAATGGCCTCTCAGACCATGACATGCAGTTCCTTCTGTTAAATGTTAATACTGAACAGGATATAAAATCTGTTAAATCTGAGCTCAAGAGGGTAATCAGTAAGCCAAAAATTGATTATTTTAGGACACTCCTCAGAGACATTCACTGGACTGATGTTTACAGTGCTCATGGCATGAATGAAAAATATAACATATTTGCTAATAAAGTGCTTACCTTATTTGAACACTGCTTTCCCCCAAAACTTACCAAGGTTAGAGCAAAGTCTACAAAGAAGCCATGGATTACTCGAGGAATAGGGGTATCTTGTAAAACAAAAAGAAAACTGTATCTGTCAATCCGAAACATTTCCAATGTTGATGCTATAGCACATTATAAGAAATACTGCAAAATATTAAAGACTGTAATACGGATGTCAAAGCAAATATATTACAAGGAAAAGATAGTCATATCAGATAACAAAATAAAGACAATATGGGATATAGTGAAGGAGGAGACCGGTAGAACCAGACATGAAGAGGAACAAATAGCATTAAGAGTAAATGATGCATTGGTGACAGATGTGTATAGTGTTGCAGAACTTTTTAACAAACATTTTATAACTGTTACTGAAAAGATGGGGTTGTCAGGTTCGGTAGATGCTGCTATGGATTACCTTAGACCAGACATTTCAAGTAACTTCCATAATATGAATTTGACCCTCACTACCCCAACAGAAATAATGTCCATCATAAAATCTTTAAAATCAAAAACATCTAGTGGGTATGATGAAATATCAACAAAGTTAATTAAAGAATGTGATTCTGAGCTAAGTAACATATTAAGCTATCTGTGTAACCAGTCGTTTATCAGTGGAATATTTCCCGAATGGCTGAAATATGCTGAAGTTAAGCCACTGTTTAAGAAGGGAGATAAAGAAATAGCATCAAATTTCCGTCCAATTTCACTGTTGCCAGCATTCTCAAAAATTTTCGAAAAAGTAATGTACAGTCGTCTTTATAACCATCTTATCTCAAATAACACACTGTCAAAGTCACAGTTTGGATTTCTAAAAGGTTCTGATATTGAGAAGGCTATCTACACTTACAGTGAAAATGTACTTAATTCATTAGACAAAAAATTGCAGGCAACTGGTATATTTTGTGATCTGTCAAAGGCATTTGACTGTGTAAATCACAATATCCTTTTAAGTAAACTAGAATATTATAGTGTAACAGGAAATGCTGCAAAATGGTTCAAATCTTATATCTCTGGCAGGAAACAAAGGGTGTTATTAGGAAAGAGACATGTATCAAGGTATCAGGCATCATCCAACTGGGAACTAATTACATGTGGGGTCCCACAAGGTTCCATTTTGGGGCCCTTACTTTTTCTTGTGTATATCAATGACCTTTCATCAGTAACATTACCAGATGCCAAGTTTGTTTTGTTTGCTGATGATACAAACATTGCAATAAATAGCAAATCAAGTGTAGTCTTAGAAAGATCAGCCAATAAAATATTTGTAGACATTAATCACTGGTTCCTAGCCAATTCTTTGTCACTAAACTTTGAAAAAACACACTACATGCAGTTCAGAACTTGTAAGGGGTGTCCCAAGAGTATATGTCTA
Organism: Schistocerca serialis cubense; assembly: GCF_023864345.2. Lineage (NCBI taxonomy): Eukaryota > Metazoa > Arthropoda > Insecta > Orthoptera > Acrididae > Schistocerca > Schistocerca serialis. The sequence goes on from NC_064641.1 coordinate 277,647,695, forward strand.
ACATATGATGACAAGAAGATAGAAGAAGTGGACGGTGTTAAATTCTTGGGATTACAGCTTGATAATAAATTCAACTGGGAGGAGCACACCACAGAACTGCTGAAGCGTCTTAACAAATCTCTGTTTGCAATGCGAATTTTGTCAGACATAGGGGATATAAAAATGAAAAAGCTGGCATACTATGCTTACTTTCATTCCATAATGTCATATGGGATTATTTTCTGGGGTAATTCATCAAGCCAAGCTAAAGTTTTCCGGGCACAAAAACGTGCAGTAAGAATTATATGTGGCGTGAACTCAAGAACATCCTGCAGAAGCCTGTTTAGGGAACTAGGGATACTAACTACAGCTTCCCAATATATTTATTCCTTAATGAAATTTGTCATTAAAAATATATCACTTTTTCAAACCAACAGCTCAATTCATGGAATCAATACTAGAAATAAGAATAATCTTCACAAGGATTTAAAGTCACTTAGTCTTGTACAAAAAGGTGTGCATTATTCAGGAACACACATTTTCAATAACTTGCCAGCAGCCATAAAAAGCTTAACAACCAATGAAATTCAGTTTAAGAGAAGCCTAAAGGATTTATTGGTGGCCAACTCCTTCTACTCCATTGATGAATTTCTGAGGAAAACCAACTGATTTGTATATAAGTACAACATAACTTCTGCACAATTTCAGTGCAGTAATGTGTTCACTGAAAATTTGTGTGTGTGTGTGTGTGTGTGTGTGTGTGTGTAAGTATAATCTAACTTCTGCACCATTTCAGTGCAGTAATGTGTTCATTGTAAATAAGTATTACAGTAGTTGTATTACATGTTTCTTACCTTATAAATAAATATAAAACTTTTTTATTTTAAATTCAGTGCAATAGTATTTGTAAAATGACTCTTAGTGTTCATTAAAAAATGACGATCATTCCACTTGGGACCTGTGGAATGGTACATTAGCTTATTTGTTTTAGTTTAAATATTTGTCATGTATTGTTGTTTTTCTGACATGTTCCACATCCTGGAGGACCTCCTCACTACGGATCAATTGGAATGAAAGTAAATCTAATCTAATCTAATCTTAGACTGCTTCCCTTCTTTACATTTTTCTCCTCTAAAGGCCATCGTTTTCTCTGGCATCAGCTCGTAGAACTATCCCGTCTCATCTGCAGTGTACGTGTTTCCAGAGCTGTATTCCTCCAGCAGTTTACATATGGTGTTTATCTGCCAACACTCTGCATCATCTAAAGGTACCGATTTTTCTTCGCCTGAAATCAGTTTACAAATGATTCCATGTCTCTCCTTAAATCTCTGCAACCATCCGTTACTTGCCTTAAAATTAGAATCACCAAACAACTTAGCCACACCTAAGACATTTTGACATGTCAAGGGCCATTAATTAATATGATCTGCGGACGCATCTCATTAACATTGATGTGCCAGTCCATAGTTCCTCGCCACGTGTACCTGTTTCATTCCGTTACCGATGTCTTGGAAATATCCGTATTTGTCTCTGACCTGACCTGCTTCCGAGTTTCAGCTATTGTCCAAATCTTACTATCCAATTCCAAAGCATATTTATATCAACTTAAAAATATTGAAAGATTACAAAAATCGTGAAAATAAACTACCAATGAGCTCAACACAACTCTTCTGACAGAAATTCAAGCTCACCAATGTGCAAACTAAAACAGTTAACTCTAGTTCAAACATAGGACGTCTATGACCTTTTCTATTTGCCGCGCAGCACAGCTCGCCCGTCTCCACTCACCACCTGCTTACCGTCAGCACAGTGTGAAGCGAAGCGTCTGGAAACACGGCGCTCATGGTCACGAGGTTTAACAAACAAGGCGTTGTTGTATCGGTAATAGTTTACAGAGGTTTGCCTGTGTTTCCTACAGGCAAAGATTGGAATTTCGCTACAATCCGTTGCCGCAGACGCAAAAATAAATTTTCCAGAAACAAAAAGCCTCCACAATTACATACTGGATGGTTCATAAAGAATATACGTATTACAAAGTTGAATTTTCTCATTTTGAAAGTACTGAAGTGGTGATCTGTTTTACTTGCTAAAAAACATTCAGATTCCTAGATGATATAAAATATTTCTTTATTTCAGACAACCGGTTTCGACAGATTTGCTGTCATCTTCGGGTCTTAAGAAACACGGTAAATAGCACTACTCAGTTCAAATAAGTTGGACTTATTTTAAACAGCGAAAATCCACTTTACACTGCGTATAATATACCGTTGTAATTATACCTTTTACGCCACTTAAAGTGGATTTTCACTCTTTAAAATACGTCGAGCTTATGTAAACGGATGTCGTACTACACTATGCGGTCAATAGTAGCCGGACACCCCCCAAAACATAACGTTTTTCATATTAGGTGCATTGTGTTGCCACCTACTGCCATGTACTCCATAACAGCGACCTCAGTAGTCATTAGACATCGTAAGAGCAGAATGAGGCACTCCGTGGAACTCACGGACTTCGAACGTGGTCAGGTGATTGGGTGTCACTTGTGTCATACGTCTCTATGCTAGATTTCCACACTCCTTAACATCCATAGGTCCACTGTTTCCGATGTGATAATCAAGTGGGGACATGAAAGGACACGTACAACACAAAAACGTACAGGCAGACCTCGTTTATTGACTGACAGGGACCGCCGACAGTTGAGGAGGGTTGTAATGTGTAGGCAGACATCTATCCAGACCATCACACAGGAATTCCAAACTGTTTCAGGGTCCACTGCAAGTACTATGACAGTTAGGGGGGAGGTGATAGAACCTGGATTTCTAGGTCGAGCGGCTGCTCTTAAGCCATACATCACGGCGGTAAATGCCAAACGACGCCTCGCTTGGTGTAAGGAGTATAAACGCTGGACGAATGAAAAGAGGAAAAACGTTGTATGAAGTGACGAATCACGGTACACAATGTGGCGATCCGTTGGCAGGGTGTGTGTATGGCGAATGCCAATTGAACGTCATCTGCCAGCGTGTGTATTGCCAACAGTAAAATTCGGAGGCGGTGGTGTCATGGTGTGGTCGTGTTTTTCATGGAGGGGACTTCCACCCCTTGTTATTTTGCGTGGCACTATCAAGGCACAGGCCTACGTTGACGTTTTAAGCATCTTCTTGCGTCGCAATGTTGAAGAGCAATTTGGGGATGGCGATTGTATCTTTCAGCACTATCGAACACCTGTTCATAGCGCACGGTCTGTGGCATCGTGGTTGCACGACAATTACATCCCTGTAATGGACTGACCTGAACAGAGTCCTCAGCTGAATCCCACGGAATACCTCTGGGATGTTTTGGAACGCCGACTTCTTGCCAGGCCTCACCGACCGACATCGATACCTCTCCTCAGTGCAGAATTTTGTGAAGAATGTCTTGCTATTCCCCAAGAATCCTTCCAGCACCTGATTCAACGTGTGCCTGCGAAAGTGGGAGCTGTCATCAAGGCTAACCGTATTGAATTCCAGCATTACCGACAGAGGGTGCCACGATCTTGTAAGTCATTTTCAGCCAGGTGTCCGAAGACCTTTGATCACATAGTGTATGTACTGTGTTTTTGTGACGTAACAAGCATCTGTGAGCGATATACAAAAGGATATGCCTTTTGCACAAGGTGCTTTATGATTTGAAATATGTTAGTTAGTTAATTAGGACAAACCGTTTATAATGTGCTGCTTTTTATCCTCTTGACAATTTGGCATGAGGTTTCAATGTATACTGACTACTTTTTACAACAAAAAGACTTTTAAGAATTGAAGATGACAGCAGAGTTCGTCGAAACTGGTTGTCGTAAATATAGAAGAATTTAATGCGATCTAGCTGTTGAATGCTTTCAAGTATTACGAAGTAGTATGCTGTTAAAACTATCGATCGTGGTGCCACGGCTAGGTGTTGAAGGAACGAATGTATTAACTAGTTTATATTCATTGGCGCAAAATGTAGGTTGTCTTCTGTTTGCTTAGTTACCGTTACGGGTTTCAAAATGGATAATCCGTAGCAGAAATCATTTTGTGTTCTCAAGTTTGCAAAGTGTATTCACTGATTATTGTGCAAAGACGTTTTCGGAGGAGGTACCAAACTGATCCCCCGATTGGGTGAAACATTCGCCGATGGTATTGTTAGTTTGTAGACGCAGGATGTGGTTATAAAGGAAAGGGTCCTGGTTGTCCCCGTGTTTCCGACGAAAATGTCGCATGAATTCAAACCGCTTTCCAACGTCGACCTAAAAAATCAACTCGTCGTGCCAGTCGGAAGTTTTAACATCCTACATTAGCAGTTTGGTTTGTTTTGAGACGTCGGATGGTTATGAAGCCATACAAGTTACAGTCGTTACAGGCTATAGCCATGACGACAAACGTTAACGATAGAATTTGCCAACCAGCTTCAGAATGCTACTGATCATGATAACACTTCCGCACAACGCGTTGTGTTCACTGGTGAAGCGACTTTTCATCTTAGTGTGTAAATAAACAAACACGATCTTCAAATTTGAGGTGATTTCCCTAAATCGCTCCAGGCAAATGCCGGGATGGTTCCTTTCAAAGGGCACGGCTGACTTCCTTCCCCGTCCTTCCCTAATCCGCTGAGACCGATGACCTCGCTGTCTGGTCTCCTTCCCCAAAACAACCAACCAACCAACACATTTGAGGCCTACATAACCTACACGCACACACTGAATATGTACTAGATTCACACAAAATCAATGTGTTTCTTGCAATTTCGCATTCATCTGTTTACTGTCTGTTTTTCTTTAATGGAAATACGGTGAACGGTCTGCAGGATCGTGGTAAGTTACAAAATTGGTTGTTTCGGAAGCTGAACGAGGACAACTTCACTTTTTAAAAAGTTGGGGCGCCCCCTCACTGCATTCACAAAGTGCATGAATATCTAAATGATATTGGATTGGTTATCAAGCAACCGGCGACTTAGGTCTTCGCACCTGGCCTCCACGGTCACCGGATGTGACGCCCTGTCACTTCGTCTTGTGGGGTTTAATTATGGACTATGTTTACGCACCAACACTACCACAGACCCTAGAAGAAGAATCAGATACGTACTGCAATAACATCAGTGACGACTGACATGCTTACTCGAGCATGGGAGTAATTCGAGTATCGATGTGGCATTGTTCGTGTCGCTGGTGGAGGACACGCTGAACATCTGCAATCCAAATTTGAAAGTTTCGTAAATATGTGTCCCAAGTTTCATAATTGTATTTCTTACAGTTTAATAAATATCTGCGTTAGAAAAACGTATATTATTTTTGAAACACGATTTATGTACACGTCCCAAAGTTGGTACTCATTACCATCGTTTTATTGCAAGGCCACTCATGAACCCTAAATCCTCTACGCTATGTGCACAAATGAAGATTTATAAACCAGGGTGTGTGATTCACCGAGTTTCCAATGGGATAGAAAGCCCAGGACAACTAGTTTTTACATATATAATACGGTTTTTGCAACAGAGTGTTGATGTTGAAGAAAATTTTGGAATTCGTAACAGAGGAGAACTGATTAATCTATTGTGTGACAAAGCTTTTTCTTCCGACAGGATTCTATTCTCTTTACATATTAAAAAACTATATACGAATATCCCCATTAATGATTCTATTATCTTTATCGAAAGCAATCTCCCTAGGCAGCATCGACTCACTGTAGACGAGGTCACCGAAGCCATTTCACTTCTTAAATTAACCACTTCATATGACCGTTTTTCATTCAGTAACCAGTCTTATAAGCAAACAAGTGCTTAGGCCCGGGTGGCTGTCTGGCGGGCTCCATTGCCGATGTTCTTGTTAGTTATTTACAATGTAGTTATTTTAAGAACGCCACAGGTATGGATCCAAGTAGATCCTTTTCTGCAGCCGTAACGTCGATGACATTTTTACTGTCTTTGAAGCTGGTGTGCAAGGAGTTCCGTGTTAGTTGATAGTTTTTAGTTAGCTACACCTTCAGGTGGCTTTGAATCACGAGCTAATGGATGACAACAGGCTTCTCAGTTATCTGGATCTGAAACTACGACTAGACGGAGGTAGTGCCAACTTTGACATTTTTATCAACCATTCCTCTTCTTGTCATTCTTATCGGCACTATATGAGCTTTTTCAAATCAATGATTCTGTATCACGAAACTTCTCTTATGTCAGCTTTCCATCGAGAAAGAAATACCAAACATCATGTATATTGCAATCAGCAACGAATAGAACCGTAACATTATAGATGATCTTTATCAACAAAAAACCAGTCCTGGTGAATCTAAATTTCAACTACGTCAGTTGCCTGGTAATACCAGATTTGTCAGAATCGCTTTCACAGGCACTTTATGTATGAGTTCGCATAGCTATTTAGAAAACACCATGTGGACGTCGCTGTCGACAAACAAAGTCCAGTATCGGTAATGAAGTATCTACCTTAGACAAATACGCTGACTCCAGGGTTTACATACTGAAGCTCCAAAGAAACTGGTACAGTCGTACGTATTCAAATGCAGAGCTATGTGAACAGGCAACGCTGCGGTCGGCGAAGTCTATATAAGACAAAAAGTGTCTGGCGCATTTTTTAGATCGGGGTCTGCCGCTATAATGGTATGTTATCAAGATTTAAGTGAGTCTGAATGTGGTGTTAAAGTCGTCGCATTAGCGACTGGACACGGCATCTTAGAGGTAGCGGTGAAGTGGGGATTTTCTCGTACGACCGTTTCACGAGTGCACCATGAATATTAGGAATCCGATAAAACATCAAATTTCCGACACTGCAACGGCTGGAAAAAGATCCTACAAGAACGAGACCAACGAAAACTGAAGAGAATCGTTCAACGTGACAGAAGTAAAACCCTTCCGCAAACTGGTGCAGATATCAGTGCTGGGCCATGAACAAGTGCATGCGAACTGTTCAACGGAACATCATCGATATGGGCTTTCGGAGCCGAAGGCTAACCTGTGTACCCCTGATGACTGCACGAAACAAAGCTTTACGCCTCGTCTGAGCCCGTCAACACCGACATTGGAATGTTGATGACTGGAAATATATTGCCTGGTCGGACAGTCTCGTTTCAAATTGTATCGAGCTGATGGATGTGTACGGGTACGGAGGCAACCTCAAGAATCCATGGACACTGCACGTCAATAGGGGACTGCTCAAGCTGGTGGTGTCTCTGTAATGGTGTGAGGTGTGTGTAGTTGGAGTGATATGGGGCTCTTGATACATCTAGATACGATTCTGACAGGTGAAACTTATGTAAGCATTCTGTCTGATAACCTGCATCCATTCATGTCCATGGTGCATCGCGACGGACTTGGGCAACTCCAGAAGGAAAATGGGACAGTTTACAGGTCCAGAATTCCTACTGAGTAACTCCAGGAACACTCTTCTGAGTTTAAAAACTTCCACTGGCCACCAAGCTCCCGAGACATGAACATTATTGAGCATATCTGGGATGCCTTGCAACGTGTTTTTCACAACAGATCCCCAGCCCCTCTTACTCTTATGGATTTACGGACATTCCTGCAGAATTCATGGTGTCAGTTCCCACTAGCACTACTGAAGAGATTAGTTGAGTCTATGCCTCATCGTGTTGCGTCACTAATGTGTGCTCGAGGGGCCCTATACGATATTAGGCAGGTGTATCAGTTTCTTTGGCTCTTCGGTATAGAATTGAGTTCGTCGACTGTGAAGCTTAAAATGTGTGCCAGACTGGTAGGAAGTTTCGAACAAGATTCAGTGAACATTTAATTATCACGAAAGGGCAGATTAAACAGCATTCGGCTTTTGCTGAGCACCTAAAATAAGTGGCCGCTGCACCCCGACTTCGAAGAATTTGCATACAGTCCACACAAGAGACAAAGCTAAATCTTTTAGAGAAAATGGAAATTCCTTAGCACTCGGGTACAGGGAATGGTTAGTTATTGAATAATCAATCAGTTAGAGCCAAAATGTTTTTCTGTGATATTATGATAAACACTATAGCAACCCGCCAATAGTTCTTTATGGTGAATGTGAGACTACCTCATTCATTCCTTTAACTTCAGTTTTTTTTTATGTTCTGCTTTACTCTCATCTTAAGTACTACCGTTAGGCATGTTTTAACAAGCAATTTCATATATTACAGAAATCATTTAATCCCTACACAGCCTGTGTCTTTGCAGTATTTTATTTCTATACCTGTAATAATATGGGTCAAATGGTTCAAATGGCTCTGAGCACAATGGGACTTAACATCTGAGGTCATCAATACCCTAGAACGAAGAATTACTTAAACCTAACTAACCTACTGACAACACACACGTCTATGCCCGAGGCAGGATTCGAATCTGCGACCGTAGCCGTCGCAGGGTTCCGGAGTGAAGCGCCTAGAACCGCTCAGCCACCGCGGCCGACCCTGTAGTAATAATTTTACTGTTAACATGATTGCTTTCTGCCTAAGTAATTTAACTGTATGGTTCAAATGGCCCTGAGCACTATGGGACTTAACTTCTGAGGTCATCAGTCCCCTAGAACTAAGAACAACTTAAACCTAACTAACCTAAGGACATCACAAACATCCATGCCCGAGGCAGGACCCGAACCTGCGACCGTAGCTGTGTCGCGGTTCCAGACTGTAGCGCCTAGAACCGCTCGGCCACTCTGGCCGGCAATTTACTGTACAGCCGTTTTCTTCAGTACGTTAGTTAACTAACGCCGTCTACACTTAACGAATGTCTCTACGGTTGTATAATCTTGTCTTTACGGTACTATGTTTGTATGGCAAGCTGCTAGTTCTGATGTATCTTTGATTAAGACCGCATTGAATTTACATTTTTTCCGCTCTATGCTGTGTACTCCGGAATGCGGTTGGCCCCTTATTATGTAAGCTCTTTTAAATACTTTTCTTGGTTCGCCTTAGTTCTTCTTTCCACTGGATATTGTAGTTATATTTCGGCATTTCATTCCCGGTTTCGTGTCCCTTATGATTTTATCTTCCTAATGCCGATAGGACGATGTTTTCTTATAATTTTTATCCTAATGACATATTAGAGGACGGATGTTGGTTCCTCACTTTACTTATTACGTAAATTCACAGTCATTGTTACTTACAGAGATGGTTACATACCCTGGAACTTTGTCACATACTATTCCCATCCCTCCGTTTTAAATGTACCTATTCCTCACAATGTTATTTTACACTCCTAGATTAATCTAGAGATGCCCCACAGGTGCGAAATGCATCATTGGCAATAAATAGATAGAAAAATTTGCAACCAACACTGACTCATGGGGGATTGTAATGCGGTTGTATGGGAAGTAGTACAAGAGAGTTACGAGAAAATATGGGCTTTATAATAGGTATGAGAGCAGATATGTTATAAAATAGACATGTAGATGATCATTGCTGACCGGAAGCCGTGTTGAAGGACAAAAGGTTTTGTGATAATTCGCGGAAATAAAAGAAATTCTAACTAAATCAGTTCTGCAATAAATATCAGTTATTTATTCTCAATACTCTGTTCAAAAGTCACGACCGGAGGAGGTGTACTTGGAAAAGATCGCGAGATATGCGGAGATTCCAGCTGGATTATGTCATGATTAGGCGGAGTTCTGGAGTCAGATACTGGATTGCAAGACGTACCCACTAGGAGATACCGACGCAGATAACAATTTGGTAATGGTGAAGAGTAGGCTGAAATTTAAGAGATTCATCAGGAGGAATCTTTTGGCAAAGGAGAGAGATCTGGAAGAACTAGGGAATGAAGATATAGACTTGTAGTATTCTGAGGCGAAAGAGATAGCGATAATGAATAGCTCAGTAGTGGAATAATCTAAAAAGGGCAATCACAGATGTTGGAAAGGAGAATGTAGATACAAGAAAGGTACCTTCGAAGCAACCACGGGTGGCAGAAGAAATACATCGGTTGACCTACGAAAGAAGAAATTACAAAAATTTGCAAATACAGATAGTTGTTACTTAGGAACGAAATAAGTAGGACGTACTGGGCAGATAACGTGAAATGATTGCATGCAGATGTGAAGAAATCGGAAAAGGAATGGTTCTCGAAAGGGCAGACTCAGCGTATCGCAAACTAAAAATACCATTCGGAGAAATTAAAATCAATGCCGATAACATTAAGAGTGCAACGGAAATTCCAGTTTTAAAAGCAGAGGAAAGAGCGGATAGATGGAGAGAGTATACCGAAGACCTCTGTGAGGGGGAGGAATTGTTTGACGGCGTGATAGAAGAGGAAGCAGCTGTCAACAGAGAAGAGATACGGGACCCAGTAATAGAATTTAAAAGAGCTATGGACAATTTAAATTTAAATAAGGCAGAAGGGACAGATAAAAATCAAACGGAATTTCTAAATTAATTGGGGGAAGTTGTAACAAAACGGTTATTGACGTTGGTGTGTAGAATCTGTGACTCTGGCGATACTGCAACTGACTTCCGGAAAAACGTCATCCACAGAGTTCCGAAGACAGCAAGAGCCGAGAAGTGCGAGAATTATCGCACTGTCAGCATAACATTTCAATCATCCAAACTGTTAACAACAACGATATACATAAGTATGGAATTGGAAACTGAAGAGATGTTGACCTTAAGGAAGGTAAAGGCACCAGACAGGCACTTTTGGCGTTGCGGTTGATAATGGGAACAAGACTGAAGAAGCGTTCGACAATGTCAATGGTGCAACATGTTAGATATTCTGATAAAAGTAGTTCACTATAGGGGTGTACGGGTAAAACACAACATGCTCAGGAACAAGGAGGGAAAAATAAGACTTGAAGACGAAGAACGGCCAGCTACTGTGGCCGAACGGTTCTAGGCGCTTCAGTCCGAAACCGCGCTCCTGCTACGGTAGCAGATTCGAATCCTGCCTCGGGCAGGACATGTGTAATGTCCTTAAGTTAGTTAGGTTTACGTAGTTCTAAGTCTAGGGGACTGATGACCTCAGATGTTAAGTACCATAGTGCTTAGAGCTATTTGAACCATTTGACGAAGAACGAAGTAGTAGGACTAAAGCGGGTGTAAGACAAGGATGTGGTCTTTCGTCCCTACTGTTCAATCTATACACTGCAGAAGCAACGACGGAAATAAAAAATAGTTCAAGAGTGCGCTTAAAATACAGGTGGAGAAACAACAATGAAAAGTTTCGTTGAGGATATTGCTTTCCAGAATGAAAGTGGAGAAGAATTACGAGATATGTTGGATGGAATGAATACTGTAATGAATACAGAGAATGGACAGACAGTAATTCGAGGAAAGACGAATGAAATGAGAAGCGGAAACTTGATACCAGTATTATGGACCATGAAGTAAAGAAAGTTAATAAATTCTTCCTAGGCAGTAAAATAACCCATGACGGAGTAAGGAGTACATAAGAAGCACACTAGCAGTGGCAGAAAGGACATTCCCGGCCAAAAGAAGTCTACCGGTATCAAATAGACGCCTTAATACGAGGAAGAAATTTCTGAGAGTGTACGTTTGAACCACTTCGTTGTATGATAATGAAATATGGACTGTGAGAAAACCGGAATAGAAGAGACTCGAAGCGTCTGAGATGTGGTGATATAGAGGAATGTTGAAAAATTTGATGGGACTGCTAAGGTAAGGAACGAGGTGGTTCTCCACAGAACCGGCGAGGTTAGGAATATGTGGAAAACACTGACAAGAAGAAGGATCGGGATGACAGGACATGTGTTAAGACATCAGGGAACAAAATCGATAGTACTAAATGGAGCTGCAGAGCGTAAAAACTGTAGAGGAAGATAGAGAGTGTGATACATCCAACATCAAACTGAGGACGTAGCTTGCAAGTGCTACTCTGAGATGAATAGGTTAGCACAGGAGAAGAATTCTTGAAGGCCTTTAACGAATTTGGAGGAAACGAAGTATCACTTGCATAGATGAGGATGGAGTTGTCGGTTATATGAGTATGGTCGTTCATTGTAGGCATGTTCTGAGGATGAGGAGTTTCAGTCTATCGTGCACTTTCTATTCGAATATTTGGATTGTTATAATCTGATTTTCTTGGTTTCCTTCTGGTTATTAAATTGTAAGCAAGGGTTTAGAAGTTGTAAGATGAACCGCAGTACTAACTTTCAGCAGATTTGTACAAATGATTCGTGGTTGCCCTCTTAGGTACTCTTCAACATTTTTCGTTTCAAGCAGTGTTTAGTAAGGACGTCAGTGCACAACGACGAGTTGATGAAAGTTGTACCTCACATATACACTGCCGGTCAAAAGTTTTCGATCACCGACGATAAAAACTATTTACTGCATTTAAATGTACAAACACAATTTACAAACTTATTAGACCAAAAAAGTAATTACTTTCTCTTTCCATCATTAAGTACTATATAATGTGATACAGATTTTAGCCTTCTCAATGAATCGACCTTTTGCCCTGAGAAGAGCTGTACTAATTCTTAACATCCTGAAGATAAAATAGTGTAGAGTGTTTGCAGGTACTAGAGTTCACTATTTTTGTGAATTATTCTATAGATCCCCAACATGAAATGACCACACTTTTCTGACCTCTCCCTTTCAAATTCATCCCGTAAGGGTTTAATGGGATTTTGGTCAGGTGACTGTCTTGTCAGCTCCCACGTTTCGCATTTCTACTGACATATCCTCCCCACAATTTGGAAGCCTGTTTGGGATCACTGCGCTGCTGCAGAACAAACGCACGGCCAATAAGTACCTTGACAAATGGCACTGCCTTGTTGAACAGTGTACCGTGATATCGTAAATGTTCTAATATTTCTCACTAGCTCACTGATTTTATCAGCCGCAAAACGTGGCCACACCATGTCTGACGCTCCACCATGACTCATCATTCGCGTCACGTACTGACTCTCCATATGTTCTGCATGAGGTCGACGAACAAACATTCGATGATGGATTCCGAAATCTTCAGACTCAGATTCTTCTGTGAATAACAACTTGGACGCGCCAGTTTCAGTGTTACAGTACCAATCGCGATCTTTACACCTTATTTTGTTTCCGCAATAAAGCTTTTTTGGCTGCTGTGCAGCCCTTTAAACCTTGTTCACGAGGAAGGTTTTTTACTGTTGGGACAGAGATTGGAGTTGTAGCATACTATTTGCTTTCTTGGGAATGTCAGGCTCAGTACGAGTCCTCTCACGTTTACTGTATACACATATGAACTCACCTTCCCTGTATCATGTTAGTCGGGGTCTTACAGATCGCGAAACACTTGCGTTGTCACCATTTTGCTTGATCTGCTGCAATATATAAACCATTGTAGATGAGTCTATGTTAACCTTTGTTGCTCTTGCTCTCTTAGAATATCCTTCCTGATGCAGAGCTACAAGAACAGTCTGGTCTTCACTTACGGTCTCTTGCTTCCGTTCTATTTGGAGGTAATATGGCATGAACCTGACTGGGCATACAAGCACACTATCAGAAGCACACAATGCAATGTAGACTAATGCTGTTAGCCACACAGACAGCTGAAGGAATTAGACATATTCGAATGGAAATATCTTAGGTAAAGCCGTGCCAGTGCTGTTGTGGATACTTGTCAGCGGCTATGGCTTATGTGAACAACAGGAGAAATACGCAACGGAGACGCTTAGTCTTTGTACGTTTATACTTTGTTATTGTCAGAACGGGTATATGATATACGATCCAGTACTGTATATCAGGGCTGGCCAAATTTCGGTTCGCGGTCCATGGCCAGGCAAGAGTGCCTAAGCGCTCAGCCTCGCATCACATGTCCCCCACAGCCACACCACGCTGTCTGAGCGCCAGGAGGGGCAAGAGGGGTAAACTACGAATGCGCCGCATTTAAATGGCACTGCAGTTGCGCTTCATACGACTTGGTTTTACATTTCACATTTATCAACAACACTGATAAGAAACAAAGCAGATATCCAGTATTATTTACTTTGGTGGGGGGAGGGGGGGTTAAAGACATAATATAATTAATTTTTCTCGCCTACAAATCTGTCGGCATACAGAGAGAAGCAGACAATTCCACAGAATTTCGCACTCAAACTGCCACCTAATAGTAACTTATTTAGTCTCATAATCGAAAGTAAGTATTGTAACTCATTGGTAACCTAATTATGGAGACTGCATGAATAAAGCAATGTAGACGTCCTATACAGGTTTAACGTAATAAGATTTGTAATTAAAACTGGAACTACGTTGAAGATCAGTCTTTTACATCTGCACTTGCCAGGGGTGCTCTGAACTGAAACGGCAAAAGTCTCGAAAACAGCTGTAAGATAAATAATTTTCTCAAAATCTATATAAAACTATCCTCGTAATTGTATGTAAATTGAAGGTAGATGGAGGTGAACTAAAAGGAGAGGGAAGGGATTACTGATGTCAGCTGCATCGGGACATTTCGCGGAATCAGCGGTGGGAACCGACTCGTGGAGATAACATCTTGGACCTACTGATAACAAACAGACCCGAACTTTTCGACTCTGTAAGTGCAGAACAGGGAATCAGTGATCATAAGGCCTTTGCAGCATCCCTGAATATGGAAGTTAATAGGAATATAAAAAAGGGAGGAAGGTTTATCTGTTTAGCAAGACTAATAGAAGGCAGATTTCATACTACCCAAGAGATCAAAACGAAAGCCGGCCGGAATGGCCGAGCGGTTAAAGGCGCTACAGTCTGGAACCGAACGACCGCTACGGTCGCAGGTTCGAATCCTGCCTCGGGCATGGTTGTGTGTGATGTCCTTAGGTTAGTTAGGTTTAAGTAGTTCTAAGTTCTAGGGGACTTATGACCACAGCAGTTGAGTCCCATAGTGCTCAGAGCCATTTTTTTCAAAACGAAAATTCCTGTTCTGACACTGACAATGTTGAGTATTTATGGAAAAAGTTCAAGGCAATCGTGAAATGCGCTTTAGACAGCTACGTGCCGAGTAAAACTGTGAGGGACGGGAAAAAACCACCGTGGTTCAACAACAAAGTTAGGAAACTACTGCGAAAACAAAGAGAGCTTCACTCCAACTTTAAACGCAGACAAAACCTCTCAGACAAACAGGAGCTAAACGATGTCAAAGTTAGCGTAAGGAGGGCTATGCGTGAAGCGTTCAGTGAATTCGAAAGTAAAATTCTGTGTACCGACTTGACAGAAAATCCTAGGAAGTTCTGATCTTACGTTAAATCAGTAAGTGGCTCGAAACAGCATATCCAGACACTCCGGGATGATGATGGCATTGAAACAGAGGATGATACGCGTAAAGCTGAGGTACTAAACATCTTTTTCCAAAGCAGTTTCACAGACGAAGACCGCACTGCAGTTCCTTCTCAAAATCCTCGCACAAACGAAAAAATGGCTGACATCGAAATAAGTGTCCAAGGAACAGAAAAGCAACTGGAATCACTCAACAGAGGAAAGTCCACTGGACCTGACGGGATACCAATTCGATACGTGAAAGAACTTGCTCCATTCTAACAGCCGTGTACCGCAAGTCTCCAGAGGAACGGAAGGTTCCAAATGGCTGGCTCTGAGCACTATGGGACTCAACTGCTGAGGTCATTAGTCCCCTAGAACTTAGAACTAGTTAAACCTAACTAACCTAAGGACATCACAAACATCCATGCCCGAGGCAGGATTCGAACCTGCGACCGTAGCGGTCTTGCGGTTCCAGACTGCAGCGCCTTTAACCGCACGGCCACTTCGGCCGGCAAGGTTCCAAATGATTGGAAAAGAGCACAGGTAGTCCCAGTCTTCAAGAAGGGTCGTCGAGCAGATGCGCAAAACTATAGACCTATATCTCTGACGTCGATCTGTTGTAGAATTTTAGAACATGTTTTTTGCTCGCATGGCATGTCGTTTTTGGAAACCCAGAATCTACTATGTAGGAGTCAACATGGATTCCGGAAACAGCGATCGTGTGAGACCCAACTCGCTTTATTTGTTCATGAGACCCAGAAAATATTAGATACAGGCTCCCAGGTACATGCTATTTTCCTTGACTTCCGGAAGCCGTTCGATACAGCTTCCCACTGTCACCTGATAAACAAAGTAAGAGCCTACGGAATATCAGACCAGCTGTGTGGCTGGATTGAAGAGGTTTTAGCAAACGGAACACAGCATGTTGTTATCAATGGAGAGACGTCTACAGAGGTTAAAGTAACCTCTGGCGTGCCACAGGGGAGTGTTATGGGACCATTGCTTTTCACAGTATATATAAATGACCTAGTAGATAGTGTCTGAAGTTCCATGCGGCTTTTCGCGGATGATGCTGTAGTATACAAAGAAGTTGCAGCATTAAAAAATTGTAGCGAAATGCAGGAAGATCTGCAGCAGATAGGCACTTGGTGCAGGGAGTGGCAACTGACCCTTAACATAAACAAATGTAATGTATTGCTAATACATAGAAAGAAGGATCCTTTATTGTATGATTATATGATAGCGGAACAAACACTGGTAGCAGTTACTTCTGTAAAATATCTGGGAGTATGCGTACGGAACGATTTGAAGTGGAATGATCATATAAAATTAATTGTTGGTATGGCGGGTACCAGGTTGAGATTCATTGGGAGAGTGCTTAGAAAATGTAGTCCATCAACAAAGGAGGTGGCTTACAAAACACTCGTTCGACCTATACTTGAGTATTGCTCATCAATGTGGGATCCGTACCAGATCGGGTTGACAGAGGAGATAGAGATGATCCAAAGAAGAGCGGCGCGTTTCGTCACAGGGTTATTTGGTAACCGTGATAGCGTTACGGAGATGTTTAGCAAACTCAAAAGGCAGACTCTGCAAGAGAGGCACTCTGCATCGCGGTATAGCTTGCTGGCCAGGTTTCGAGAGGGTGCGTGTCGGGATGAGGTATCGAATATATTGCTTCCCTCTACTTATATATCCCGAGGAGATCACGAATGTAAAATTAGAGAGATTCGAGCGCGCACGGAGGCTTTCCGACAGTCGTTGTTCCCGCGAACCATACGCGACTGGAACAGAAAAGGGAGGTAATGACAGTGGCACGTAAAGTGCCCTCCGCCACACATCGTTGAGTGGCTTGCGGAGTATAAATGTAGATGTAGATGTAGATGTAGACGAGTGAAAATATGTACTGTACCGCGCATCGAGCCCAGGATCTCCTGCTTACTAGGCCTGTGCGTTAGCTGCTACCCTGTCTGGGCCACAATGTTACCGCAACTGTGCGAATTATCTCAGGACGCCTCACGGCCGATTCACATTCCCACCGAGCGCCACCAATCCGTACAATCTCTGTCCGTTTTCTTCATGCTCTCTATTCTGAGATTCCCGCAGGAGGTAGGTCGAACTTTTACAGCCCCACTGAAGAAGGTGGATCAATTGTCCATCTAGACGAATCATTTGAATGCGTGGTTCATGTTCTTTCGAACATCTCCAAAAGGACCAACATCATACACTCACATGATATTCCTGTAATTCTTTCAAATCCATAGTGAATTTTTCAGACCTCACATTTCCTTTAGCGCCGGTGTGCGTAGGGAACTTTATTCTCAGTATGTGGCTCTTCTACAACGCAATTTTCTTTTTAAACACATCCTAATCGAAGAAGTTACCCTGCAATGTGTCACTGTGGGCAGTGTGCAGTCAAGCCTACTGAAACTTCGAAGTCTGCAATCCCTTCCTGATGTTCTTATTTTCGTTCGTGCACTTCTTTTTCCTCTATAAATTCAACAGTAGTGAGTTTCAAATCGAAAAATCGTTCCAGGCATTCCCCCTGACTTGACCAACGTACTGTCCATTAGTATAAGAAGTCTCCATACACTTCGTTCATTTCCACTGAAAGCTGTTGCAGCTGGCAATGGAATAATACGTGTGACTTCAGAAATTTTACAGCTCATACCACCGATTTCTTCGCTTGCTTCACGCCTGAAAATTTAGCACAAAGTGCTTCTTGATGTGCAGAAAAATGAATCACGTTTGTTGAGCGTTGTAATTTTTTTTTCTCTTTCATTGTCAGCAGAATCTTTAAATTCTTTCTACGTCGTATAGTAATGTAATTTCATACCTCATATTGGATACCAGTCGCTTATGTGAACAGAATTCTCATCCTTCTCTGCTGTCATTTCCATTCATTTCAAAGGAATGTGACGTAAGATCGCTAGATTGCTTCTTTTTGTGCAAATAGCCACTGGATTCATGAACGTCCTTCGCACCACAAACAAATAGCGAAGGGTAAATAACGCTGACATTACGATTCTGCCGAGCTCAAAGAGTTGTGCCAACCGCAATGCTAAATGGGATGTCACGGTGTTCCGAATACTTCCGAGACTGACCGAAGAAAGCCGAGTTAGTGTCTGGCCTTTGGACATGCTGCACACGTGGCCAGTCCTGCTATAAACGGAATCTGTCTTAACGACAAATCCATAGTTGTGACAGGTGATGGAAACTATTGACTCGTAGTGTTTATACGTTTGCTGACACGAATAATGTTGAGAATCTCGGCGACGGCGAACTGTGGTGGTGAATTCGTCGGAAGTTCAGAAAGCGGCCAAGTCTACATGGACAGCTCTTAGCGAGCGGGCGTTTTTTTGCAGGCGAATATCGCAGCGGGGAGAAGTGTTTACCGACCTCGGAGAGTTTACTCTCTGAAGGCAGAATTCTCGATTGCCTTCGCCATTGTGTTTCAGCTGCGTATAATCCGGCAGTTGAAATCCTTCTTCTCTCTAAGCCGCTGCAGACATGCGCTATTTTGGGTGCAGGATTTCCATGAGCGTAGATCCACACAAATGTTTAACGACGTGTAATCAACGTTCAGATTGTCCTGCAAACAAGTAAGCATGAAGGAAACGTCTTGGAAAATTAATTCCCGACAGTCGAAGAGCCATGTTGAAATATTCATTTTCATCACACAGAGTGTAATCCGTTTTTAAATCAGATCTGTACATTTATAAGCAAAGACATCTAGAAAACATATACACATACAAACACAAACACAATTCCCTACGATTGCATTTGTTCTTGTATTTAAATTTCAGTTCAGAGTTAAACAGCTTTGGGAGAACAAACTTTGAGATAAATTAGATACGCATTTTTAACTACATCAACATCGAAATATTGTATCCTGACGCCGACTTATAAGGAATTATGCTGATTGCAGGCTTTCTCGGCGTATTCAAATGAAGAAACTTCTCGGATGATTAACCGAGTGATGGCGTCGTCTTGTCGGAACGTTTAGATGAGTTTCATACTCATCATCTTCAAGCGCTTGGAGACCATGGGTACTTAACTCATCGAAACGTTCCGACAAGATGATGCTACCACTCAGCTGATCACCCGAGCAGATTTCATCATTACCGAGTTTTCGGAATGTGTCCAGTCACTCAAATAGTTACTGATAGACTGGAATATTCCAAACCCCAACGATTTTTGCGCACCAGGAATATTTTGATCAAAACTAGGTACGTCTTCATGAAACTTTCACTGCAGTTAATGGTTAGCGATTATTGGCGAAGTATTTATTTCTTCTCTTTCGAAAAATCGACAGTTCAGTTTTATCATTTATTTAATGCAGTACGAAAGTACCTTACAGAAATATTTAGTGTATCAGCAATTTGATGCATTTAGTTAAAAATGAAT
The DNA here is from genome assembly GCF_023864345.2 of Schistocerca serialis cubense. NCBI lineage: Eukaryota > Metazoa > Arthropoda > Insecta > Orthoptera > Acrididae > Schistocerca > Schistocerca serialis. Next base: position 277,667,251 of record NC_064641.1, read on the forward strand.
AAATGAACGAACTGGCAGTACTAATGGAGTTAAGGACCTCTCAGAGTCGTACAACGTCCAAACTATAGCACCGGAATTTATGGAATTAGCTCATTCCTACACACGATTGCTTACCGTATGGTTTTGTAGTCCTATGAGTCTCGTAATTTCTCCGGCTGACTACAAATTATCTGCCTATCAAGTTGAGCCTCACTGAATGTGGCAGGGAAAGTTACTGCACCGATACGGTAGGCGAAAACAATAAGTTGATCGCCAAATAGACTAGCAGTGCTCTGATAAAAGAATGAACGTTCTGACACTGCACTTGCCTACCCAAACTGTGATTGCTTAAATACATTTCCTTTGAGCAAAAGTAAAGCCATAGTCAGGAAATTAAACGATGAATTCCCTCTCGCCAAGATGAAAATATTTCCTCGCCTTGGAACAGCAAGACCCAGTTCACCTACAGGTAAATGGAATAACAGATCCAACGACGTAGCCCTGTAAAAAGCAGCACAAGAACACACAAATCGATATTACCCCAGCCAACGAAGACAAAAACTGGTCAAATAGGGAAAAAAATTGCCAATTTTTGTAGATTGTTAGGATGTATAGTGTCATGAATAACATACTAAAAATCCCCACCTGTGGGGTGTGAGTGTGGGGATACAGCCGTATTATGGGGCCAATTGTGCTCTATGGATACAGTAGGGTGGATGGGCTGAGAAAGGAAGGAAGAAGCGCGAGGGACGGTATGTCACCGAATTGTGGTGATTCACTTCCCCTCTAGATAGGTCTGCAAACTGAAGAACGAGCGTTCGATTCCTCCCTCTCTCTACACCACTGTGTCACAAGAAGCAAGTAGCACACCTCAGAGATCACAAGCAACTTACTGTGCAGATATGAGTAAATAATAATGCTAAAGCAAGCAACACATATGGACAAAATCTGTAATCTACGTACTCACTTCTCTACACTGCAGAATGGAAATTAATTATTAGTCAACCTGTATGGCAGCAGCAGTGATATTTCGGGATAGGCAACTTCTCCCAACATAAGCGCTGCTCGCATTTTAGTTTACCGTGGGACTATACCCCCTCGTCCCAGCAATTCCTGGTTGGTTCAAATGGCTCTGAGCACTATGGGACTCAACTTCAGAGGTCATTAGTCCCTTAGAACTTAGAACTAGTTAAACCTAAGGACATCACAAACATCCATGCCCGAGGCAGGATTCGAACCTGCGACCGTAGCGGTCTTGCGGTTGCAGACTGCAGCGCCTTTAACCGCACGGCCACTTCGGCCGGCAGCATTTCCTGCCCAGTTCTCTTACATGAGTAGAGGAAATAATTACACTAAATTCGCTTATATATAATACGGTTGTTTTCAGCTTGTTAAATCTGTACTTACAAGGTGACAATTATTGAACTATATCAAGTATAGTCCTCATAACTTCTGAACGGCTTGCGTTAGGACGTTCATTGTTGCCGATTGGCCGCGGGGCATGACGGGAATTAGTGTGCGCATGTACGGTTTTGTATAGCGACGGAGCACACTTTCATTTATATGGGTTCGTCAATAAGCACAATTGGCGCATTGTGGGGACTGTGAATCCGCATTTCGCAATCGAGAAATCTCTTCACCCTCAACTGGTGACTATGTGGTGTGCCATGTCCAGTCACGGAACAATCGGTGCGATAATCCTTAAAGGCACCATGACTACCGAACGGCACGTTAAGGTTTTGAAAGGTTATTTCATCCCCATTACCCAAAGTGACCCTTATTTCGACAAGATGTGGTTCATGCAAGACGGAACTCGACCCCAACGAAGCAGGTGAGTGTTTGATATCATGGAGGAGTACTTTGGGGACCACGTTCTGGTTCTGTGATACCCAGAGGCCACTGGCATGGGTCTTGACTGGCCACCATATTCTCCGGATCTGAACACATGCAACTCCTTTTTGTGGGGTATACTACTGACAAGATGTACAGCAATAACACCGAAACCATTGCTGAGCTGAAAACAGTCATTCAGGAGATCAACGACAACATCTATGTTCCGTCACTTCAGCGGGTCATGCAGAATTTCGCTGTTCGCCTGAGTCACATCATCGCCAACGATAGCAGGCATATCGAACATATCATAACCTAAATCTGAATATCTGCAGTGAAGATTATGTGTTGAACGAAGTATGTGCACGCCGTAGTTTGTAACTAATTTACGTTTTTCTTCATATAGTTCAATAATTGTCACCCTGTACTTGCAGTTGTTAAGGAAGGATTTATACAGAATATGTTCTTGTAAACAATGGCTGAGATGGGTATAATTTGTAAATGTGGCGTTGTCAGCGAGCTGTGTCGTGTTGCTGGGAAACGGATTGTATTGGTAGATGAGACACCTTGCTTTTATCTATAGTTTACAGCATATCATCAATACATACAATTGAAGTGTAGTCACTTGGCGTTGAAGTAATTGAATGACTGGAAACTTACTGCACTCCCCTCACTATTGATTGTGTTTCTGGGCCTAAATTTCCTTCATTTAGGAAATGCTGGTTCTTGTAGAAAGAGCTGTACTGAATGGAGCCACTCACCACACTGAATGGAGCCACTCACCACACTTTCAAAGTATATCTTCCAAGGTGAGTGTGAATACGTCTGGTGGAAAGGGACTAATCATGTTGAAGTCTAGAACAATAATCTTCTGTAATGCATTGCGCTGTCTGAAGTTCCATAACACGTACGTGACTTACATATGTCGTAGAGGGATGCTACTGGGCACCTTTGGATGTTGGGAGAGTTGAGAATGGGGTAATGCATTTGATAACCTTCATGCTGTGAAATGTATTCCGACCTGTGATAGCGGAGACAATGGAATCGACAAAGTCGAATATGTACTGACATCAAATTGCATTTCGGAAGGGCTCTTCAGTGTCGTAGATATTTGAAAATTCCAGCGGCTGAATCTTAGTACATAGTAATGAAGTGCAAGGGATCTAAGATATTGGAGTAGTAAGCTGCCGAGTGCAAATAAAATAATGTCTGAATAAAATTATTTTCTGGTGTAGCCGTGCGGTTAAAGGCGCTGCAGTCTGGAACCGCAAGACCGCTACGGTCGCAGGTTCGAATCCTGCCTCGGGCATGGATGTCTGTGATGTCCTTAGGTTAGTTAGGTTTAACTAGTTCTAAGTTCTAGGGGACTAATGACCTCAGCAGTTGAGTCCCATAGTGCTCAGAGCCATTTTTTTTTCTGGTGTAGGCTTATCCCAGAGCTCCTTTCACATTGCGGAAGCAAGTGATACACGTTCACCACAAGGCTGCGCTTCAGAACAAATCGTTAGGTTCTGAGGAATACCCGAAAATTTATCAAAATTTACTCAGACATATTCGGTCATACACATCGGCAAACAACTGACACAGCAAATAATATATATATACATCCGTGAAGCAGACCGAATACGGAATGAACAGTGGCATCAGTAAGTATCAAACATTAAGTAATTACATAAACATCTGAGAAAGCAAGCAGAAGGAATTGTTACCACACTAGCCCGCACAATCAGGGACAGCAGTGATTTGAAATAATGTACCCTTCAGTGAAGCAGGCTTTTGCGCCAGTAATCATGAACCACATGAGAAAATAGTATTAAAATTTTAAAGCTCTACATATACGGCTGTGAAGCTGTCGAAAGGAACTGCTAGTTCACTAACGTGCTAAGACAAGAAAATTTCCAATACTATGTACGTTTCCCCATGAACTATGGACCTTGTTGTTCGTGGGGAGGCCTGCGTGCCTCAGCGATACAGATGGCCGTACCGTAGGTGCAACCACAACGGAGGGGTATCTGTTGAGAGGCCAGACAAACGTGTGGTTCCTGAAGAGGGGTAGCAGCCTTTTCAGTAGTTGCAGGGGCAACAGTCTGGATGATTGACTGACCTGGACTTGCAACATTAACCAAAACGGCCTTGCTGTGCTGGTACTGCGAACGGCTGAAAGCAAGGGGAAACTACGGCCGTAATTTTTCCCGAGGGCATGCAGCTTTACTTTATGGATAAATGATGATGGCGTCCTCTTGGGTAAAATATTGCGGAGGTAAAATAGTCCCCACTCAGATCTCCGGGCGGGGACTACTCAGGAGGACGTCGTTATCAGGAAAAAGAAAACTGGCATTTTACGGATCGGAGCGTGGAACGTCAGATCCCTTAACCGGGCAGGTAGATTAGAAAATTTAAAAAGGGAAATGGGTAGGTTAAAGTTAGATATAGTGGGAATTAGTGAAGTTCGGTGGCAGGAGGAACAAGACTTTTGGTCAGGCGAATACAGGGTTATAAATACAAAGTCAAATAGAGGTAATGCAGGAGTAGGTTTCATCATGGATAAAAAAATAGGAATGCGGATAAGCTAGTACAAACAGCATAGTGAACGCATTATTGTGGCCAAGATAGACACGAAGCCCACACCTATTACAGTAGTACAAGTTTATATGCCAACTAGCTCAGCAGATGAGGAAGAAATTGAAGAAATGTACGATGAGATAAAAGAAATTATTCAGGTAGTGAAGGGAGACGAAAATTTAATAGTCATTGGTGATTGGAATTCGAGAGTAGGAAAAGGGAGAGAAGGAAACATAGTGGGTGAATATGGATTGGGGCTAAGAAAAGAAAGAGGAAGCCGCCTGGTAGAGTTTTGCACAGAGCATAACTTAATATAGCTAACACTTGGTTCAAGAATCATGAAAGAAGGTTGTATACATGGAAGAATCCTGGAGATACTAGAAGGTATCAGATAGAATATATAATGGTAAGACAGAGATTTAGGAACCAGGTTTTAAATTGTAAGACATTTTCAGGGGCAGATGTGGACTCTGACCGCAATCTATTTGTTATGAACTATAGATTAAAACTGAAGAAATTGCAAAAAGGTGGGAATTTAAGGAGATGGGCCCTGGATAAACTGAAAGAACCAGAGGTTGTAGAGAGTTTCAGGGAGAGCATAAGGGAACAATTGACAGGAGTGGGGGAAAGAAGTACAATAGAAGAAGAATGGGTAGCTCTGAGGGACGAAGTAGTGAAGGCAGCAGAGGATCAAACTGGTAAAAAGACGAGGGCTAGTAGAACTCCTTGGGTAACACAAGAAATATTGATCTTAATCGATGAAAGGCGAAAATACAAAAATGCAGTAAATGAAGCAGGCAAAAAGGAATACAAACGTCTCAAAAATGACATCGACAGGAAGTGCAAAATGGCTAAGCAGGGATGGCTAGTGGACAAATGTAAGGATGTAGAGGCTTATCTCACTAGGGGTAAGATAGATACTGCCTACAGGAAAATTAAAGAGACCTTTGGAGAAAAGAGAACCACCTGTAAGAATATCAAGAGCTCAGATGGGGACCCAGAGTAAGTAAAGAAGCAGAAAGGTGCAAGGAGTATATAGAGGGTCTATACAAGGGCGATGTACTTGAGGACAATATTATGGAAATGGAAAAAGATGTAAATGAAGATGAAATGGGAGATACGATACTGCGTGAAGAGTTTGACAGCGCACTGAAAGACCTAAGTCGAAACAAGGCCGCGGGAGTAGACAACATTCCATCACAACTACTGATGGCCTTGGGAGAGCCAGTCCTGACAAAACGCTACCATCTGGTGAGCAAGATGTATGAGACAGGCGAAATACCCTCAGACTTCAAGAAGAATATTATAAATCCAATACGAAAGAAAGCAGGTGTTGACAGATGTGAAAATTACCGAACTATCAGTTTAATAAGTCACAGCTGCAAAATAATAACGCGAATTATTTACAGACGAATGGAAAAACTGGCAGAAGCTGACCTCGGGGAAGATCAGTTTGGATTCCGTAGAAATGTTAGAACACGTGAGGCAATACCGACCTTACCTTAGAAGAAAGATTAAGGAAAGGCAAACCTACGTTTCTAGTATTTGTAGACTTAGAGAACGCTTTTGACAATGTTGACTGGAATACTCTCTTTCAAATTCTAAAGGTGGCAGGGGTAAAATACAGGGAGCGAAAGGCTATTTACAATTTGTACAGAAATCAGATGGCAGTGATAAGAGTCGAGGGGTATGAAAGGGAAGCAGTGGTTGGGAAGGGCGTGAGGCAGGGTAGCGTCTCCCCAATGTTATTCAATCTGTATATTGAGAAAGCAGTAAAGGAAACAAAAGAAAAATTCGTAGTAGGTATTAAAATCCATGGAGAAGACATAAAACCTTTGAGGTTCGCCGATGACATTGTAATTCTATCTGAGGCAGCAAAGGACTTGGAAGAGCAGTTGAACGGAATGGACGGTGGCTTGAAAGGAGGATATAAGATGAACATCAACAAAAGCAAAACGGGGATAATGGAATGTGGTCGAATTAAGTCAGGTGATGCTGAGGGAATTAAATTAGGAAATGAGACACTTAAAGTAGTAAAGGAGTATTGCTATTTGGGTGGCAAAATAACTGATGATGGTCGTAGTAGAGAGGATATAAAATGTAGATTGGCAATGGCAAGGAAAGCGTTTCTGAAGAAGAGAAATTTGTTAACATCGAGTATAGGTTTAAGTGTGAGGAAGTCGTTTCTGAAAGTAATTGTATGGAGTGTAGCCATGTAGGGAAGTGAAACACGAACGATAAGTAGTTTGGACAAGAAGAGAATAGATGCTTTCGAAATGTGGTGCTACAGAAGAATGCTGAAGATTAGATGGGTAGATCACAATAAATGATGAAGTATTGGATAGAATTGGGGAGAAGAGGAGTATGTGGTTTGACAAAAAGAATGGATCGGTTGGTAGGACATGTTCTGAGACATCGAGGGATCACCAATTTAGTGTTGGAGGGCAGCGTGGAGGGTAAAAGTCGTAGAGGGAGACCAAGAGAGGAATACACTGATTCAGAAGGATGTAGGTTGCAGGAGGTACTGGGAGATGAAGAAGCTTGCACAGGATAGGGTAGCATGGAGAGCTACATCAAACCAGTCTCAGGACTGAAGACCACAACAACAACATGTACGCTTGTCATACAGACTGTAACACTAATAAATACCGATTTCATAGAAACATAATTAAAAAGAGATTCACGCGTGCGTGGCAGGCTTTCGAATGAATAAATGTCAATCACACAGACAAAGAAATAATAACTTTACATACACTGCTGTGCAGCAGCCAAAGGGAACTGCTTTTCCGTTAATAAACATAATCGCAGTATCTGGTGAATTTAATTTATAGACCTGTGAAGTAAACTTTTGCTTTTTAATTTTACATACACAGTGGTGGAGCAACCGTAAGGAATTCGTATTTGACTAATATGAGTAAAAATAAAAAGCAGAAAATTCAAAATATAAACGTCTGTGAAGTAGCCTGAGGGGTTTACAAGGCACTTTTATGAGCAACTATATCTCAAGCAAGCGAAGGGATTCAAGCTTATAAATTAATCATATACAGTAACGGCTCGATTTCAACGACCTCTCAGAAAGTTTCTCGACAAATTCTAAAACATACACACAGAGTACAAATTAAGTTTCTAACAGCAAGTGAATGACAGGCGGATTCACAACCACAACAGCAACATGAGGGCGTACAGCTGAGTCCATTTGGCCTATTAGTACCAGATAAGAAAATAAATAAAGAAACACTTAAATAAAGGAGACAACAGACAATAAAACTTTAATTTAGAGAACATATCTGCCTTCTGTAACTGACACCTTCTTGCAGATATGAGAGCATTTGCTTTAGCAAGAGTCTTGTCCGAAAGATGCCGATCCACACGAAGATATGGGCCAAACACGGCCAGTAGAACAAGCTAGACCAGTTTAAAGTCAAAATAACAAACGGCACTGAAGTGATGCACAGGGGTTGGAGAAGGGGGGGGAGGGTCTTGTGATCCTGACCATCACTGATCAACCACAAAAATGTCGATCTCCGTCGTTCCTGCATGAGGCCGAAGCAAATCTTGAACAGTATGTGGCTCTCTCCATGGGTCAAAGCAACAGAAACACTCCCTAAACCCAAGTCCAGAATATGGGTCGTCATTGCACAGACAGGATAACCATGCAACGCCCATTTAGGTGGAGACTCGGTCTGAAAACTAAACATCAACCGTGCCGATACAGTGAGCACAACGGGTCCTAACTACAAGTGGCTATACTACGCGAGGTTCCTTCAAAATATATATAATGTGTTTTAATGCTATAGCTTGGATGCTCTCATTCTAAACGTCTAGCGTAGAGTGGTCAGAGATCGTGCTGTCAGGATTTAGACTACCAAACCGCTGGTCCGTGTTCGGTTCTTGGTCGTGGCTTTTTTTGTTTATTCGATAATTTTCGGCGAAACTGATAATTTTCTGGTAACTGCGACACTTGTCTTTACCTTTTTTTAAAACAAAACATCGGTAGACGTGCATAATAATCAAATAAGTGCACGTAACGTATTCATATATTCATTGTGATACATGGCGCCCTACGACAGGACCTTTGTAGAGGTTGATGCTCAACCGGCCTGGACCGTGAAAGTGATACCACCGAAATGTACCTCTCTTTGCCAGTCGCGTGACGTTTACTTTTTCCGACAGCTAAGGAATTTCATCGCACGACTTCAAAATCATGGAAGATCACAGCAAACAGAGAATTGCAACTTGAAGCGGATGCTATCAAAATTCACGCCTTGATCCATAACGAGTTGTCCGCGCCTGTCTTAAATGATATTCTATTATACGCTAGGCACGCGTGAAGACTGATACTTGGTAGTCTGCTTTTAGCTACGCGAGTGAGATACGTTGTTCACAAACAATGTCCTGGGAAATATGACAATTGTGTTGCACATGGTGTGAGAAATATTTATGTTTTGCCTGTTCCTATGATAAGCTTCACCCCTCAGATTACGAGAACGCTTACGAACGACGATGAGTTAGAATTACGCAATAATACACTTTCGGTGTATTACTGTATATAATCATAACTACTGATGTTTTCCTTAAATAAAAAATATTCTGATATTCAGAATATAATCAAATACACCGAAAAAAATATCGAATGAGAAAAGACCAAGTATCTAACAACGACAATTCGTTTGGTAGTTTAATGTCTTGACCACTCGATCCCCGACCTCGCTCTGCTAGAGCTATAGAATGAAGAGTACCCAAGTAGCAGCATGGAAACCTCAGAAGATGAAAACTCAAACATTAGACAATCTTTCGATGTGTAGCATTGAAATCTGACTTTCCGTCATCACCTCTGAGCTCTTTTTATTTCGAGAACTATGTAGTGTGTGGCGGAGAGTCGAACCACGTGTCACTTTACATTCTATATAGAACGTCGTTGCAAAATTTGATCAATATCTGTGACCCACACGTCAGACGGTCTCCTTGTGAGCTGCGCGTGCTTAAATCCATCGTGCAGCCGCCCCAGGTGTCACCAATCGGGATACCAAGAAAGCTGTAGCTAAGCAACGCTAGACAAAGTCTTTCCTAAAGTACAGGAATCGATATTACCATGCATCTGGCTCATAATGCTGTCTTTACATCTGCAAATACGTACTCTTTTAACGAACTGAAAATAACTTCCCCACATAAACCCAATGTTATTAAAGTTATTTTGTCTATTTACGTAAGAGTATTGCACAGGAAATTCTAGGGAGGTATCGTCTGTTCGCAAAAGCAAAAGCATGCTGTGTTCATAGTGAAAGAAGCTGCCTTTCCTTGAAATACGCTACCCCTACCATATAGGATGACATAATTTAAAAAAATGGTTAAAGCTTGTAATGGCATGATATGTATAATGCAACACGCTCATACTCACGTATAAATATGTTGTACAATTGTTTCACAGTGTTTTCTGTTTTACATTTGTATAATGCGGCGTACATTTGTAAATTAGGCTACCTCTAAGTGTTTACATTTTTCCATTTCTTGAGATGGTCATTTTCAATCGAAATTAATAACCTGATTACAGATAAACATTGTGATCCAAGGCTGGAATTAAAATTAATAATTAATTTCCTCTCTAGCAATGTAGACCAGTGTACAGAGATGTGCATATAATCTGACCATATGTGTTTCATGTTTTAGCATTATTAGTGACTCACATCTGTATGCCATGTAGTGCTTGCATTGTGTGGAAAATGAACAGCCACCTGGGAACATCTGCACACTGTTTCACACCCTGTAGCTGCTTCATGCGGCATACTAGAGTAGACAGAGAGGGGATTAGCATCATTGTGTAGACCTACCAACGAGGTAAGTGCATGACCTACCATCTCTTGAACGTCTATCATGTATCTCCGACCGTTACACCCTGTTGCATCCATAGAACACAAGTTGTCCTTTAATATGACCCTATTGCACTTTAACATTTAACATTTGTTCTTAAACCACTTCATTCAACAGTAAACAGTAATTTTATACTATTAAAACACTTTTGTAGTAGTCAGTGAGTTTTTCTTCCCTTCCAACGCGTTTCCTATTAGTCCTGGATAAAAAATTAACAGGATATTTTTTGTAGGACATTGAATGTAGTTTAATTTTTTACCAGGAAACATTTTCAGCAGAGGTTGCATTCACACTAACATCTAACTGTTGTCAACGGCATTCTCTCCTACCGCTGTACAAAAATTTGCGAGTGGAGGATTCTTTTCCCGTAAAAAGTGGTCAACCGTGTTGTGAACATGAAACGATGTTTTTATGTTCCTGAATTTAAGCTTTCTGGCTAAATCCAATCAGACTTTTTCTAAATAAGGGTTTATGGATCGTTTTTTGTGTTCTTTAAGTGGTGGGTCGAGAACAGAGTAAAGTAGAGGGTGCATCGGTTGTTTCTGTTTTTTGTGCATTGTGGAGTCCACTGAGGAAGAGGGTAGCCATTGTTTGATGCTATTTGTTTGACTGCATTTAATTCCATTTGGAATTTATCTTCACTCCGGGGATGTATTTTGAACGATGTGCCGTTGAATTAAAGTCAGTGTGCTTATGGCTCACCGGGTGATGAGAATTAGCAGGTATTACAATATCTGTGTTGGTAGGTTTCTTATAAATCTTGAAAATATGAATATGGTCACTGATGTCTATGGTTAGATCCATGTAATTTATGCAGTTACGCCGAACTCTGTTATGCATTTTATACTGCTGTGATTAGAATTTAGTTGTTTGATGAATTTTGAAGTTACCTTGTGGTACCTGTCTGTAAGCACAGTACATCATCAGCATACCTAAACCTGTATGCAGCCTCGTAAGAGAGTGGAGATTGTCCATAAAGATTTCGTAGGAACTAGACTGAGGGGAGATCGAGTAGCTGTTGGACACTTTTCATCCAATGGTAAAGACAGCACTCCAGCTTTGGAAAAGAGTGAAATATATAAAATTACTTATAATTGTGACAAATGCTATATAGATAAATCTGGCAGTGCAATATGCAGCGGCTTTAAAGGACATAACAGAAGTGGTAAAAACGAGACTCTACTTTTGCAGGCCATCTGCTTAAAGAAGATCATAGATACAACCTGCAACATGAAATATTACGACACATCCGTAAAGGAAGGAGGATCAACTAATTTGAAACAATGGAAATTAATAAACATATATCCACCTCCCCACGTTTAGTACTCAGTGACACAGTTCTCTTAATCGTCACTTCAAACTGCAGATACTACTCATAATCCGATCCAGGCCATATAGGCTCCTTCACTCACATGCCCCATTTCTGTTTATTTCAGTTACTATAACTTTCCTTGTTGTGTTAAAAATTTTATTTTGTATAATCACAGTTGCTTCACTTATTGGCTTAACTTTTTTAGCATATCTCATCTGTTCGTAATTTACGGCCCATTAAAGGCAAGATTACTTTGTTCAGCCCAACTGTTCGAACATGTCACCGAAGCTTATTGTTCATTTATTTGCTTCTACGTACAGCTGTTGTATTGTGTCTATAGTTCATTAGTTGAGGTGCCACATATTTTATCTTATTTGAATAACTTGACATCTCACTTACACTGAAATAATTTGTCCTGTTTTATTCCTAAAACTAACGTCAACATTTTCATCTCTCCATATGTAAATACTCTGTAGATGTACTAGTTTAAAATCTTTGCTCCAACAAAATTCACTTCACCTCATACATATCGTTTGAATCCATCCGTAGCAGCTGAATTGTGCGAAAGCATACGCTTAACGCTTCACTTCTGCCCTGTATTCAGGATTCCACTGCCGCCGTAATGCGAAGACGCAGAGCTGCGGTTTAACTGAAGCAATAAAGAGCGTTGCTGGCTCCTTGAGGAAATTTAATAAGGCTGCGTGAGACGGCAGTTCTGCGGTGTAATAAGGATCCTCTGAATACAATGAAGTGTAATTCAGAACACAATGCACAGCTAGCGAACTAGCGAACTAGAAGTGTGTTCGTTCGTAACGCTGACCCTACAGGCCTCCCACAGACAGTGAATGAAAGTCGAAATACTGTAATGCAGGAAGCCTGTTTCTGTTCCTTTCCGTCGCAGACAAATATCATCAATTAAAGAGCATCTCCCTACACCAAACTGTGAAAGTAATGTTTTTATTGACATGATGGTGCAGGTTGTTTTGACACAAAAGAAGATCTATAGATAACAGTAGCTAATAGGCCGACAAACACTCTCGTTTAGAGATTATCTGACTAAGTTACTTACGATGATTCATAGGCCTAACTGTGGGGCAATCAGTCAATTTAGACTTGATCACTTCTGCAGCAGAGCACTATATTTGTGCTACTCGAAGAGCGGTTCTCACGTCCTAGTTTACAGGCCCCACCTCTGCTGGGCTTATAGCTACAACTTTCACTACAATCAGCACAATGCGAACACGTAAAAGAAAAAATGCAGATCAAACTAAAGCATCTTCCATCACAATTGAACATTAAATTTTTTGTGCCATGGAATCCGACTTTCGGCATTAGGTAAACCACTGTCCACTGCGGGGTTGGATGCCATCTGGTGGCGCTGGGGGCATGTGACGTCGTAGCGAAAGCACGTAAACGGGGCAGATACGGACGTGGGATCACCCTAGCGAAGATATGGACTACAAGTTAGGAAATTCATTGACATAAGCATCTTTGTCAAAGGGCAGATTATTATTACACAGTTCCTGTGAACGAGAATCTCGAAAATGGCGAAGATAGTCGAATGTTCACGTGCTACTGTCGTCAGCATCTACGGAAAAAGGTAGGACAGTGAAACTATCGCTAGGCGCTAAATGGTTGTACGGGAGCTTATCTGCCTGTACAGTAGGACAGATAATTGTATGCGGTATCTCTGATGAAGGAGCTCAATGCTAGTGCACGCACAATTGTTTCGGAGCACACAGTCCATCGTACATTGTTGAGCATAGAGCTCCACAGCAGACTACCCCCACATATTCACACGTGGACCCAACAACATCGTCAGTTACGGCTTCAGCGGGCACGGGACCATCGGGATTCGACCGTCGATCAATGGAAACGTGTCGGATCTTCGGGAGATAACAGTTTTGCTGCACTAGGTCGATGGGGTCGTCTCAACAAACGCCGCCATCGAGGTGAAAGCCGGCTCGAAACGTGCAACGCGTCACGGACACAGGCTGGTGGGAGCAGTATTATGGTATGGAATGCATTTCCCTGCGCCTGCGTGGGACCAGCGGTAGATCTCGAAGACATGTTGACTCTTGCGGACCACCTGTATCCCGTCATGAGTGATGTCTTCGCTGACGGCGATGTAGTTGTCTCTGTCTCTGAGCCAGAGCAGTGCTACAGTGGTTTTAGGTCCATTTTACTGAACTCACTTTCATGACCGAATTCTCCTGATGTAAATCCTAAGAAACCCATCTATGTCGCTATTAAGAGCCATTGCCGCGTACGCAAATCAGCGACCCGTTAATGCGAATTACGTGACTTCTGAGTAGACATTTCATGCCACGTACCTCTGCAAACCTACCAGCAAACTTTTGGATACCTAATACGCAGCATCAATTATGCATTTCGTTCCAATGACGGACAAACATGCTATTAAGCAGGTGTGCACAGTGTTTGGACTGTACTATTTTTGGATTACATTATAGCCATTAGGGAACTCGCGGATAATACAATCTCGGCATTAGTATACGAGACCTGAATCCGACTTTCTTCGTAAGCGGGATGTATGTCTCAATTAGGACACCCAATCTCTCCGATATTCGAAAGGAAATCTGTATTATCCGATACCGTAAGGCGGCAAGTAACTCACCAACTACCTTAACCGGAATCAGGTGCGCACGCACACACACACACACACACACACACACACACACACACACACACACATGAAAGTATTAACGCTCTCATGTACTCACTGATTTTACTTCCAGTCGTTCCACCATCGTTCTCCCCACTTTTGGTTCTCGTTCAGTTTCTCACAATGCCGGCCTGAGGGACGTGGAATGTAAGGAATTTTAACAGGCGGATTCCAAACTAAAAGGCAAGCATGGAGGATGGAGGCAACACTTGTTGCAGACCTTCGCCTCCAGCCAAGGGCGGCAATTTGCTTAGTGGAATGCTAGCGGTAGAAGCGTTCGCGTGCCTCTCATCCCGCGGTATTTTCACTTCTTAATAACGCATAATGCGTCAATACTACGTAAGAGAACAACCATTCGTAATGCTGTGGTTAGCTTCTGCTTCCTGCGATACTGCAAATACCAATATCTTCTTGTCTAACTCAGGAGAGATCCTTCCTAACGCCAGTCAAAACTGCCCTAAAATTTGACATATTTCCAAAGAGAAGTATGCAGCCTGTGAAACGTTATGTAAGAATTTATTACGTCCAAGATCGCTTAAAAATTACGGCGTTCTGACTATCGGTTTCAGCACTTTCTGATCCGGTAATGCGAACATCGCAATTCTAAGCGAACTTCGACATAATAAATTGGTGTATAACCTATTGTTTCGTATATAGAAAGAGATAAACTTTTGAACGTCTCTAATGAGACAAACGACATTGACTACAACAGAAGGCAGGTCAGATAAGCGGCGTTTCAGTTAACAAACATTCTGTTGAAGATACGACAATCTACAACCAAGGCTTTCAAGGCTAGAATTTAGGTCCTTGACGAATTTTAAGGCCATTAGGCCGTGATTCAAAGGAATTTCTGCGCCTAACGTTTCGTGTCGTAACGCTGGCGATATGAAAGGCCAGAAAGGCACAAATAGAGCCAACTAAAGAGCACACCTTTCTCTTATTCGTACAGTCTCAGGTTGCACCATCAGACTATTAAGAAGACTCTATAACATGGTGAATAAACTATTTTTTTATCAGCCCAAGGGGCAATATAACATCCACGATATACATTTTTTTTTTTTATTACGAGCGGAATATGAACGTGTGGATAATATTCATTCAGTTATGTAATTATTTCTTAAGAAGATGATAATTATGTAAAACAGAGACAATATTTGTCTCTCATTCTTTGTTAATCTATGTCATTCTTTTCTTTTGTTTTGTACCCTTTTGTCGTCTTCTTCTGATATACATCGCAAGACGGGAATCGATTTGAGGTCTGTTAAATGGAAAACATTTAATGTAAAATTATTGTACTTTTATGTTCATTTGCTGGTAAAACAAATAGAGCCAAATGCGTTAAAACTATTTATGATTAATTATTGAAAATTCACTTCCTCTTTTAATTATAATTTTGTATTAATTGTTTTATCATAGCTGCAAGAAGCGCAGCCATTGTCAGTTGCGATTATATAGCAACTTCGTCTGTACTTCTAGTTGAAAATAGCATGGGTTTGTGTTAATCTAACATTAAAAACAATTCAATATTTCTTTTATTGGTAGCATCAATTTATATGATTTAGTGTGAAAAGGAAAATTTTAATTAAAAAAGAAATCCTCTATATATTGTTGGCCGCCATCTTAACTTTTATTACAGCAGCAAATTTAAATTACTTGAAACTGCAAACTTTCAATTTCCAATGTGAAAGAAATAAATGTGCACCGGTGGTACTGAACTCTATTTAAAAAAAAATTAATTTAATCATACTGCATTTTCTAAGAACAGTGCTGATGGTATTTATTGTTGAACAAGATTTCATTGCTGATGTATGTGGCCAAAATTAAACTACGAGCAAATTACGGAGACAAGTATTTTTTGGTAGCATACGTCAGTGTTGTGTGCGGGTGGTATTCTGTGGTTTCTTTTCGTGATCAGTTTGCTAAGAATAATTAAATCCATCGAAGACAAAAAATAATTAAAAAAGCTCTGATGCACGACCTGTAATTTTAGTGATGTGAACACAGCTCACAGTCAACATTATTACACTACGTCAGGTGGTATTCTTGTGCAATTTGAACGAAATAATTATCCGGGAGGAGTTGCATTTTGAATAATTCATTATAATCGTGTATAATATTGTCACTGTCATTTACAAAATCATATCAATGGAACAGCTGATAAAAAATAGAGTGAATTCAAACCACAGAATACCATAGACATTGAGTATCGTATCATCCATATTCATTGCACTTGTTGATGTTGATGATACACAACAAAAACCGCCACACTGGCAGCCGAACAGGGACCACCTATGCACATTTGTTTATTTAAATAAAACCACAAAAAATTTGTAATTTGTTACAGGTATACATTGCCACAACAACGTATTAATTATTTGTACATATTGTTCTTCACGAACATTGGCACCTATCCACCGAGTTGCTGTTACTACTTACACTAGAGCTAGCGCTACACACGAATAAAATGGAGCACAGCTGACCACTTCAGAAGAGTACATAGTTATGAACAGGGATGCATCTTTACTTTCTTAATATTGCAGTTGCACTTTAACATCATTTATAGCACTCAACGTAGATTGAACACCAGCAGCCACAAGTAGTGCAGATCCAATAAACCGGCTGCGAGAGAGTTACTGCTTCTCTACACAGATGTAAGAGTTTACAGTGTTAATATATATATATATATATATATATATATATGTGTGTTACTTATAAGGTTGTTTTGTGTTGATGTATATGTGTCAGTGATATATATATATATACATGACTTGTTGTGTTATATTATGTATAAAATTTTTCGGCCCACGAAACTGGTTAAACCTAGTGAGGATTGTTGTTGTTGTTTTGGTCTTCAGTCCTGAAACTGGTTTGATGCAGCTCTCCACGCCAATCAATCCTGTACAAGCTCCTTCATCTCCCAGTAACTACAGCAACCTACATCCTTCTGAATCTGCTTAGTGTATTCATCTCTTGGTTTCCTTCTACGATTTTTACCCTCCACGCTGCACTCCAATGCTAAATTTGTGATCCCTTGATGCCTCAGGACATGACCTACCAACCGATCCCTTCTTCTCGTCAAGCTGTGCCACAAACTTCTGTTCTCCCCAATCCTACTCAATGCCTCCTCATTAGTTACGTGATCTACCCACCTAATCTTCAACATTCTTCTGTAGCACCACATTTCGAAAGCTTCTATTCTCTTCTTGTCCAAACTATTTATTGGCCATGTTTCACTTCCATACATGGCTACACTCCATACAGATACTTTCAGAAATGACTTCCTGACACTTAAATCTATACTCGATGTTAACCAATTTCTCTTCTTCAGAAACGCTTTCCATGCCATTGCCAGTCTGCATCTTATATCCTCTCTACTTCGACCATCATCAGTTATTTTTCTCCCCAAATAGCAATACTCCTTTACTACTTTAAGTGTCTCATTTCCTAATCTAATTCCCTCAGCACCACCCTACTTAATTCGACTACATTCCATCATCCTCGTTTTGCTTTTGTTGAAGTTCATCTTATATCCTCCTTTCAAGACACTGTACATTCCGTTCAACTGCTCTTCCAAGTCCTTTGCTGTCTCTGACAGAATTACAATGACATCTGCCAACCTCAAAGTTTTTATTTCTTCTCCTTGGATTTTAATACCTACTCCAAACTTTTCTTTTGTTTCCTTTACGGCTTGCTCAATATACAGATTGAACAACATCTGGGAGAGGCTACAACCCTGTCTCACCCCCTTCCCAACCACTGCTTCCGTTTCATTCCCTCAACTCTTATAACTGCCATCTGGTTTCTGTACAAATTGTAAATAGCCTTTCGCTCCCTGTATTTTACCCCTGCTTCCCTAGTGAGGATACGGAGACAGAAATGATATCAGATCCTCCTGTAGAACAATGTGTTCACACTCCTACCCAGTCATTAGAGAATTTAATTACCGATGACAATTTTGTAGATGATGTTCCATCAGGTAGTGAGACTGAAGAGCTGCCGAAGCAAACTGACACTCCACCAGTCAATCAGTTAGAAAATAGAGACACTATTTGTACCGGCCCAGGAGCCCAAGTGCACAACGCACAAGCTATGCCGTTACAGGATATGTTAGCAGCATTATTCGAAAAATTTACTATCCAGCAGAGGGAAGAAAGGGCTAGAGAGAGACAGGAACAAGAAATTAAAGACCAAGAAAGGGAAAGGAAATTAGTTGAAAATATCAACAACATATTCTTTAAAAGAGATGAGGAAATTGTTCGCCAGGTCAATCAAACTTTAAACGAACGGGATAGTGCAATTACTAATCATGTGAAACAAGAGATCGATGTAGTGAAATCCACGATCGAACCATTAGTCAAAACTCCAGTTCAGGTTAGCAGCCTTCAAACTGATGTTGATAAACTTGAAAATAGATTCAAAGCTATAGCCACAGCTGTCGAAACATTGCAGGAAGATATTCCTTACAAAATTCATAGGCATGTCAAAACCGAGATAGCCAGAGCGATGTATCCTGAAAACCGTAACCCACAAAATCTGTCAGTATGCAGCAATAACAACACTGATGCTGACAGGCAAACGAACACAGAACATTCTACACCGAGTCTTGTTGTGCCGCAAAGAAAACCAGACTTTGGTAATCAAATGATTATGCCGCAGCAAAGCGTGACAACAAGAAACAATCATGATAACGGAGCAGAGTGTACTTGTAAAAAGTAAATGCAACACCTGCAAATGGTAGCAGTTCAATGCAACTAACAACTCTGATGCATGAAGAGAGTCTCATCAAGCATCGGCAGTTTCAGATCTTCAATGAACAAAGCAAAAGATACGTACACTCTGTTGTATTTATCCGTAATTTCAAAAGTGTTCTTCCAAAATCATGGTCAGAACAACAAAAGCTACAATTTGTGGTATCACTTATCTCTGGTGATGCGTCATTATGGGCATTAAATGCCACAGAAACATGTAAAACCTTTCATGACTTTGAAAAGGCGTTTTTAGATCAATTTTGGTCGGCGTCTATTCAAGAGCGACTTCGTAAAATAGTATACAATGCCGAAGTCTATAATCCGAAATCAGGTTCATTAAGGAAGTATTTTGAAAAATATGTTAACATGACCAGATACTGGGATGAGCCAGTTTCCA
The DNA here is from genome assembly GCF_023864345.2 of Schistocerca serialis cubense. Lineage (NCBI taxonomy): Eukaryota > Metazoa > Arthropoda > Insecta > Orthoptera > Acrididae > Schistocerca > Schistocerca serialis. The sequence continues at coordinate 277,686,630 of NC_064641.1, forward strand.
CTAGAGATTTGTTACGAGTACTAAAAGGTATACTACCAATCCACATTAGAGAGAAACTGTTCAATGTTACAGACACCGACTTAAAACAATTTCTGTCTGTAATCGATTCCTTGGATCTTGTGCAGGAAGATGCCAGAAAAACTTCTGATGTCACCAGCAATACAAACAGTCCGAACGGAAAGAATTCATGGAATTCAAACAAGGGGAATAGGGGCGAAGCTAGTCCTAAACAAAATAAAAATAAATCTTATGGAAACAGCAATTACAACAATAACTGTAATAGAAACCAATACAACCAAGACTGTAGTTAGAACGATAATAATAACAAGGATTATAGGAAAGCCGAAGAATACCAACAGCCGAATGGTAATCCAAGGCAGCATCACAATCAGAATTCAAATTTTCATAGTGACATTAATAACCGAAAAAGACGGAATGACCACAGACCAAACAGTCCGTACAAAGATAAGCCAAAGAATATACGTGGAGATAACGAATATTGGCAGCAACCAGGACCAAGCCATTGGCAACCGTCGCTAGGTTCTTTTAATACAGGCCAGCCGGTAAACTATGCCCAAGCTATTCCGCTGTCAAACAACCAATATCCACCGTGGTGGGATACATGCAGGCCACCTCCAACTACAACAGAAAATTCACAAAATGTAAAAGTAACAGAGGTACTTTCTGATACCAAACAAAATTCACAGAAGCTGACAAACTAATTGTGGTCCCTGTAGGCCTTCGCCAGGCGACAGAGGCCAACAAGGAAGGCAATAGGTCGAAGAAGCACAATATAAACATGATTCTATATCAGAATGCAAATAAATTAGAAAATGAGCTACATAAAAAACCTGTCATTTCTGATAAGATAGAAAAGGAAATAATTCAAGCAAGTGTCAGCGGGAGTACAAATGGGATACCAACTACAATTCTGCTCGATACAGGTGCAAATGTATCCGTAATGAATATGCAATTTTTCAAGAAGGTTTCGCAACTAGGAAAATTACCGATCTTACCCGTCGCAAATTGCAAGGTTATTGAAGCATTGGGAAATAAGGCACAAACCGTAAAATTCCAGACACAGGCGGAAGTTACCTTAGGAAATGATCGCTTGACATGCACGTTCCTATTGATAGATAACTTATCCGTACCAGTGGTACTTAGACATGAGTTCCTTCGGGAACAGGAAGGTATAATTAATCTTGCCCGAGGGACGTGTGATCTTAATCACCAACAGCGACCGATGACTTCGATGTTGAATCAGGAGTTCGGTGCAAACGTTCCATTAATGCAAAAGGTACACCTTTCTGTCAGTAAACAGAAGATGTTAATGTTGAACCAAGAGCACCCGCAGATACGTAATCAAAACCGAAATAATGATGTACCCAGCGATGTGAATGACATCGTGGTAACAATACAAGAAAAAATAAAGGAGACAACTTGCATTAATACTTCTGAGGCTAAGCAATTGACTAAATTATTGTATGAACGTCATTAAGTATTCGTTGAACAACCTGGTATCATAAAATATTATCAATATAAAATGAATGTATTCCCGCACAAGACCTGTTGTAGAGCAGCTTAGCTTACTCGGTTCCCTAGACGAAGAAGAAGGGGCTATATTGCCATAAAGACATGAAAAAATATTTGTAATAAAATGTTTGTATTTAGAAAGGACTAATAAGAGGTGCTAATGTACCGTACATTAATCAATGTGATGTTTAGTTTTAGTAATGCAATGATATTATATGTTTGATAGTTTGTAGATTTACACGTCAAGTGTCACAATATAATATTCTTGAATTATTTGTGCAAGGAGGAAAGAATCTCCATGATAAACACATTTTAATAAAAGAAATCGGTATCTTCATAAAAGTTCACTTAAATATTATTGTATTAGATGTAATAAATTTTATTATTTTTTGTAGCGTACATACCAAAGAAATGCATAAAATATTTTAAATGAGATTGAGTCATATAGTCCCGTACATGCAACGAGTGTTGGTCATGTGTGAGCTGTGTGATCCTGTCAGCCACCTCTCGAATAGTATCTGACTGTGTACTAATTAATGTATACATTTCAATATGAAGTCATATAAAATGACTTATCAGGGACATTCCGGTTAAAAGATGTCAAACATGGATCTCTGTCCCAAGAAATGATAAAATATGTGTATTTGTCATGAACATGGAAATGTACTGTTATCTCGATTATTCGAGAATGATCTAATGATCACAACAATGTAGCAGATTCTTGAAGTTTTATACTGTATGATGTTTACGTAACTGGATAAAATTTTGATCTTGTTGTTCAGTCATTGTAATGCGAAAATATGTGCAAATGTACCAGACCTCTTTTCATGAAAGACGTCGTTCGCATATAGACTCTGTGTAAGTACTATGGGCATGTACACACAGCAATCAGAAACTTGATCTGTGTCTTACAAGAACTGCACAAAAGTCTAGTGGACACTGATTTATTTACCAAAAAATGTGAACAGTGATAAACTGTGATCAAGAAACCTTAAGAACACTCATGTAGTGTCGAAGGTAACAGCAACTCTATGGACGTTAAGTTCTGTTGCCAATATTAGCAGTTAAAAGAGAACTCGTGACCTCTAATAATTCGATTCGGAACGTCTTTGCGGGTAAAATATTATGTGACTGACTGTAGAGCCAGCCGCGCCGCACAAAAACAATGCAACGTTGCCTTCGCAGCGCGTCGCGAGAGAGAAAGTGTAATGACATTCTCCGAGTATACACAAAGCACGCTACGGACACGTGTGTTATTAACAGTGCCGTGACTGAAATGTGCATATTGTGATGAATTCCTAAATGAATCACTACATTGTTCAGAACAGTGTCAAGATACAGGACAAAATTGATTCCTTCTGTGTCAATGCGAGTGATATGGACCCCAACAAATTTTCTCCGCAGGATGGTAAGAGTGTTTATCTTGTCACTGACACATGTATTTTGACATTTCATGTACCCGTCTTGAACTGAATGACGAGGCACAAGAGAATCCAGAGCTGCTGCAGGGGTAGTTCCGGCCGGCAGCAGATCGCAATCACGACGCAGCCAACGGCAGTTGACGCTACGCCGACGCGGCCAGGGGCGGACCTGCGGCAGTCACTACCTGACTGCATTCCGACGGGTCGACGTGGAAGAAATTTTTGTCATACACAAGAAATATATTTAAAAAAAATCATAAAAATTCAATGTATTTCGCACATACGTCAGAAACATAAGTTCGTATTCCAGTTTGTACAACCTCAACTATGTCAAACCTGACTGTAAATAGTAGGTGAATGTATTGTCTTGAAGCCCCTTGGACGGTTTTGATCACGGTTTTAAGATTCCAGCTAACTCCAATGGGGGGGGGGGGGGGGGGATAAGATAATACGGGAAGTATCCGAAGCAGTTTCCGAGGCAATACAGTCACAGAGTTTTTTATTTTATTGCTCAATTCAAATACAATTTTCTGTGACAAATTAATTTGAAGTCAAATATTTGGACATTAAAAACAATGAATCTTCGTGGATTGTGTGTCCTGATTAAAAAAAGGCGATTACAAATAAACATGGCTAATGTTGTGGTTGTTGTTGTTGTTGTTGTTGTTGTGGTCTTCAGTTCTCAGACTGGTTTGATGTAGCTCTCCATGCTACCCTATCCTGTGCAAGTTTCTTCATCTCCCAGTACCTCCTGCAACCTACATCCTTCTGAATCAGTGTATTCATCTCTTGGTCTCCCTCTAAGATTTTTACCCTCCACGCTGCCCTCAAATACTAAACTGGTGATCCCTTGATGCCTCAGAACATGTCATACCAACCGGTCCCTTCTTATCGTCAAGTTGTGCCACAAACTCCTCTTCTCCCCAATTCTATTCATTACCTCCCCATTGGTTATGTGATCTACCCATCTAATCTTCAACGTTCTTCTGTAGCACCACATTTCGAAAGCTTCTATTCTCTTCCTGTCCAAACTATTTATTGGCCATGTTTCACTTCCATAAATAGCTACACTCCAAATAATTACTTTCAGAAACGACTTCCTGACACTTAAATCTATACTCGATGTTTACAAATTTCTCTTCTTCAGAAACGCTTTCCTTCCCATCGCCAGTCTACATTTTATATCCTCTCTACTTCGACCATCATCAGTTATTTTGCTCCCCAAATAGCAAAACTCCTTTACTACTTTAAGTGTCTCATTTCCTAACCTAATTCCCTCAGCATCACCCGACTTAATTCGACTACATTCCATTACCCTCGTTTTGCTTTTGTTGATGTTCATCTTATATCCTCCTTTCAAGACACTGTCCATTCCGTTCAACTGCTCTTCCAAGTCCTTGGCTATCTCTGACAGAATTACAATATCATCGGCGAACTTCAAAGTTTTTATTTCTTCTCCATGGGTTTTAATACCTACTCCAAACTTTTCTTTTGTTTCCTTTACTGCTTGCTCAATATACAGATTGAATAACATTGGGGAGAGCTACAACCCTGCCTCACTCCCTTCCCAACCACTGCTTCCCTATCATGCCCCTCGACTCTTATAACTGCCATCTGGTTTCTGTACAAATTGTAAATAGCCTATCGCTCCCTGTATTTTACCCCTGCCACCTTTAGTATTTGAAAGAGAGTATTCCAGTCACTACTGTCAAAAGCTTTATCTAAGTCTACAAATGCTAGAAATATAGGTTTGCCTTTCCTTAATCTTTCTTCTAAGATAAGTCGTAATGTCAGTATTGCCTCATGTGTTCCAATATTTCTGCGGAATCCAAACTGATCTTCCTCGATGTCGGCTTCTACCAGTTTTTCCATTCGTCTGTAAATAATTCGCGTTATTAATTTGCAGCTGTGACTTATTAAACTGATAGTTCGGTAATTTTCACCTCTGTCAACACCTGCTTTCTTTGGGATTGGAATTATTATATTCTTCTTGAAGTCTGAGGGTACTTCGCCTCTCTCATACATCTCGCTCACCAAATGGTAGAGTTTTGTCAGGACTGGCTCTCCCAAGGCCGACAGTAGTTCTAATGGATTGTTGTCTACTCCCGGGGCCGTGTTTCGGCTCAGGTCTTTCAGTGATCTATCAAACTCTTCACGCAGTATCATATCTCCCATTTCATCTTCATCTACATTCTTCCATTTCTATAATATTGTCCTCAAGTACATCGCCCTTGTATAGACCCTCTATATACTCCTTCCACCATTCTGCTTCTTTGGTTAGGACTGGGTTTCCATCTGAGCTCTTGATATTCATACAAGTTGTTCTCTTCTCTCCAAAGGTCTCTTTAATTTTCCTGTAGGCAGTATCTATCATAACACTAGTGAGATAAGCCTCTACATCCTTACATTTGTCCTTAGCTATTTTGCACTTCCTGTCGATATCATTTTTGAGATGTTGGTATTCCTTTTTGTCTGCTTCATTTACTGCATTTTTATATTTTCTCCTTTCGTCAATTAAATTCAATATTGCCTGTATCACCCAAGGATTTCTACCAGCCCTCGTCTCTTTACCTACTTGATCCTCTGCTACCTTCACTACTTCATCCCTCAGAGCTACCCATTCTTCTTCTACTATACTACTTTCCCCCACTGCTGTCAATTGTTCCCTTATGCTCTCCCTGAAACTCTGTACAACCACTGGTTTAGTCAGTTTATCCAGGTCCCATCTCCTTAAATACCCACCTTTTTGCAGTTTCTTCAGTTTTAAGCTACAGTTAATAACGAATAGATTGTGGTCAGAGTCCACATCTGCCCCTGTAGATGTCTTACACTTCAAAACCTGGTTCCTAAATTTCTGTCTTGCCATTATATAATGTATCTGATACCCTTTAGTATCTCCAGGGTTCTCCCATGTACACAACCTTCTTTTATGATGCTTGAACCAAGTGTTAGCTATGATTAAGTTATGCTCTGTGCAAAATTCTACCAGGCGGCTTCCTCTTTCATTTCTTACCACGAATCCATATTCACCTAGTATGTTTCCTTCTCTCCCTTTTCCTGCACTCGACTTCTAGTCACACATGACTATTAAATTTTCGTCTCCTTTTACTATCTGAATAATTTTTTTTTATCTCATCATACATTTCATCAATTTCTTCATCATCTGCTGAGCCAGTTTGCATATAAACTTGTACTACTTTAGTAGGCGTGGGCTTCGTGTCTATCTTGGCCACAATAATGCGTTCACTATGCTGTTTGTAGTAGCTTACCCGCACTCCTATTTGTTTATTCATTATTAAACCTACTCCTGCATTACCCCCATTTGATTTGGATTTATAATCCTGTGATCACCTGACCAAAAGTCTTGTTCCTTCTGCCACCGAACTTCACTAATTCCCACTATATCTAACTTTAACCTAAACATTTATCTTTTTAAATTTTCTAACCTACCTGCTCGATTAAGGGATCTGACATTCCACGCTCCGATCCGTAGAACGCCAGTTTTCTTACTCCTAATAACAACGTCCTCTTGAGTAGTCCCTGCCCGGAGATCCGAATGGGGGACAATTTTTCCTCCGGAATATTTAACCCAAGAGGACCCCATCATTTAACCATACAGTAAAGCTGCATGCCCTCGGGAAAAATTATGCCTGTAGTTTCCCCTTGCTTTCAGCCGTTCGCAGTACCAGCACAGCAAGGCCGTTTTGGTTATTGTTACAAGGCCAGATCAGTCAATCATCCAGACTGTTGCCCCTGCAACTACTGAAAAGGCTGCTGCCCTTCTTCAGGAACCACACGTTTGTTATTTATCGCATCATACATTTCATCAATATCATAATTATCTGCAGAGCTAGTTGGCATATAACCTTGTACTACTGTAGTGTGTGTGTGTGTGTGTGTGTGTGTGTGTGTGAGAGGTTTACGGGCGCTAAACAGCGGGGTCATCAGCTCCCAAACGCATAAAAACAGGAACACATGCAGTGAAGGGACTAAGACGAACAGCGAACAAGGGGAACAGCTAAAAGACACAGACCTGACGCAGTTCCAAATCCTCACATACAGAGGCAAAACAAGAGGAGAAGGAGTGCACTAAAGAAAGGAAAGGAAACACAAGGAAGGGAGGACAGAAACCGAAGGGAAACAAGGAGGTATTCGTGACTGGCGGACTTCTTACCTAAAATCTGGGTGAGCCAGTCATCCAGCAGCACATTAAAACCCTCTCCCTAAAAGCCGTGGCAACAAATTGGACAGGACACAAAACTGTAAAACCCTCACCACAGACGATGCGTCGTCTTTCAAAATAGAGGGCAAATCCGGTGGCAAGGAAACCACCGCCCCCTGGTCAGAGAATAAAAGACAGTCAAGTAAAATGTGGCGGACAGTAATCTGGACGCCACAAGCACTGCAGATTGGGGGGTCCTCCCGCCGGAGTAAAAAAACATGCGTTAAGGGACTGTGCCCGATGCGGAGGCGAGTGAGGAGCACCTCATCCCGCCTGCATGACTGGTAGGACGTACGCCATGGCCACGTGCTGGCCTTGACCAGACGCAGCTTATTTTCACCGACTGCCAGCCACTCCTCTTCCCACTGACGCATAACGCGAAAACCCAGGAGGGAGGTAACAGCATGGAGGGGGACGGCACATTCAACAACGTGAGGGAAGGAACATGCATGTTTGGCAGTCACATCCGCCAGCTCGTTTCCCCTAATACCCACGTGCCCCGGCACCCAGCAGAAGGAAACCTCCTTCTCCTGCCGCTGCAGGTGGAGTAGGGCATCATGGATGTTCTGGACGACCGTATCCGCTGGGTACAAGTGTTGCATGGTCTGAAGGGCACTCAGGGAGTCAGAACAGATGAGGAACTTACGACTGGGGCACATCTCATCTGCCTCAATGCCCGCAAGATCGCAAACAATTCGGCATCAAAGATGGTAAACGCCGCAGGAAGCCGTAACTTGACGACTCGATCAGGGAAAACAACAGCACAACCAACAGAGTCCTCCTGTTTAGAGCCATCCGTAAATACTGGTACATGGTCGGGATGCTGGTTTAAAATATCGTAAAATAAGGAGGTAAAAACAAACGTAGGAGTGCAGCTCCTCCGGTACTCCGACAAGTCTAAAAGGACGCTGGGCCTCTGGAGCAACCAGGGAGGCAGGCGAGTAAAACCTTGTCGTTGGGGGGCCACACGCTCCACACCAAGGGACTCAAGCAAATGCTTGGCACGAATCCCAAATGGTCTCGTTGCCCTGGGACGACTGGAAAAGAGACGTTCCATAGGCGGTCGGGCAACGGTAGGGTACGCAGGGGAGGTAGGACAGGCGAGGAATTGACACACCCGTCGCACCATGAGGAGTTTCCGCCGAATGGCGAGCGGCGGTTCCCCTGCCTCAGCATACAGGCTGGGGATGGGACTAGTACGGAAGGCACCAGTGGCCAGCCTGATACCCTCATGGTGTACTGCGTCAAGAATCTTCAGATACGAAGGCCTTGCTGACCCATACACGGTGCAACCATAGTCAAGACGCGATCGGACGAAAGCCCTATAAAACTGCAGCAGACGCGCCCGATCTGCTCCCCAGGACCGATGGCTCAGACACTTCAAAATATTCAGTGCCTTCAGGGCCCGCACCTTGAGGTCTTTAAGGTGAGGCAACCACGACAACTTTGAATCAAAAGTGAGGCCCAGGAACCGCACAGTGTCGCTAAAAGGAAGAATGGTGTCCCTCAGACGCAATTCAGGGGAGGTAAAAAGACGTCGAGAACGATTAAAATAAACACACACATTTGTCTGCAGAAAAGGTAAAACCCGTCTTCGCAGTCCATGCCTCTAATCGCTTTATCGTAAGCTGCAACTGCCGACTAGCAGTGACAAGACTGGAGGAAGAACAGAAAACGGCAAAATCGTCCACAAACAAGGAGCATTGGGCAGGACTCCGGATAGTGGACGTGATACTGTTAGTGGCGACGGCAAAGAGGGTGACACTTAAAACGCTTCCCTGAGGAACACCATTCTCCTGCACATACAAATCAGATAGCACATTACCAACCCTATAGCGAAAGAGGCGATGGGAAAGAAAGGACCGAATGAAGATGGGGAGACGGCCACGAAAGCCCCACTCATGGAGTTGATTGAGGATATGGCGGCGCCAAGTAGTGTCATACGCCTTATGAATGTCAAAGAAGACACCTAGACAATGCTGGTTACGCAGGAAGGCCTGCTGGATGGCCGCCTCAAGCAGGGTCAAGTTGTCTATAGTGGAAAGACATCTCCGAAAGCCACACTGAGAGGGGCTAAGGAGCTGCCTGGTCTCGAGCAGCCAAACCAGGCGACGATTGACCATGCATTCCAACGTCTTCCCGACACAGCTTGTCGAGGCGATACTTCGATAACTACTGGGATGCGTTCGGTCCTTCCCTGGTTTGAGGAGGGGTATCAAAATCGCCTCCCTCCACGAGTCAGGGTACGTGCCGGATAACCATATCGTATTAAAACAATTCAGGAGAACTTCCTTGGAAGGCAGTAACAAGTGCTGCAGCATGCTATACCGGATTTGATCATGACCAGGCGCAGTATCATGAGCCACAGACAGCGCCGAATCCAGTTCCCACATTGTGAAGGGGCAGTTGTAGGGTTCAGAATTAGGAGACCGGAAGTCCAAGTGACCCCTCTCGATGGCAGTGCGGTAGCGGCAGAAATCTGGATCACAGTTAATAGTGGCGGTAGATTCCGCAAAATGCATGGCCAGTGTCTGGGCAATGTCTCTCGGCGCCGTGAGGAGACTTCCCTGATGCAGCAATGCCGTGACAGGTAACTGGCCGAGTTTCCCGGAAATCCTCCTGATGGCTTCCCATACTTTCGTAGAACTAGTGGAGCGGGAGATGGAGTTCAAGAACGATTGCCATGACCGTCGTTTGCTCTCTTTAATCACTCGCCGCGCCTTGGCCCTTGCCACCTGAAAGGCCGCTAGATCGTCAGCTGAGGGACGGCACTTGAAGCGGCGCAGAGCTGCACGGCGGGCTCGGATAGCTGAGCGGCACTCAGTGGTCCACCAAGGGACAGGACGCCTCTTGGGATGACCGGATGACCGTGGGATTGACAATTCAGCAGCATGGGAGATCACGGCCGTAACATGGTCTACCCATTCGTGGACGCTGGCACGGTGTTCCAAAACAGCCAGTTGGCTGAAAAGTGTTCAGTCAGCCCTGCAGAGGTGCCACCGGGGCGGTACCGGAAATGCCATAGCCTCATCCAGGAGGCGAATCCAAAGGGGGAAGTGGTCACTAGAATGGAGGTCAGCAGCAACCTCCCACAGAGCAGAATCCGCGAGTGCTGGAGAGCAAAAGGAAAGGTCAATAGCTGATGACGACCCAGAAGCAGTACAGAAGTGAGTGGGAGCACCAGAGTTAAGGATGCACAGTTCTTCAGACATCATGAGGCTTTCCAGAATGCGACCCCTGGGGCAAGTAGTCGAAGAGCCCCACAAGACATTATGAGCATTGAAGTCCCCCAGAAGAAGAAATGGGCGGGGAAGTTGGCTAATAAGGTCTGTGAGAGCCTCAGAGTCTATCGCATCCTGAGGGGGTAAGTAAAGTGAACAGACTGTGAACCTCCGACCCACAAGAAGGTCAACTGCAACTGCTTGCAAGTCTGTAACGAGAGGGAGCTCAGATGAGGGGTGCATGTCACGGACAAAAACCGCAACACCACCCTTTGCCCTTTCCCCCGTCAGATCATCTTTCCGATATACGGTATAGCCCCGTAAAGAAGGAGCATCAGTGGCCCGAAAATGTGTCTCTTGGAGACATAAGCACAAAGGGAACTCACGTACAAGGAGTTGTAATTCGGCCACATGCGTCCTGAACCCATTCAGGTTCCACTGTAATATGGGAGCCAGTGATCAGGGTGGCTGAACTTTCACCCTGCCTCTGTGTTTTGGAGGAGAGCCCGTACTGGCCGGAGATTTATTCCTTGGGCGAGAAGATCGCCCCCGGTAGACATCAATGTCCATCAGTTCCGATGACGACCCACGGGAGATGTCAGACAGTACGATGGCCTCGTCATCGGACCGACCCTGACCAGTCTCCTCAGGTGGCAAAATCTTTTCCTTCGGCGTCTTTGTCTTAGGGGGCTTAGAATGCAGAGGCTTGTCAGCAGTTGGAGCTTTACTCGCCTGGGCAGAAGGTGCCATAGGGGAAGAGGCAGGAAGTACCCCAATGTCAGCAACCACGGCCTTGTCTGACGTTGCGGGGAGAGCCGCAGGTTGCAAAACAACCGCAGCAGCACAAGTGCACTGGCAAAGGCAGGTATTAGTGCTAACACTAGCAACCTCCGTTTGCGTAGCAACAGTGGCCATTTGTACTGGTTTTTTCAGGGTGGAAGCGAAAGATGTCGTGAACACAGGAGGTTGCATGGCCTTAAAGAGCTTCTTGGCCTCACCATAGGGGATGCGCTTAGATGTTTTTATCTCCTGTATCTTCCGTTTCTCGAGATAGATGGGGCAGACCCGGCTCCAGACAGGGTGACTCCCAAAGCAATTCACGCACTTCACAGGCGATGAACAATCAGCTCCTTCATGGGCAGGCTGACCACATTTACCACAAGTGGCTATCCCATTGCACCCCAATGTAGTATGCCCAAAGCGCTGACATTTAAAACAGCGCGTTGGGTTGGGGAAATATGGCCGTACTGGCAAACGTAAGAATCCCGCTTTAACATGCTCTGGAAGTCTCGGGCAACTGAACGTGAGAATAAACGAGTCGGATTTTACTAGGTCCCCATCGACTCGCTTCATAATATTCTGCACGGCAACAATACCTTCGTCAGCCCACTCAGATTTCAACTCGTCTGTGGAGATATCCACCAAGTCCCTACATGTCACAACACCCTTACTATAGTTGAGTGTGGAGTGGAGCTCGGTCTCGATAGCATACTCTCCGAGACTGGATGCTTTCCGAAGAGAAGCGACTTGGCGGGAACTAGAAGTCTCAACTAAGAGAGTAGCATTGCCCAGTCGCTTAAAAGATTTCAGTGTACCTGCAATTCCCTCAAGACCCTTGTGGATGTAAAAGGGAGAAACGCTCTCAAAGCTACCCTCCTTCCGTTTAATAACCAAAAACACATTCTGATTTTCAGCATGTGCTCTGTTACGACAGTCTGATAAATATCGATCAACACTAGGGGCTCAAGGACTCGCAGCACGAAGTCGCTTTTTCGATGGGGTGTGTTTTCCTACCAGTGGCCCACCCAATCCACTGGTAGGGGGAAATGTAGAGGTCGAAGGGTCCATTGCGCTCCCACGAGCAGCTAGGGAACTAAAGGTCCGCTCAGACAGAGCCCCGCGTGCCTGAGTAAGCCGTATACAACTGGGGTGCGGCAGGTGCCCCAGGGGTTGCCCGCTTGCGACTGTTCCACCCCAACAGCCATGCATCTTATAGGCGCGCAGCACACCGTAAGATTGAGGGGTTTTTATAGAGGTTTACCTTCCACGCAATCCAGGCGGTCAAGCCAAGATTACCATTCCCCGCAGCACACAACATTCCACCGCCGCACCATACGGTGGTCGCTGAAGCACGTCCGGGGGTTACGGTGACAGGAGACTGGCGGCGCTGGCCAGTCCCCAGCTCAGGACCCCGGGGTCCCCAAGCCTGTACTCAGCAAATGAACGCTGAGCCCCTGGGGGTTGTACTACTGTAGTAGGCGTGGGCTTCGTGTCTATCTTGGCCACAATAATGCGTTCACTATGCTGTTTGTAGTAGCTTACCCGCACTCCTATTTGTTTATTCATTATTAAACCTACTCCTGCATTACCCCCATTTGATTTGGATTTATAATCCTGTGATCACCTGACCAAAAGTCTTGTTCCTCCTGCCACCGAACTTCACTAGTTCTCACTATATCTAACTTTAACGTATCCATCTCTCTGTTTAAATTTTCTAACCTACCAGCTCGATTAAGGGATCTGACATTCCACGCTCAGATCCGTAGAACGCCAGTTTTCTTACTCCTGATAACAACATCCTCTTGAGTAGTCCTCACCCGGAGATCCGAATGGGGGACTATTTTTCCTCTGGAATATTTAACCCAAGAGGACGCCATCATAATTTAACCATACAGTAAAGCTGCATGCCCTCGGGAATAATTAGGGCTGTAGTTTCCCCTTGCTTTCAGCTGTTCGCAGTACCAGCACAGCAAAGATGTTTTGGTTATAGTTACAAGGCCAGATCAGTCAATCATCCAGACTGTTGCCCCTGCAACTACTGAAAAGGCTGCTACTCCTCTTCAGGAACCACACGTTTGTCTGGCCTCTCAACAGATACCCCTCCGTTGTGGTTGCACCTACGGTACGGTCATCTGTATCGCTGAGGCATGCAAGCCTCCCCGCCAACGGCAGAGTCCATGGTTCAAGGGGGGGACATGGTTAATATATTACTTTTTAATGCTTAATATACTGCTTTAATGGTTTATACTACTTTAATGGTTAATATACTACTTTTTTATCAGCCCAATTGGCAATATAACATCCACGATATATATTTTTTTTATTACGAGTGGAATATGAACATGTGGATAATATTCATCAATTATGTAATTATTTCTTAAAAGGATGATAATTGTGTAAAACAGAGACAATATTTGTCTCTCATTCTTTGTTAATCTATGACATTCTTTTCTTTTGTGTTGTACCCTTTTGTCGTCTTCTTCTGATGTACATCGCAAGATGCGAATCGATTTGAGGTCTGTTAAATGAAAAACATTTAATGTAAAATTGTTTTACTTTTATGTTCATTTGCTTGTAAAACAAATAGAGCCAAATGCGTTAAAACTATTTATGATTAATTATTGAAAATTCACTTCGTCTTTTAATTATAATTTTGTATTAATAGTTTTATCATAGCTGCGATAAACGCAGCCATTGTCAGTTGCGATTATATAGCAACTTCGTCTGTACTTCTAGTTGAAAATAGCATGGGTTTGTGTTAAACTAATTTGAAAAACAATTTAATATTTCTTTAATGGCAGCATCAATTTAAATGATTACGTGGGAAAAGGAAAATCTTAATTTAAAAAAAATCCTCTATCTTTTGTTGACTGCCATCTTAACTTTTATTACAGCGGCAAATTTAGATTACTTGGAACTGCAAACTTTCAATTTCCGATGTATAAGAAATAAATGTGCACCGGTGGTACTGAACTCTATTTAAAAAAAATTGATATAATTAGACTGTATTTTCTAAGAACAGTGCTGATGGTATTTATTGTTGAACAAATTTCATTGCTGATGTATGTGGCCAAAATTAAACTATGCACGAAACAAGGAGAAAAATATTTTTTGGTAACATACGTCAGTGTTGTGTGCGGTTGGTATTCTGTGGTTCCTTTTCATGATGAATTTGCTAAGAATAATTAAATCCATCGAAGACAAAAATAAATTATAAAAGCTCTGATGTACGACCCGTAATTTTAGTGACATGAACACAGCTCACAGTCAACATTATTACACTACGTCAGGTGGAATTCTTGTGCAATTTGAACGAAATAATTATCCGGGAGAAGTTTTAGTTGGAATAATGCATTATGCATGTGTATAATATTGTCAGTATCATTTACAAAATCAAATCAATGGAACTGCTAAAATAAAAAAATAGAGTGCATTCAAACCGCAGAATACCATAGAGTATCGTATCATCCATATTCATTGCACTTGTCGATGTTGATGATACACAACAAAAACCGCCACACTTAGAGACAAACGACATTGATTGCAACAGAAGGCAGGTCAGATAAGCGGCGTTTCAGTTAACAGACATTCTGTTGAACATACGTTAATCTACAGCCAAGGCTTTCAAGGCTAGAATTTAGGTCCTTGACGAATTTTAAGGCCATTAGGCCCTGTTTCAAAGGATTTTTCTGTGCCTAACGTTCCGTGTCGTAACGCTGGAGATATGAAAGGCCATAAAGACACAGGTAGAGCCAACTAAAAAGCACGCTTTTCTCTTATTCGCACAGTCTCAGGTTGCATCATCAGAGACACGATACTGACACAGCGCATAAACCATCAAGAAACGTGCGTGAATATCTCACCACTGAAAAGGACATACGCCAGCTGCTTGCGAAAGCAAAAGGATTCAAAAATCTCTTGTACATACGATCAAATGTACATGGGAGCTACGAAAAGAGGCACTGTGAAGAGAAGCGTAATTATTTTCTAATATTAGAAGCCAAGATCGCTTGATGCGAAATAGTTTATTTCATGACCAGTTTCGACAGTAACTAGCTGCCCTCTTCACATTCTCCGATCTCCCATAAACATACCTACACACCAGTCTCTGAGAGATCTGAAAATCTGAAGATGACAGCTATATGCTGTCGAAACTGGTCATGAAATAAACAATTTCACATCCAGCGATCGTGCCTTCTAATATTTTAAACTACATTTGATTGCACCAACAATGTGTGTAAATATAAGTAAGTTTGAGGAGATGTTACCTGTAGATGATGTCAAAAACTGCACAGTATTGCGTGCTCCTAAACACGAAGTTCTTTAAGAAAGCATTTGCAGAAATTCTTCAAATTCTAATGTTTCAGTGGAAGCCATTTTCAGTGAATTTATTGGATATTAAGCAAAGCTACAACGTTATTGACGCTGGCTTAGCTCACCAGAGACGGAGCGGTCCATGTATTACAACACCCAGTTTCCGCTACCGGCTACTGTTGTCGACGTCAGGTAGGACCATCGCAGATATGCAAGTCTGACAGCCTTCAAAACCATAACAAAAGCTCTTTACGACAACTATCAAGTATGCAATCTTCGATATGTCACTGCAGTTCAGTGAATTAATTACGTACGAAATCATTCTTCTGCAACAGGAAAATAAATATTAAAGATTAAATTAGGCTTGCAACGCAGAATTGTATAATCATCGAAAGGTTATTTTAGTTCAGCTTAGTAAAGCACATAGTCACAGCAAATTCTCTCACCGTTATTTGACGTACAGGTTCTATAAACAGATAGCAAAGAACACGAATAGACCTTGCGACACTTTTGGAGGATCAATTAGTGTCTTGATATTGTAACTTCATATTAGCGAAGACGAGGCTTAAGGTCAGTGATTCGTGGTTCCATATGGAGATAAGTACAAACACTAATGAGTAATTAATACACATTCCACCACGTACGCAATTAATTCTTATTGTAGTGATTTCATAATCTACATGTTGGAGTGTGAATGAGTGACTCCATATTGGCGTTGTATGCGCGAAGAGAGTGAGAAACAGCACTGTCAGGGAAGTTCGACGTACCAGCGCACATTGTTACTGGTTTTATACTTTTATAGACGTGAGAAGAGTAGTGGCAGTTTTGTGGGCGTTCACGTGAGTAGCGAAGAGTACTTGGAACAGATTCATTTCAACAGCCTCAAGACATGACAGCTTTTTCTGTTAATTTTATAAGACGGTAGGTAAGACTTTTTGAATCCAGGGAGTGTGATGGCCAGTTGGTACTGTAAATTTATTCTGGTGCTCTTCCAACAACACACACACTGCGAGCGTGTGACAAGTTGCATTGTACTATTGGTAGATGCCTTCGTGTCGAGGAGAACCAAACTGCATGTATGTGTGGACACGATCGACAAGGGTAAACGCATACTTGTGTGGATTCAGCGTTCCTTCTCAAATGACGAGCTCACCTATGGATCGCCACGATATGATTCGCCCGACAACAACGCTCGTTCCTCTGGGCTGGACCCTTACGACGATGTTTCAGAACCATACGCGCCAACAGCCATCTGTTTGGTGGAGTATAAAATATGATTCATTTGAAAAGGCTCCATGTCGCCACTCAGTGGACGTTCAGCTGCAGTATTTGCGCTCAAATTCCTGCTTCCTTCCTTGATGAACAGCAGTCAACATGGGTACATGATCCATGCGCCTCCTGCCGCGATCGACCGTTGAGGAGACGTTGTTGATAGTCCCTTGGTTCATCTTTGTCGTCTGTTGATTAACAGTTCCACATCTCCACAGCCTCGTGCATTTGTGTCCATACTTTCACCAGGGCGCCCAGCGAACAGTTTATAAACTACGCCCTTTCGGAAGTGCTTCCTGTGGCGTCACCGCCAGACACCACGCTTGCTAGGTGGTAGCCTTTAAATCGACCGCGGTCCGTTAGTATACGTCGGACCCGCGTGTCGCCACTGTCAGTGATTGCAGACCGAGCGCCGCCACACGGCATATCTAGTCCAGAGAGACTCCCTAGCACTCACCCAGTTGTACAGCCGACATTTCGATGGTTCACTGTCTTCATACGCTCTCATTTGCAGAGACAACAGTTTAGCATAGCTTTCAGATACGTCATTTGCTACGACCTAGCAAGGCGCCCTATTCAGTTACTATAATTACTATCTTCAGGAATGTATTCTGAACAGATAATATTGTGAATCATGTACCGTCAAGAGCGACGTTCATCATTAATGGATTAAAGTTAAGTATCAAACTAATTACGTCCGCTTTCTGAATTCTCATTCCTTGTCATGTTCCAGACCTCACGTCAGTATAGTTCTTCCCTCCGCACGCCAGCCTGCGTGAGCTAAAACGCGTGCATTTCGCCCTCCACTCGTAACACTGTGTTGGCTCTTCCGTTAACTCAAAACTTCCACCCTTGGCCCGAAAGCGAACGATCGTGTCCTTTGGGTTGTCAGATAAATCGCTCCTTCTTCACGTCACCACAATGAATGCACTGGATTTCGCATCTCCGCCCTCCCCCCCCCTCCCCCCCTCCCCCCCCCCTCCCCCACGCAACCACAAAACACGCTTTGTATAACATCCACCACAAGTGCTGCTGCCTGCCGTTTGTGAGTGGTTATTGCACGTTCACGTCCAGCAAACATAAGTTCTTTAAGACCTAAAGAACTGTGACGATGTGCTAGAGGTCATAGCGTACGCTGACGACCTCCTCCTGCTGGTCGGCGGCCGAATCCGCGAGGACTTAGAGCCGAAAGTGGAGAGAGCCTTAACCGTACTTACATCGTGGTGACATAAAAGCAAAATGACGATTGCGCCCAATAAATCCACATACCTACTTCTCAAAGGCCAACTGGTCAGAAACCCCACTGTCATAATTAATGGCACACCAGTTCTTCGGCGCCGCGAGGCCCGATACCTGGGTGTAATCATCGATGAGAGGTGGAACTTTGCATCACACATTGATACCGTATCTCAAAAATCTTTGGTTTTATTAAACAATCTCAGTGGAATTGGTCATAAGCGGTTTCACCTTCCACCCAACTTAATCAAATTATACCACAATAGTATCTTGACCTCAATAGTAGGATACGGATCAGGAGACTGGGCACACTGACTCACGAGGGTCTTGCCTGCCATGGCCGTAAGGCGAGTGCAGCGGAACATGCTTTTACGTTCAGCATGGGCCTACAGGACAACACCTAGGGGAGCGCTGTTAGTGCTAATGGGGATCTGTCCACTGGACATAAAAATTCGTGAGCAGGCCGCCTGGTACTGGGCGAAGAAGGAGAACAGGGACAAAATCAGGGAGATACTTGGGGTTTATGCTGAGGATAAGTACGCCATCAAAAAGAGAGGGATCGAACTGTGGCAGGAACAATGGAACAATGAGGATACGGGACGCAGAACCTATGAGCTGCTACCGAATATAGAGAAAAGGATAAGACTTACATTTTTCACACCTACGAGAGGAATGCTGCACTTTCTTACTGGAAATGGACCATACCCAACATATCTATGTCGGTTTGGGAAGCAGGCTACACCAGCGTGTGACTGTGGTGCAGTACAAGGTACCCCAGAACATGTGGTGTATGAGTGCCACCTCTTCGATGATGTAGCCCATGATCTAAGACAACAGCTACCAAACAATGACACGTACCACTTATTAAGGCACGACAAATTTTTTAAACACCCTAAATAAACTCACCGATGAAATATCAAAAAAAGTACTTTTTAAGGGACAATCACCATTAAAGGCAAAAACGTTTCACTGACTTAGACTTCGTGCACCCTTCCTGTACCGCCGAGTAAGGACTTGGCCAGCCGCTTCACGGCTGGAATCCGCCTTGCCCTGGACTAGGAGGGAGGGGGGTACATAAACACCGGACTGGAACGCACACCAATTATGACGTATGTAATTAGATTAGATGTAGAAGATAGGATAACACCTTAGAATAGGTATACTTGAAAGGAGAGACGGCATTGGTCGTATATTTTTGTTTATTATCGCATAATCGATTTTTGGTCAATTAGTGACCATCTTCAGTGCTGTAATATATAACTTAATTTAGTAAGCACTGGTGTCAATAAGCTTACGGCGATCACATAGACTCATGAGTCTATGTGATCGGTAATAAACAAAAATATGCGACCAATGCTTTCTCTCCTTTCAAGTATACCCATTATCTGGTCGTAGTGCACAGGACACTATGGAGTCGCCAATCAATAACCTTAGAATAGACTGCAGCGATACTAAGTGAAGGGCAAGCCCAGTGCCAGGGGCATGACCACTGGGATTAGCTCAGTGGGCCTGGCCAACACCCAGTAGGTTTATAGTAGCACTGGCACATCTGTAACGCTGCAGGTAGCATGTAGTTTCCTTGTGGATTAAGTAGCTTAGAACCTCATAGCGGTAAGATTAGAGTAATAACAATAATAATAAAATTACCTGTAGTGTAGAATACAAGCTGCATTTTCTCTGTATCATCATTAGGACTCACTAATGTAGTCAGGTAGTGGGTTATTATGTATAATGTAATGAATTGAATAAAGATTGTTTTAAAAAAAAAAAAACATAAGTGGTGGTCACCTAAACGTGGCTGGATGGCGTGCAAGCATGTACTACACTTGATGTCAGTTTGAGATTTTTGATGTAGTCTTCATGACGCTGCAATTTTAATGACTAGCTGTGCTGAAACAGTAATTCTAGATATCTACTATATACATGATGTGAAACTGCCTTTGCGTGGTTGTAGGATCCTACCCGACCAAGTGAACAATATGTCTGCCCTCTCGGGCGCTACTCGCTCGGCTGCCGTTGAATATCCCCATGGGATTGAGCATGGATATCCTGAAATTCATAAACTTTGTATTGTGTTCTTGACAAATCGCTGTAATACTCAGGAGCGACAGGAGTGACCACGTACTCATCAGTATCTACGATTCCGCCGAAAGAAAGCACCGTGCGACCCGCAGCGCTGGATGGTCTGCGAAGCGGGGTGCGGGAGCAGCAGGCGGCAGGTGCCTGCTTGGGAGCTCGCGCAGCCATACCACTAATTATTTCGATGATTGACACCTGGAGGCCGGCGGCCGGCGGCCAGGATATTGCTATTCAGACAATGCGCTGCCGCGGCGCTATTGATCAGTGGCGGCGTGTCGCGGGACAAAGGCTACACGCGCCAGGTGTCCGCTTGCGCATCCACGGCCATTACCTGCTTACCTCGTTCGGTGCCGTGCCGCAAGCTGGCCATTCAACGCCACTACGTAACAAACGCCGCTATACTTTCGCGGTATTCGTTTTATGTTTTGATGCGAATTACGCAAAGAACAATACTCCTAAAAGTACTTCCAACTAATGAAGTCAGTTATCACTATCTTCACAATAGCAGCTTAATGAACAGAGAGAACTGAAGCACAAGCAATACTTTGAATACTTTGTTGGCCCTTACAAGAAACGAATAAATTTCTTCGCCTCACCATGCCAATAAATAAATCAAAGCAGTACAATTCTCCATGTCAATGGCCTTGCCGTCGGGTCACCGAAGTTAAGCACTGTCGAGCTAGGCTAGCACTTGGATGGGTGACCATTCTGTCTGCCTACCACTGCTGGCAAGCGGGGTGCAGTCAGCCGTTGTGAGACAAAATGAGGGGCTACTTGATTGACAAGTAGTGGCTCCGGTCTCGTTGACTGACATACGGCCGGGAAGCGGTGTGCTCACCACGTGCCGCTCCATATCCTCATCCAGTACGCCTGGGAGCTAAGAATGACATGGCGGCCGGTCAGTACCGTTGGGCTTTCATGTCTTGTTCGGATGGAGTTTAGTTTTTTAGCAGAACTATCAACAGAAATTACATAATTAGGTGACAGAAGTCATAGGATACCTCCTAATATAGTGTTAGACCTTCTTTTGCCGTGGGTGGTGCAGCAGCTTGACGTGGCATGGACTCAGCAAGTCGTTGGAAGTACCCTACAGAAATATTGTGTCATGCTGCCTCCGTAGCCCTCCACAACTGTGTCAGTCTTGCCAGTGCAGGCGTTTGTGCACGAACTGAACTGTCGATTATGTCCCACAAATGTTCGATGGGATTCATGTCGGGCGATCTTCACACCAATCACGAACAACTGTGGTTCTGTGACATGGCGCACTGTCATCCATATAAATTCCATCCATAAAGTGAGCGTTTGGCGTCAGTGGCCGGGAGGCCCCTTGCGGGGCAGGTCCGGGCGCCTTGGTGCATTCGACGCCACATTGGGCTGCCTGCGCGCCGGATGGGGGTGAAATGATGATGAAGACAACACAACACAAAGTCAGTCCCTGAGCGGAGAAAATCTCCGACCCAGCCGGGAATCGAACCCGGACCCGTAGGACGGTAATCCGTCACGCCGACCACTTTTCTTTTTTTAAATCTCATTTTGTTCTATATTGTTCGTTGAATTTGTTCGGGGCGGAGGCCCGATGACTCCCGTTTAGGTTCTTCGTTGATCCGTTCATTCGATTTTTTGTTACAGAGGGTAGCTAACCCTGTAACCGAACACGCTGAACTACCGCGCCGGCAATCAACTCAGCTATCGGGGCGGACCATGAAGTGGATGAATGGCTGAGAATGGTCTCCAAGTAGCCGGACATAACCATATCCTGTAAATTATCGGTTCAGCGGGACCGCAGGATCCAGATCACTCCGTGTAGACAAGGCCCACACCGTTACGGAACCAGCACCAGCAAGCAGAGTGCCTTGTTGACAACTTGGTTCCATGGCTTCGTGAGGTCGGCGCCGCATGGGAACCCTATCATCAGCTCTTACCAGCTGAAATCGCGTGTCATCCGACCAGGTAACGGTTTTCCAGTCGTCTAGCGTCCAAACGATATGGTCACGACCCCAGAGGAGACGCTGCAGGCAGCTTCGTGCTGTTAGCAAAGGCCCTCGCGCCGGTCATCTGCTGCCATAGCCTACTAACGCCAAATTCCGTCGCATTGTCCTAACGGACAGATT
Source organism: Schistocerca serialis cubense (assembly GCF_023864345.2). Taxonomy (NCBI): domain Eukaryota; kingdom Metazoa; phylum Arthropoda; class Insecta; order Orthoptera; family Acrididae; genus Schistocerca; species Schistocerca serialis. The sequence goes on from NC_064641.1 coordinate 277,708,816, forward strand.
CGTCGTACGACCCACATTGATATCTGTGGTTGCTTCATGCAGTGTTGCTTGTCTGCTAACACTAATAAATCTACGTAAACGCCGATGCTCTCGGCCGTTAAGGGAAGGCAGTCGGTCACTGCGTTGTCAGTCGTGAGAGGTAATGCCTCACATTTGGTATTCTCGGGACGCTCTTGACACTGTAGATCTCGGTATATTGATTTTCTCAACGGTTTCCAAAACGGATTATCCCATGCGTTTAGCACCAGCTACCGTCCTGCGTTCAGAAAGTTAATTCACCTCGTGTGGCCATAGTAGGGAACCTTTTCACGTGAATCACCTGAGTGCAAATCACAGCTCCACCAATGCACTGCCCTTCTAAACCCTGTGTACTAGAGATGGGTCATTCGCGAAATAACGGGTCCAAAGGAACGGTTCACCATGATGAACGGAACTAGCGATGAACGATTCCTAAGGAACGGTGTTTCATAGTTCACTTCGGTCGCGGCTTTCCACTTATAGTTCCTGGAAACGGGAAACGGTCGGTCTCGTTTCTGAACGGCACGTCGGCCGGTCTCCCTCGGCCGGTGTCGTCTTTCTTCGTGTGACCACTCGTAGCAGTTCCACTGCCGACTGCTTATAGTTAGTTCAGTATCGAGTTGTTGTTCATTTCGTTCGCTTCTCACGTCCATTCTAGATCTGTTTCAAACCTTTTTTGAACTCTGAACTTCTGGTTCTTTTCCTATTCTATTCAGTGTCCACGACCGGTAATTAAAATGTATTTTATAATTACGTAAATTACATAAAAATTACGTGATATGTAATACACACATCTTTTCAGGTAACAAAACGGCGTATCAGCTTACTTCACAATTTCGATAAGCAGCAGAAGAAATACTTGTAAAAAGGCAAGATTTTTTGTTATTACACATGCAAAGGGCGTTGGTACGGCACACACGAGTGGCCATTTTCCTCATTTTTTGTTCCAAGGTAAAACAGCATGTTAATTGTCATGGAAGGCAGACCGAAACAACCGAATGAAGCCCGCGCTTCGTAATCGAGTGTAAGGTGTGACATTTTGTAAAGAGAATGTGATAACTCCCACAATATTATTTCGGTGGTACAGGGTGGCGCACGAAAAATCGGCCCCGAGTACTAGACTGCTCATTGTAGCTTACGAATCGTCATCTATTGTTTCGAAGTTGTTTGCATTAGCTTATTTGTTATTTCTTCACCACCTAATTATCACATAGAGTACTTGCCCGCGAAAGGCAAAGGTCCCGAGTTCGAGTTTCGGTCGGTCACACAGTTTTAATCTGCCAGGAAGTTTCTATTACGTGTTTACCTATTCTGCTCGTAGCGGTCAACAAATCGTGCGTAATGGGCGAGCAGTTTGTGCTACCTTGTACTGTTTCACTGCGACCAGCCACATAACGCTACAGCTGGCTAAACGAGATGTTTTGCGGAATCACGAAAGTTACAAGTGTGTGAGAACTCTGTTATGAATAAAAACTCTGTACTCCAGGCGGGAGGACAAGTGTCCCCTCTCGGCGCCTTCCATCTTCAGCTACTAATTTTAAATTTTTCGTAACAACCATGTACCAAGCACAATGAACGGTGAACGAGTAAAAATGAACGGTTCACAAAAAAGACCTATCACCAGGTAACTAGTTCCCAAGGATGAACGACTTTGCCTATCCCTACTGTGTACGCGATACTACCACCATTTGTATATGTACATTTCGCTATTCCATGCCTTTCGTCACGTCAGTGTATCTTTGCACAATGCATGAAACCATAGAAGAATACTATTTGTGTATCTATCTATTATCACTGAATTTCGTGAATATGAACTGTAAATTTATAGTTAAGATATATCTCACTGTAATGGATTGTGAAACCCAAACAAAGAAATGCGCAAATAAAAAAGTGGGCACTGTAGACAGAGTTCTGAAAAACTTTTAACAGCACGGAAACTAAGAAACAACCTCAAAAAAATTCCAAGCCACTATATTGTCATACATAAAACGTAAATATCTACCAAAATGTACGTATGCCATCAACCTTAAATTTTTTTGTATTTTTATGCAAAATCTGTCTGTTGAATCAATGATAGTTTCAATGTCTGTATTCATACAGTGTACCTTCACAACACAATGTCCCTCAGCCGTGCATGCACTGTTCTGGCGATTACAATTGTGGGTCGGTGTATATGGAAGTCTGAATGAGTTCTGGAGGCGTGCTCGGGTAGCCAACGTGATAAGGAGACAGATCGCGATAAGTGGAAAATCCGGGTTTGAGTTCTGATCCTGCACAAATTTTGTTCTGTTGCAAACAGCTGATGTCGTTGCACAGTCACAACATGCAAAACCATTTCGTAACGTCCGTTGTATGTTGCAGGATTAGTTGAATATGGCCGAAAAGAGATTCGTGGTATGTAAATTACGATCTAATAAAATCAACGTGCAACAGGAAACAGAAAAATACCTAATACGTCGTTGACTGACCTAATCTAAAAAGAAGCTTTTGGAATAATCTCTGCATGTTTCGTAATACCTACCAGTTAATCGTAACTGGTAGTTTCAATAATTACTTCAACTTCCTCTTTAAATCTTCCCTTTCCGTAAACTTGAATATTGCAGACCTTGCCGGCTCATGTACCGTTGCAGAACTTCGGCAACTGCAATACCTACTCCTTCCGTCAAATAATTTGCAACACTGATTTAATTTCTTGCGTAAAGACTATGCCAGTGCAGCAAATACGGTGGCAGATAATTTTAAAACTAGGGCAGCCACAGATAAAGTAATTATTCGTAACTGACTGCAAACTAACTCTGCATATCACAGGTGTTTACATACAGCTTTTAAAATATAAAACATTATGAAAAGTTCAATAGGCAGCAATAGTCGTAGTTACCGAAGTCGTCCCAGTACCCGTATGGCAGCCGCCGTAGATACGCCGGCAACACTCTGCACACCTTGCAGCTTGCGTTGCCAGCTGCTACGGCTACTATACGTTGGTGACGAACACACAATAGCGTACCGGCTTCCGGAACCAATATTTTTCTGGATAACATTTACAAGGGGCATAGTCCGTTTCTTGACGTAGGCCAAAAAGATTATGATGACCGTTCGTAGTTATTTTAACACGGACTGGGCATTAACCATTTATCATGGTTTTATCTACTGAAGAGGGCTGAGAATTTTGCCTAGCCACGCCAATTGTTACTCTGCGGCACTCTGCAGAAGTTCCCTATAGGCATATGACATAGCACTACATATATGAGAAGATGCAACTTCAAAGTTGGGAAACCGGTCGTGTGAGTCTCCATTCGACTTAAGTAAACACAGCTATTGCGGACTATTGGACTTTTCATTCAGTTTCACATTTAAAATTTTTAACCTTTGTACTCAAACGCCTGAGTGAATGGTGAATTATGTGTAATTAAGATGTGCGATGACAGCTTGTACTAAAAATGTTAACAACACATCTGTATACGACCATTTGTGAGCAAGCAGCGATAATTAGTGAATATGCGGCCCTATGCGTGTCAATGTTTTTGTGTTGTAAATCACAGTGTGGCATCGAGCTGAACATATCTAAGTCAAGGGTTGAATACATTCTGCAGAATGTTTCGAAGAAGAGGAAAGTGTGTTCAATGTTTGACCAGCACATTTTTACTCTGGAACAAGAACAAACACGCCTGGACACCTGCCCCGACTTGATTGAAATGAAAATCGCGGACAGTTGTTTTGTGGAGAAATCATCAAGGTTGCTGCGAATTGACATTATCACTACTAACCTTCTACAAAACGACAAAAAAGCAGAAATTCGCATGAAGAGTAAACACTTTGATGACGGAAATGTGAAGCCCCTGTTGAACAACATGATAAAGATGACTTTTTGGCCAGCTTCACATGCTTGTATGAACTTTCTATGTGTTGTACTCATGTGGGGGGAGACACTATGGAGAATACATGAAGCCTTAAAACCACCATCTCATCTTTTCACTATATTTTACTTAATCCTGTGTCGAAGCCTTTAGGATTGACGTGATATACTAATATATTCACTTCATATGGGGCCATATCTGATAGGAAGGTTTGCATCAGTTATAATCCACTCTGTAACGATAGAATCCTCACGTGAATAAACTCAAAAATAAATTAACCCTTTGTTTACAAGAAAATCAGTATAGTGTTGCCTACCATTCGGGCCTCTCAGACCCGTGTTAGTTAAACTGACATAAAATTACTTTATTTTGACGACTTATGACATGAACGAATTTTGAGGTATAAATCTTTTAAAATAATTTTACTTATTTAAAGTTTACATTTTGAAAAATTACAATTTTTATACTTTTACTGGAGGGTTTTATTCTTATTGCAAATTTACTCAGGGTCTACAGACAATATCAGATTTTTCAGAGCATACAGATACAACATCTAATTTGACTTTTTCTACCTTCCTTCTTTACACTATATGCACATCCTCTCCTTTTCTTAGCTGGTGGTTTCACTGTCCTTCCTGGATCTGTTGCTACTAATGAATTCATTGTCTTATTTAGCCATGCTAGTTGCTTTCCAAAATTGATGATGAAAGTCCGACGTCCTTTTTTTGTTGGTATCATTCAAATTAACGTATGCATTCATTGCCCTTCGAGCAATCATGTTGGAGGAAACCGCCAGCAGCCAGCGCCTTGTTGTTCGCTTCACACTGTGGCATCGCGTTTTCTGGTCTATGGCGTCAACTCCTCCCCTTTGTGGCAATGTATGTCATTTTAATTTCAGGCTTCTTCACTTGTGATGAGGAGATCTTTGGTAGGTCATGAAGAGAGCTAAGGAGGGAGCAAGTTTGTTTTTCTTACGAACATAAGAGGCTATCACCACATCTGGTAGAAAAGCGAATAATGTAGAGTATACTTCATGTCCTTTGGATGTAGTAAAATCGGAAGGCATTTCGCCTTTGTTTTTTCGGATGGTGCCGACAAGTGTCAGATGTCTTGACAACAAATAATGAGCTACATCGAGAGATGTAAAAAAATTTGCGCAGGTGCTATTACGTCCGACTCCTCAAGGTCTGTCACCAAGGTTTTCACAACATTCTCTCCAAGTTCCATGGGTCTAGTTTCTTCCTCCTTCTTCAAATACACTTTCATCTTCCAGCAGTAGCTCGTTGCACTGTCACAAGTCACCCTGAACTTTATTCGTATCTATCAGGTTTCGATGGAATGTATTGTCGAAGTGTGCAGCTACGCGAAATATGACTAACAGTTGAATCACGTTCATGCACCATCCTGGAATGTAGGCACCCCTAAGAGTAGTTTCCCCCATCTAAAAAACTTCTCTGACTGGTTTCACTTTGTCACTTGAACTGTGTTCACGTCGCACTGCTGCACTGTCAAAGAGCAACACCTTCAGAACAGCATAGAAGCGGTTTCCAGACATAATAATTACTTGGCACTATGGTCGGCCATTCTCAAGATTCCAATGCTGACTGATGTTTCCATTTCTTGACTTGTCATATCCATCCAGTATCAGAACACCAATAAACTTTTTCTCATGTCATGTATATTTTTATCCACCCAGGCCTCCTAAATGATTCGACTTCCCTTGTAGGTCCATATGCATACTTTGTCAACGAGGGGTTCGCGAAAGAACAACATAAAACATGGTTCTTCATTAACACAGTTCCTAAACGAATAACTTGTTGGTCCCTGGTCTTCTTTCAATACAATCTTTTTGCTGCGTCTATGAGAAATTCCAACTTGAGGGGCTGTAGCCTATATTTAACTGCCATAATGAGGAAACAATAAGTCACACTCAGCAGAATTTGCACTAAATTGTTCTTCTCCACCTTTTGAAAGGGTTTCTTCATGATCGTCATATTCGCGTAGTTCTGAATTTTCACTGACATCTGCTCATTATCGTCATCATTGAAAGACTCACATTCATAAGGTTGGATATCAGAATCAGAATACTGCTCCTACATTTCCCTTATCCTCCTCTTCTAATAGTTCTCTTCTCCGTAAAATATTCGGTTTGTAGAAAAGACATCTGTTATGAAATAACGCACCAAAATAAAGTTGTGTTTATCACAGGGGGGACTCTTGAGCACCGAAAGAATAATAGCGCGAATAACAGAGGCTTCGCAGACGGACTTCTGGCCGTTCAAAAATTGCTTCTAACCGCACGACCCTACGAGACCCGTGCGGGAGAAAACGTGCACCATCACTTAAACGCAAAGTCAAATATAATTTTTTATAATTTGTTTCCAATATTATGACTAACTTTACCAATTAGGAAAAGTCATAAAATTTCATAAAAATGAAATACATAGTTTGTAATAGAGAAGATATTAAACATCACGGACGGACCTATGGTGTGCCATGGTAAGTAAAGGGTTAAGCATAGTAGGTCAGAGGATTTTGCACATGGGTTTTCTGTGGTGGGAAGGGCTGGTGCCAAAGGCTGCTCTCGGTACTGCACAGTACGGTCTCGAAAGGGGCCATCCAGAAGACGAGAATAATGGTGTAGGTGGGTTCTGCGAGCAGCAGGGATACCTAACGGTGGTCCCAGGGGTGCCTACTAATAGCTTACAATCGTGACAAGGGAACAAGTATTTCAAACAAACAAATGCAAAACAAAGTAGTATCGTAAATGGGCAGTGTGGGGAAATGACCGGCCTGAGATTGGTGGATGTTCCTCGAGAAGTGGTTACCCAGCAGGATGTGACATTTGCGCAAAATTATGTCTCATGCCCGTATAGTTCACTTCTAGCAAAGGCTGTCTTCTTGAATAGAAGAAGGTAGGGCGGCACGCAGTCTAATTGGTAACGGTGTTAGAACTTGTTTATCCATACAAACTTAACGCAATGTTCTATCTCTGTTACAATTTTGAGAGGTATGGGGATAGACTTTGTATGAGCCATATGTGTTTTAACCAGCATCTGCTGATGATCGACGGTAAGGGTCGCAAATAGGAAAGTCTTCTGAAGTAAGTGGCTTTGGCAAAGATGGAAAGGGACATATTCTTATGGTCTGGGAAAGTCATCTCGAAAAATTGATAAATTCAGGAAGATATCTTAGTTTCCTCCAACGAGATTGGATTTAATGGCCTCGACCTCACCTCTCATCCAGTGGATCTGCTATTGTGAAAAATCGATCCAATACTCAAGAAAAGGCCATTAATCAACATATAGACCCCATGCTGTTGCCCTGACATCTCTCTCGCTTAATTTCTTGACAATTCAGAAAATATGTTTATAAATACGTAACATTGTTTCAGTATCTCCCGTTATAATATTCGAATCAATACAAAGACAGGGTTATCCAAGTCATGTCTTAATATTTTATCTTAAATTGTTTTGTTCCCATATTCATTTTGAGAAGAGCATAAGTGTGAATTTCGTACCCAGTTGGTAAAAACGAAACCCTGTCTGTCTGTCTGTCCAACTGTTCATAACCCTTTTTTCTCAGGAAGTGGTAGACCTCCAAAATCTAAACTTTTAAGTTAAACTCCGCCTGCTTAGCTGGGTGGTAACATGTTCGCCTACCACGCAAGCAGGCAGCCGGCGGCGGTGGCCGAGCGGATCTAGGCGAATAAGTCCCGAACCGCGTGACTGCTACGGTCACAGGTTCGAATCCTACCTCGGGCATGGATGTGTGTGATGTCCTTAGGTTGGTTATGTTTAAGTAGTTCTGAGTTCTAGGGGACTGATGATCTCAGATGTTAAGTCCCATAGTGCTCAGAGCTATTTTATTTTTTATTTTTTTTGCAAGCGGGCGCGGGTTCGATTCCCGGTCGGGTTGGAGATTTTCTCCGACAGACACTTGGTGTTATGTTGTCCTCATCATTATTGATGTGTTGGCAAATGTGCCAACACCTTGTAGATAGAGGAGGCCGAAATGGAAGCTATCTAACGCAGACGGGAGTGAATTCTGGAACAGGATAAGTATTTAATGCTAATAAGAAAAGTATGCAGCTCCTCGAATACTTAACTTTATTTGATCCTTGTGGTACATCGCTCTTCTTGTTAATACACGTAAGACTATCTTCAGATACGGTTAATGGCGCCTTGCTAGGTCGTAGTCATGGACTTAGCTGAAGGCTATTCTAACTGTCTCTCGGCAAATGAGAGAAAGGCTTCGTCAGTGTAGTCGCTAGCAAAGTCGTCGTACAACTGGGGCGAGTGTTGGTCCGTACCTCGAGACCTGCCTTGTGGTGGCGCTCGGTCTGCGATCACACAGTGGCGACACGCGGGTCCGACATGTACTAAATGGACCGCGGCCGATTTAAGCTACCACCTAGCAAGTGTGGTGACTGGCGGTGACACCACAATTATATCATCCCTATCACCAAATATTCAAATGTGTGTGAAATCTTATGGGACTTAACTGCTACGGTCATGAGTCCCTAAGCTTACACACTACATAACCTAAATTATCGTAAGGACAAACACACACATACATGCCCGATGGAGGACTCGAACCGCCGCCGGGATCAGCCGCACAGTCCATGACTGCAGCGCCCAGACCGCTCGGCTAATCCCGCGCGGCATCCTTATCACCGGCGCGCAAGTCGCCCAGTATGGCGCTGACTGAAATAAGACTTGCATTTGACGGCCGAACTTCCCCGGATTGGGCCTCCCGACCAACGATGCCGTGCGCTTATTTCCATTTTCTAACTTAATGCAATAAAAAGATACAGCGATTTATGTAACATATTTTATATTCGAAGATTCAGTCGTCAGAACCTACATGAGACTTCCCGTTGACCTAGAATCATGCAGTTTGCCAAGAAGCGAGATTTCACGCTAAAACCAAAGGGAATAATCTGAAAACTTACACTTATATCACACGACTATTTTTTCTTTTCATATGTTAGCAGACTGTCAGACCATCCATTTGTTAAAACTCCTATTCCTCAGAAATGGTTAGATATATCACGTTGAAATTTATGTCGTACTAAAGGTCTATGGTCCTTTGGTGGTACAATGAGTATCTTCTAAGTCAGTGCATTCAGAAAATATGGCCATTTATGTGATGTACTTTAACACTCTCATACTCCCTCAGTAAAACGTATAGGATACTTCCTGTTGGTCTGAACTCATAACAATTGGTATGAAGAAAATTTTCACAGTACAGGTACAGCGAAAAATCCGAAACTGTTAACTTGTGTTTATATCATACGAATTTTTTGTCACTTTGTTTTCGACTTTCTGTCTGTCTCTCCATCCAAATAACTACATTTTCTCAAGAATGGATTGACGTATCAAGTTGACATTTACGTCACATACTAATTCTATAGACCTTTGGTGGTGTACAACTGTTAAGGTGCCAAGTCAATGCCGTCAAAAGATACTGGCATTTGAGCCACGTGTTTTGATAGTCACAAGCTCGCTTAATAAAACCCCTAGTGGACTTCCTCTTGGCGTAAAAGCATGATATTTTGGAAGAAGGAAGTTATCACAGTACAAGTAAAGAAAAAATATAAAAAAATTGATACATGTATTATATCACAAGAAAAACTATTTCTCTTGTCTTTTGTCGTTCGACTTTTAACAAAATGGTTGAAATGGGTGTGAGCGCTATGGAACTTAACTTCTGAGGTCATCAGTCCCCTAGAACTACTTAAACCTAACTAACCTATGGACATCACACACATCCATGCCCGCGGCAGGATTCTAACCTGCGACTGTAGTGGTAGCGCTGTTCAGTCTGTAGCGCCTAGAACCGCTCGGCCACCACGGCCAGCTCGATTTTTAACATCAGAAACTAAACATTCTCGAAAGTCTTGGAATCCCTGGGGCCGGTATGTTGCCAGTGTAGGTAATAGGCAAAAATCGTCCAGACCTTCGATTCTCGAAATGGGTGAACTGCCTACACAATTAATTAAGTTTGTGCGGAACCCTCAGTGCGCGACGCCTACTAGCACCTACCAATGGTTTTCAATCGTCTGACTCCATTCACGTGACCCGCCTCGAATCTGTCTCCTGTACGAACCCGTAGCTCCCATCTCTCATGCAACATACTCAACGATCTGTTGGATGTATTCCAATATCTGTCTTCTTCTACAGTTTTTACATTCTACAACTCCCTGTAGTACAAAGAAAGTTATTCCCTGACGTCTTAACATCTCCCGTCTTACTAGTCCACCTAGACCTTAACGTCCTTAAGCAGTGCCACATACCAGAAGTCTGGATTATCTTCTTTTCCAGTTTCCCAGTAGTCTATGATTCATGAGGTTTTAAGAAATGGTTGTTTTAAGTAAGGCAAATATTAATTGCACTACTTGCGTACTGTTCAGCCCCCTTAACAGTGCCATTTAGATACATTATTCGCCTCTGCGTAGTAGAGACAGTGATTAACCTGGTCATATCGACTTCTGTTTCTTGGCTGGGGGCAACAGTTCATTCTTGGTTGTACTATCCTCAGAGTTCTCCCATTCATCGGCATATACTTCTCTGGAGCGCCGTGAGGAACTTCCCACGTAACGAGACTTCATCTTCTCATTAGCCAAATTCAGTCTAAATTTTATTAGTGACAATATTACATTTTCGTACTCTTTTCTTGGTGCACGACATTTGCACACAATCCAAGAATTACAGAAGTTAAATCTGGAAAAATTTTATGCAATCTAACTGGTCGGTAAGTGATGATTGACGTGATCGCTCTCTCAAAAAACTACGGATACCAGTCACTGAATACTGTCCCCTATTCTGGCTGGACCTGAGATGGTAATCTTCCTACACGTCGGTCAGGGAGCCTGAGGATGGCGTAACAAATCGGCGAAATTGATTGCCCCGTAAAATAACAATCACGAAGTTTAGACGGCTGACAGATCTCTTGATTTGACATTCTGGCCATTTTTTGTTCTGATATTTGACCTATATTTTAAATTTCCTTTACTTTACGTCTATGGTCACAAACTTTTTGTCAAAAGATTACCGGTTTCGGTCTATAATGACCATCTTCAGATATGCAGCAAAATATGGAAAAACATAAATACATTAGCAGATTGTCTACAGCTTAAAACTATAAAATAGACCATAATGAAAAGTACTGCTGACATCCATATACATTTCTGCGCTTTAAGTATGAAGACGCACATCTGTTTCATAAAAAGCAATGTCCTAATTTACTGCAGCCATACGGAGTTTTATCATTCTTTTCTTGCAACGGCGTGCCGCAGGGTACGATGGGTCCTCTGGCGGTCACGTTCCTCTAACCACTTCTCGCCTATGAGTAATTCTGGCGTTAGCGCTAACAGAAGGCGCTGATTATGTGCGGCAGTATGTTTTCTTTCATTGTGGCTTCTGTAGCATTTTGTTTTATAGTTTTTATATTATTATGTGCACTATGAAAGCTGTTTATTATTTATGTCATTATCTATAATATTGGCACTTAAGCATATGTCAATTACTGTCTCTCAACTCTTCCTCTTTCTAACAATGTAACTTTTGTCGTGTTTCATTTAATCCCTTTTTATTACTGTAATGCCCCTTATACCTTACAAGCCTGTTACAGAGTTTACCGATTGTATCCCCCCCCCTTTATTTTACGTTCTTCACTTAATCATTGAAGACTTGTGTGTGGCTACAGTAGCGACGTCTGGTGAATTTACAGCATAAACATCGTGTGGCTAATGTACGGCAGTTTGTTTTGAACAGTAGTGAGGCTGACAAGATGACTCTTGCATATGCTGTTATTTATATCTATCTGACGATGCTGGTTCTGATTTTGTGTTTAACATTTGACGATGCCACTATGGCTATAGTACATTAGGACATTGTTTTTTATGAAACAGGTTTGCCTCTTCAGACTTAAAGCGCAGAAATGTATATGGATGTCAGTAGTACTTTTCATTGTGGTCTACTTTATTGTTTTAAGCTGTAGAAAATCGACTAGCGTATTTATGTTTTCCCTTATTTGGCTGCAGATCTGAAGCTGGTCATTATAGTACAAAACCGGTAATCTGTCAACAAAAAGATTTTGACGATAGACGTAAATTAAATTAAATTTAATCTATATTCGGGTCACTATTTTATTCCCGATAATGTCGCAGCTTGTGACCGATGTTTCTTCGAGCACTTGACTTGTAAGTAATGGCTCGCGTCCTGCACAGGATGATAACAGAATAAGAGACTGAAATCAGTCTCCTCCATCATGCTAAGTATTTCTTCATCGTTGATAACTGAAAATGGTAACATAAATTAGTTGTTGACATTATAATAATCTGTTTCCTTACACCAACGTACATATAGCCACTCAAAATAAAAAAAGTTACGATTTACCTTGTATAGGAAATAGAGAAAAAGCTTTAAGGTTCAAAAATGGGTCAAATGGCTCTGAGCACTATGGGACTTAACATCTATGGTCATTAGTCCCCTAGAACTTAGAACTACTTGAACCTAACTAACCTAAGGACATCACACAACACCCACTCATCACGAGGCAGAGAAAATCTCTGACCCCGCCGGGAATAGAACCCGGGAACCCGGGCGCAGGAAGCGAGATCGCTACTGCGCGACCACGAGCTGCGGACAAAAGCTTTAAGGATGTAATCTGAAATATACGTAATATCTACTTCATATTTCGCCTTGTATTGTGGCCAGCATAAGAACTAAATCTAGTAATAACACACATCAGTCAAATAAATGACTCTTTTCACGTATTACATGCAACAAATAAAGTAAATCGAAGGTACAGTGTAACGTGTTAATGCGAAATACCATCGGAGCGCGTACTGTGGGCAGCCTGTGTGGTGAGCGATATCTGAAAAATGCCTTAAGAGGTTCTGCAAGCTGTGTGTGATGCGATCAAGCAACACAAACTGATATGACGCAGCCAGCACGAATGTGTCGCTCAGGACTTTAGTTGGTAACAACCTGGTATGAATTTTATGAAGCTAAAACTCTAAGTACTCGTATGCCTGCCCACGGACTGAAATGGTTAAGTTTACCGATAGTCTAATTTCTGCTACTCCTCACTACTCGTGTTCCTTCGGTTTACTCTCAGTCCATAGCAATGTACTTCACTAGCGCGCCCATACAAATCAACAGGATCTCCAACACGCCTTCACTTTGACTGACGATAGCAATGTAATCAGCGTGTCTTGATACCCTTTGATCGTGAGTTTTAGTCCCACTTCTGAATATTTATTTTATTTCCGTCGTTGCCTTTAACTAATACACCTGTTTTCCTGAGAACTTTGGACATCTTTCATCACTTTAGACTTTTTCTGATTTGTCTTCAGTCTTCCTTCCCTTATCACGCGCATAATCAGAACTGCCTCTTTGGTGCGTTATACACTACTGACAATTAAAGCTGCTACACCAAGAAGAAATGCAGATCATAAACGGGTATTCAATGGACAAATATATTAGATTAAAACTGATATGCGATTACATTTTCACGCAATTTGGGTGCATAGATCCTGAGAAATCGGTACCCACAACAACCACAACTGGCAGTAATAACGGCCTTGATACACTTGGGCATTGAGTGCAATTTGGGTGCATAGATCCTGAGAAATCGGTACCAACAATAACCATTTCTGGCCGTAATAACGGCCTTGATACGCCTGGACATTGAGTCGAACAGAGCGTGGATGGCGTGTACAGGTACAGCTGCCCATGCAGCTTCAACACGATACCACACTTCATCATGAGTAGTGACTGGCGTATTGTGACGAGCCAGTTGCTCGGCCACCATTGACCAGACGTTTTCAATTGGTGAGAGATCTGGGATATGTGCTTCGCAGGGCAGCAGTCGAATATTTTATGTATCCAGAAAGGCCTGTACAGGGCCGGCAACATGCGGTCGTGCATTATCCTGCTGAAATGTAGGGTTTCGCAGGGATCGAATGAAAGGTAGAGCCACGGGTCGTAACACATCTGAAATGTAACGTCCACTGTTCAAAGTGCCGTCAATGCGAACAAGAGGTGACAGGGACGTGTAATCAATGGCACCCCATGCCATCACGCCGGGTGATACGCCAGTATGGCGATGACGAATACACGCTTCCAATGTGCGTTCACCGCGACGTCGTCAAACACGGATGCGACCATCATGATGCTGTAAACATCATCTTTACTGCTAGCGATACGAGGCCGTTGGGATCCAGCGCGGCGTTCCGTATTACCCTCCAGAACCCACCGATTCCATATTCTGCTAACAGTCATTGGATCTCGACCAACGCGAGCAGCAACGTCGCGATACGATAATCCGCAATCGTGACAGTCGGAAACGTGACGGTACGCATTTCTCCTCCTTACACGAAATATCACAACAACGTTTCACCAGGCAACGCCGGTCAACTGCTGTTTGTGTATGAGAAATCGGTTGGAAACTTTCCTCATGTTAGCACGTCGTAGGTGTCGCCACCGGCGCCAACCTTGTGTGAATGCTCTGAAAAGCTAATAATTTGCATATCACAGCATCTTCTTCCTGTCGGTTAAATTTCGCGCCTGTAGCACGTCATCTTCGTGGTGTAGCAATTTTAATGGCCAGTAGTGTATTTCCAAAAGCCAATCTGGATACTTATTTATCACTGTGTTAATTCTATCTTGTGCAGCTACACCTTGTTAGTATGGTTCCGTCGCTAAACTTTCTGTCTTTTTTCCTCTGTCTCTGTCTCGGTCCCTTATTGCAAATATCGTAGCATTTCTGAGATCACCTTCTTCAACGTACGATGGCAACGTCCCTACTACCGTTCAGGCGCCTGAGGAGCGTTTCCGGCAGTACCTTGATGATGAATACGGCATTAGCGATTACGGGCAGTGAAACGCGGTCCTTGAGCAAATGCCGGTGGCAGCAGGCGTGCCGGCCACGGTGCAAGGAAGGGACCCTGTGCACGAACAGCCATTATCGTTAAGGGCGGCGGCGGCGGCGGCGGCGGCGGCAGCTCGTGAATGGGCTACGAGGGCCGCTGACGTCGCAGCTGCGAGGAGGCTGGCCGAGGCGTGCCGCGACACTGCCTGTGCATTTATCCCCTCACTAGCGCCGGCGCAAAGGCACACGCCCTTCTCTATATGAACAAGGCTCCACCAAATGCGCTGCCTCGAATCACTCAGCTGCATACAAAGTTACCGATAAAGCACACTGACCGAACGAGCATAGCAGTATTTCGGTTGATAATTTTGTGAAGTTTTTGTAGGCGTTTGTCAACAAACCTCATTTTCTTTAATACCACTGTGTAAAGATTCTTCTCCTATCGCTCCGTCTACGGCAGAGGTCTCTCAAATTAAGGTCCATATATTACAATGTTGAGCAAATTTCGAGAACTTTCAAAATGTACACTAAATACCTTTTAACACCGAACAGGCCCGCAAGGTAACCTTCCAGTTTTTAATTATCAAGCCGGCCGGGGTGGCCGAACGTTTCTGGGCGCTACAGTCTGGAACCGCGTGACCACTAAGGTCGCAGGTTCGAATTTTGCCTCGGGCATGGATCTGCGTGATGTACTTAGGTTAGTTAGGTTTAAGGGGCTCCGGAACGCCCTATACTTGCAATGTTAAGATAACGCTTATAAATTACATCTTTCCTCACAAAGTATTTGAGGTAGGAAGTTGAACTTTTTACAGATTATTTATTGGAATATGGGCTACAACTTAACAGAGGGATTTTACAAAATTTTAGTTCAGTTATTAAAGATGATTTTTTTTTCAATTGTAATGAAAATTCACAACATTTTTTTGCAATATTTTATTTATATATTCAAAAATATACAGTTTTTTGGAAAAAGGCTGTGTTAAATTATGCAGAAGGTACTGTGTAACATTTACTGAAAGTTTGAAACAAATATGTTTGGAAGATCCTTAGTAAACATGTAATTAGTACGAGAAAATAAAAGTTTTGGGAATCGAGCGACAAAGATTGGATTAACTTTTTAGTGCATTCCAGGTCCATAGGATGGATTATCTTCATCCTCTGCAAACTCCTCCTCCAGCTTCCTCTTGTTCCTCCTCCTGTTTACTCTTGCTTGTATTTCTAGACTCTTTACAGCCCTGTCTGCAGCCCGAAGGCGTTCCCTGTCTAAAGCAAGCATCGCTCGTTGTTGTGTTCGTAGATTTTGCTACTATTTTCTTCAGTTGCAGTTACTGCAACACTGTTCCAAAAGGTGGTCATGTATGAACACTTATCACATTTCAGTTGTATTTCACTAGCAAGTCCTACGTGCTTTATTATGGAGAGTTCCAGACCAACTTCACTACAATGAATACATCTTACACAGTTTGAAAAAATTCCTTTGAGAACCGACATATCAAATATTTCATTCACATCCGATTCGCCCATAAAACATTCATAGTTTTCACTCATTGAACCAAGCTTCTTCTGTAAAGTATTTTCTTTCCCACTTTGACTGCTATGGGCAGGTGTACTTGAGAGGTTAGGTTCACTCACTTGGTTATCGTCTTTATTGTTTACAGTAATAACACATATCTTTGGCTTTCCAACATTTCTCCTTTTCTTAAAAGCCTTCAGAGGAGTTCTAATAACTTTACTTTTACTCATTATTATACTTCAACAAAACAGAGACTCAAGAAACAGAATTAATTACGAATATTTTCGAGATAACGACAGAGTAAATAAACATGAAACAATCGACAATCACACCAGCGATATATATTGAACCATCACAGGTTAGCCACAACACATACTTTATCTCACATCACTAAAATGTACCTGATGAACACGGACGTTAATAATAACACCATTTGACTGCAGTGTAACAGCACCACAGTGGGTCACGCCCATGTAGAACACATTTCAAAAAAAATTTAAAAATAGTTGTAGTCTTCGGAATTGAATAAATTATATATCTATTAAAAGGTAATAGTCTGCAGATTCAGAAAACGCAAAAAAGTAAAAATTGAACTTTTCATGATTTTGAGCCTTTCCGGAGCCCCTTAAGTAGTTCTAAGTTCTAGGGGACTGATGACCTCAGAAGTTAAGTCCCATAGTGCTCAGAGCCATTTTTTTAATTATCCAAGTCTTCAAATTATCTAATACTTTAATATAAGCCTTACGATGTTTAAAACAAAAGCAGACGCTACTGGATTAGGAGACCAGGAAATATGATGTGCTAGGTTGGCTTTTCGCGGGCAAGTGACCTACACACTGAGCTACCCAAGCACAACTCAATGCTGGTCCTGACAGCTTACCATCCGCCAGTGCATCGTCTCCTACCTTCGGAACTCCACAAAAGTTTTTCTACAACCTTGAGGGACTAACAGTAATGGAAGAAAGGATATTGCGCCACAGCCATGATAATTGTTTCCGCAAAGAACTGTCACTCTGCAACAGCGAGTGCGCTGATTTGAAACTTCCTGTTAGCTTAAATCCATTTGCCGGGTCAGGACTCGAACCAGGGACTTCTGATTTTCTCGGACAAGTGCTATGTCGACTGAGTACTCTAAGCACGTCACGACTCGTTCTCGCAAATTTACTTTAACCAGTACTTCGTCTAGCACTTCCCAAACTACACAGGAGATTAGCTGTGGCTAAGAAGTGTTCTTCCAGGCCTCTTACTCCTGCATGGTATGCAGGGAAACCTCTGTGAAGTCTGGAGCGTAGGGGACATCGTGTTAACCGGAAGTACTGCTGTCAGGACTGGTTGTGAGTCGCGCCTGGATAGCACTGGTGGTAGAGCACTTGCCTGCAAAAGGCTAAGGTTCCTCGTTCGAGTCCTAGTATGGCAATCAGTTTTAATCTGTCAGGAAGTTTTAGTAACTGGGGATAATTTGGAGCTGGCCGATGTGGCCAAGCGGTTCTAGACGCTACAGTCTGGAACCGCGCGACCGCTACGGTCGCAGGTTCGAATCCTGCCTCGGGCATGGATGTGTGTGATTTCCTTAGGTTAGTTAGGTTTAAGTAGTTCTAAGTTCTAGGGGACTGATGACCTCAGATCTTAAGTTCCACAGTGCTCAGAGCCATTTGATTTTTGATAATCTGGACAGAAAATAGGTAAACGACATGGCATAGGGTTCCTGCTTGTCTCTATGCTCTTCAAACCATTTTGGAGTTAAAAGAAAACTTTTTAAATAAGTGTTTTGTCAAACCGACACAGCCGCAATTTAATCCAGTATGGTATGAGCAGGGTGAACACTAGACGGTTAGAACAAAAGCGCGAATGCTTGACTGCATTTCATCTCAAACATAATTCTTTTTGTCCATACCAGTGCTACATACAACCGATAATGTTGGTTGCGGCCAGGCGAGGCGAGTTATGTGACTGAAATACGCTATGTTTACTTCGCCAGTTCCTCAGTGAAAACCTACCCTAGTAACTCGCATCAGAGGTTAAGTACCTCTCATCTCAACAAAGTGTCTCACTTATCTAATACCTTATCTGCTCCCATCCAAAAAACTAGAACATTTGTAAAGTCCCTCTCTGTGGATACTCTTGCATCTTTGGAACAAACTATCCCGCACTGTGCACACAGTTCAATGCCCTGTCACTTTTAAAAAGATCGGGAAACACTCCCTTCTTTCACCCACATAACATTCTTTCAAAAGTAGGAGTTCATGGCCACTTTTCGCGCTTGCGATTCTGTCCCTTTACATTTCTCGCCACTTTCTTTCGTCAATATTCATCAAAATTTGGTTTTCTCTTGCTCTGATACCTCCATGTGCACTTAAATATACCGTCCTGTACCTCCATATAAGTTTTATATCGTTTATAGATTATAACATGCTTATTGTAATGATTATAATGCAAATTGTAGAATGTTTGGCTACATGTAACAGAGGACCACCTGGCCCTAACATTGCTAGTTTAAATAATACTGAAATTCCTAGCCGGCCGCGGTGGCCGTACGATTCTAGGCACTTCAGTACGGAACCGCGTGACTGCTACGGTCGCAGATTCGAATCCTGCCTCGGGCATGGATGTGTGTGATGTCCTTAGGTTAGTTAGGTTTAAGTAGTTCTACGTTCTAGGGGACTAATGACGTCAGATGTTGAGTCCAACAGTGCTCAGAGCCATTTGAACCATTTTTTTGAAATTCCTAAGCACAGAATGGGCATAGAAGTGCGAACCCAGGATAGCAGCGTTATTTGTCGTTTGAATAGTTACATTTATTTATCCACCATAGGATGAATAAATAAATACAATAAACTCAAGTAATTATGACCAACATGGTAATGCTATTTAGTGGTTTAGAGCAACAATAGGGTTTACAAATTATTTACCCTCAACAAGCCACAAAACACAGTGCCAGAGTAAATGTGAGACAGTAAATATTTAAAAAAGGAAAGCTTCCTTCCTTATTAATGTCGTATTATTGTTGAGATTTGGTGTGCCAGTCAGTCTGTGCATGGTTTTTAGGGCGGTTCTCCATCTGCCTCGGTGAATGTAGGCTGGTTCCCCTTATTCCGTTACGTACGCGTACACCAAAATTACTCTACAATGGAAACATATGGGGCTACACGCGTCTGGTGTGTGACGCTCCAGGGGGGGGGGGGGGGGAGGCACTGGGAGACGCATCATAGCCCTGAGTTCGGTGTGGGGGCGGCGGTGGGGTGAGTGTACTGCTGTAACCTGTTGTGGGGTTGTGAACCACTGAGGGCTACGGAGGGGACGAAGCCTCTGTGTCGTTTCTAGGTCGCCAGTTAAATACAATACAATACAAGGTGAGAATACGTAACAAACTGATATGTCCAGCAGTCATGTACTCCTCAGAAACCTGGAGCATGAGAAAAGGAAAACTTATTAAGACTTGAAACCAGAGTAGAAGGTTTGGGTAACCGTCTTCCATAAAGGAGAGTGGAGGAAAAGGAATAATGAGGAAATCTACCTCTTAATGTAAGAACCAACAATCAGACAAAAGCTGAACAACAAAAGAATCCAGTAGGCGGGCCACGAAACCCATATGCCAGAAGAAAGACGTGTGAAGAAAGCACTTGACGGAAAACCAAACACCATACGCCCCATAGGACGACCAGGGCAGCGCTGCATGGACGACCTGGCGACTACCTGGCAGCTCTGGCGACTGAAGAACTGAAGAAGCCTACAGGAACCGAGCACGAAGCAGAAAGGAATGGAAGCAGTTTATGGAAGCAGCGAGTGATCTGCAGGGCCTGTGGTCCCTGGATGTTATCATCTCTATGTGATTTCCCCAAATGTTGATGGCGAATGCTGGGATGGTTCCCACGACTGGTCACATAAAATTTCCTTCTTCATCTTCGCCCAACCCTGGCGAGTGCTTCGTCTCCTAGATGTGGAGGAAAATAGAAATCAAGCGTCCTCTTGTCATTTCGTACAGCTTAAGTACTTACCACTGACTCCGGGGTGACGATATTTTGTTGAATATGTGCCGCGACTAATTAGTTAAGACCAGATCTACAGTTTATTAAAAATATGTTAGTCCAAAAAAATATAATATTCAAATACATTTGTAACACGCATGGGGGGGAGAGGGGTGGGGTCAATAATCTAAAATTTGTCTCTCCTCATCGCGAATGCTGCACGAACTTGCGTCAACACAGTAGATGGATTAGATGTTGTACGGCCGCGTGCCTAAATCCACTTATTTGGTTGATTCTGCACGGCTGTTGCCATGGCTTATCTCACAATTAGGTGAAAGTCCTACTAGTTGTGAGATGTTGCGGAAACACGTAATAAGATCCAAATTTATCTGGTAATATCCAGATATATTGTACGGTGAACTTATCAGTTGAGCTGCACTGTTTAAAAATGAAATTGAATAAAGTTTTATATGTTTAGACAGATGGCACAATTCTTCCGATTACCGGTGATCCATTGTATTGGCATCACTAATTATTCTCACATGCTTGGGGGTGAGCGATTGTGAAGTGACTGCTTACCGATACGATCTCCGAAATTTGGTCAACCTATGTCTTTCTCTCCCAATTGAAATGTTCTCTCACATTTGTTCCAGTCCACGTTACTTGCCCTGTAACCGTGGCGACATGGTTGATTCATGTTCTCGCGACACGATATATTATTCCAGAGTCATCATTTCTCAAATATATCAATGCTGAAGATCCGTCAACACTTTTGTAAATACCCGACTTCCATGGAAATAACTTAAATTACCACTATTTGCGTTCTGTGGCCACAGCGTCGGCACTGCTAGATAGCTGCACCACAGAAACTAAATAAAGACTGCCTTACAATCGCGCTTTTCCCTCTCCAGTGAGAGTAAGCGGCGATACGACAATATGCTTACAAGTTTACTAGAAATAATCGCAGACAGATAAGTATTTTTATTCCTCAAATACATTGTCTAGCCTAACTCCTCGGCTAAATAGAAACATTTCCAGTTAATAATGAAATTACAGAACGAACTGATGAATTTATACTTCTAAGACAGTTAACTAAAGCAACTGGATGCCAAAAAAACTCAGTGTCTATAATGGCCTGTAAACTGAACAAGGTTTTCACAGCTAAGTTTACAGTTTGTCTGAAAAGGAAAGTTTACAATGAATTTTCAATGCGAAAATAACTCAAATACTTAGGGTTGCTCGGATGTCAATGGAGAGTTGTATCTCAGGGATTGCTAGGACAGAAAAATAGACAACTAGATCTGGACGCAGGCTGGACTGGAAGTCGTAAATATGGCCATAATATAAGTGAAACAGAGATCACTACATATGCAGTGATCAGTGAGAACGTTATGACCACCGACCTACTATCGACATAAATATGTCCAGGTGTCAGCAGCCTCACCTGGCGAGGAACATCTGCTTGACAGACACACTCACAGCGCATGCAGCACAGTGAGCGTGCTCTCCCTGTGTGGAATGAGAATGCGCGCGATCAATTTTTCAGCGAGGGCAGATTGTGATGGACAGGAAGCTCGGAACGAGCATTTTGGAAACTCCGCGATTGGTCGGGTGTTCAAGAAGTGCTGTGGTGGCTGTCTTCGACTCGTGATGAAACCAAGGTGAAACCACGTGCAGACGTTGTGGGGTTGAGCGGCCGCCCCTCATTACAGATGTCGGACGTCGTAGGCTGGGCGGATAGGTAAAACAGGACAGGCGGCAAACTGTGGTGGAACTAACATCAGACTAAATTGCAGGTTAGACTAAACGTGTGTCTGAACACAGAGTGCACCGAATGGGCCTCCGCAGACGACGACCGATGCAACTGTCAATGTTCAACACCACGACGTCGGGAAATACGACTGAAATGGGCACGTGACCATCGGCCCTGGACGTTGGCGCAGTGGCAGGGCGTTGCGTGGTCTGATGAATCTTGATATCTCCATCATAATGCCGACGGGAGGAAGCGAATCCGCCATCTTCCAGGGGAACAGCTCCTTGTCACACGTCCGCAGCTCGTGGTCTCGCGGTCGCGTTCTCGCTTCCCGAGCACAGGGTCCTGGGTTAGATTCCCGGCGGGGTTAGGGATTTTCACCTACCTCGAGATGACTGGGTGTTTGTGTTGTCCTCATCATTTCATCTTCGTTCATATAACTGTCGAGATTGGGCTTAGCAAAGGTAGACAGTTTGTACAGACGCTGATAACCGCGCAGTTGAGCGCCCCACAATCCTAACATCATCATCATCATCATCGTTGTCACATATACGGTGGGATTGAGACAAGTCGGCGGCGGCTTCAATATGTTCTGAGGAACATTCACATGTTCATACATGGGTCCAGTGGAGCTCGTGCAAGGCAACGTGACAGTCAAGGAGTATTGTATACTGGTTGCAGACCGTGTACACTACTTCATGACGATCATGTTTCCCGAAGGCTGTGGTATTTTTCAAAAACATAATGCCCCATGTCATTAGGGTCAGGAGTATGATGGATGGTTCAAGGAACACAGCGGCGTGGCCCCCCAGATGGCTGGATCTGAACCCGATCGAACACATTTGGGATGTCGTTGAACTTGCCATCAGTTCTCATCGCCCTTCCCCGACATTTACGTAGATTAGGTGACTTGTGCTGATGTGGCATTAGTTTCTTCCAGTGACCTACCAAGGCCTCATTGCTTCATGCCACGAATCGTCGCCACTTTCATCCGTGTCAAAGGGGAATGTATCAGCTTTAGGTAGGTGGTCATAGTATTCTGGCTGATCAATGTACGTATGCCGTGTCCGTTCCTCCGGAAATGTCTGAAACAGAAGGTACCACATGTATGTCTATATCAATAATATGATCGAAGATCCAATCCCTCATAGCGTATGCACAGCAAATGGCTCAAACCGCTCTGAGCACTATGGGACTTAACATCTGAGGTCATCAGTCCCCTAGAACTTAGAACTACTTAAACCTAACTAACCTAAGGACAGCACACACATCCACGCCCGAGGTAGGATTCGAACCTTCGACCATAGTGGTCACGCGGTTCCAGGCGAACTCAGCCACACCGGCAGGCATATGCACAGCAACCCCGATCTCTTGTGGTAATCCGAAATGACGAGTAAGGGGTTCGTGGATAGATGATGCCACGCTGGTAGTGAGTAACAGGGTAGGAAAATGTATCAGATGGGAAGCTTCCTCGGATGGTCGTGATGCTATTTCTTTTGCAGTGTCTTCCATAACCCACCCCAGTGCTGTGGTGTTCATGATAATTTTTTAAAAGCAAATGAAAATAAATAAACCATTCATGTTCACTGTACCTTTACTCCACATTTCCTACTATTTCCTTGGTTCCTCGAGGGTGGTAATGGGACATGGTAGCCAGGCCTCAGGTTGCGGCCCCTGCCCACTTTGCCTACACCCCCCCCCCCCCCCTTTGGGCACCAGGAAGGTTCCTATTAGGAAAGGAAGGTGCTTAACGCGGTCACTGACGTTAAGTGGGAGATCCTGGTTCGAGTCATGGTGGCCAGAAATTTTTTACCGGTTACCACTGACTCATTTCAATGTCCAAATGCGGTTAATGTCATTGAAAAACTTTAAATGAGAGATCAATAGGTGACACAACCGATAGAACGCAGAGAAACAAAAATAATGAGACGGTAACGTAATGTAAGTTGAGTAGGTAATGTTGGAGAAAAAACAACAATGTGCATAGCTCAAAACTGCAATTAATGAAGATACTTAATTATTTGTACGGTGTTATCTCTTCCTGACACTTTACGTGTATTCAATGAAACTGCTAAGCACAGGTTAATGGACTGCTGCAACATGGCATAAACAGGAGCAGCTAATGAAGCTCCGAAGTACTTGGAGTATTTGTACGCTTGGAGCTCTCGAATGGCATGGCGCGAATGTACGTGTTTTAGTGGTAAACAACGCAAAAACGCGTGGGTTGAACTGAAATAGTTTAACGGAAGCAGCAATTAAGTTCAATTTCAAGTAATTATTTGCTCTTTACAGAAGCTTTTAGCGTAGAAGAACCTTCAAACCTTAATGTACGGACACCTGGAAATACAGCAAAGACTGATGAAAAAGAAATTAATGTAGCTGACTGAGCCTGAATAAAAGCTGCGTGATAGGAAATACAAAGCATTACCATTACTCGGTAAGCGGCGTTACACAGTGATTTACGCCTGGTTTTCAAAACGAGAGAGACCGAGCTTCATAGTTACTTTTATCCTCTTTAACGAAATTAATTACGTTGTCTCTATAGTCAATTTTCGTTTAATTTATTCGGTGTGTATTTATTAATGTGTGTGTAATCCTTTCAGGCACGAGAATACTACGAATAATTAAAAATTGGTTTAACATCATACCGTTAAGTGACAACTTGGGTACAAACTTCTTAGGTGGCGCAGTGGTTAAGACAGTCGTCTCGCCTTCCGGAGGACCGCGAATTAAATTATGATGACAAAATGGTTCAAATGGCTCTGAGCACTAAGGGACTTAACTTCTGAGGTCATCAGTCCCCTAGAACTTAGAACTACTTAAACCTATCTGACCTAAGGACATCACACACATCTATGCCCGAGGCAGGATTCGAACCTTCGACCGTAGCGGTCGCGCGGTTCCAGACTGTAGCGCCTAGAGCCGCTCCGCCACTCCGGCCGGCTATGACGAACACGATCACGATTTAGGTTCTCCGTACTTTCTGTAAGTCATTCAAAGCAAACATCCCTGTGGTTCCATTTTAAATAACACCGTCGCCTACTATCTTCCCCATCCTTCTCGGACTCACGGTCGTGTGTCGTATACAATTAGACAGCTACATCAATAAATACAGAAGCAATAGTCAATGCGGAGAGCTAGCCCCTGATTTTGATGCCGGGTGCATGCGACTGACTGACTTCAACTGCAATTATGTGAATAATTTTCATTATGAGGATTTTATTGCTAGTGTACTATATGTGACCTAACTTACACTCATCACAGATTCAGTCGCTCTTTCAGGCTACGCCACAATGTGTAAGGCGTTGGATGTCTTGAGATGTAACCGCCAGTGACTTCATTGACAAAACACTGAATTAAATGTAGCTGAAGAGGCTTTTCATCGAGCTTTGCCACAATGGAACCTTTATGTACCTCGGCAGTGGATGGCTCGCGTGATCTGCTTGGGGACCTGCTGGAAGATGTAGACGTCGTTGCGCACAGGCACTTGCAGTCGTTGCAGCTCACTCAGTAGACTAGGGCAGGAACAAGCATTTATCTACCCGTTTATGACATTAAACGCTTAGCACAATCTTTTGACCTCAATATTCCTATATCTAAGTACTGAATTACAATATCGTTTACAAATATTGCTATAATTTTATTCTGCATTACAAACATTCCTTAACCATTCTTTTACTGAGTCAGAGGGTCTATTATGACCCTCGTAGCCATGTAGTTCACACAAAAGTAAGTGGTCTGTGGACTAGACATAACAGCACTCACTTAAAGGACTCTCGAATAGAACTCATTTGGCCATTAGTTGTTTACATCAACAAACAATTTCCATAAAAGTTTTCTGGATGTGGTACCGCGTCGTAATGTATAAAACTGCAGCTGCTGCAGGAAAACCTACTTTTCGGCCACGGCTGCAGCCGCCTTCTTCTGGGTCTACTGGTGCGTTCTAGTTGTGCAGTGTCCCTTATACTTTGTTGTTACTGTTCATTGCGCAAGCCATTACGTTTTCTTTTCTCCAGCAGCAGTAGTTTTATACATTATGACGCGGTACCAATCCAGAAAACTTTTATGTCGACTGACTCTGGCCGCGTAAGCCTAATCAATTATACAGCCAACAATTGTTTTGACACGATTCAAAATTGGTCATAGTTTCTTCAAGAGTTTGAATCCTCCGGTGTTCTAGTGGGGCCATCCATCAAATTTCGTTTCTGGTGTCCAATTACAGCCCAAGCTGTCTTTGATTCGAAGCTTTGCAGTTCTTTACCGATTTTCCGCATATGTGACCTAGATTGCGCTCTCGTATCAGGTGCCAAATATTGAGGTACAGGGCGTTCAGGGTTGTTAGGATTGCTCTGTATGTACTTGTGGCTAACATTGATCGCCTGATTTCAGGAGGTTCTGTTTTCTAGGGCCGGGAACCAGGCGCATGGGGTGGTCCTAAGTGCTCCAGAGGGTATGCGTAATGCCTCCTTGCCTCCTTCATTTCGATATCCACCTTAACTACGTGTGAACTTCTCACCGAGACTGGTCAACAATATTTAGCTATGCAGTACACAAGGTCTCTTGCTGAAGACCTTAGCGTGTTCGCTCCACAACCCCGACTAATTCCAGCCAGTCTCGACGATAGAATATCGTGACGTAAGTTTCTGTTTAATGTCTTTTGGATCTGAGCCATACGACGGAGCGGAATCTAGTTCCACTCCAAAGTATTTAGGCTTAGCCCCATGCCTGATGCGCTGGCGATTCATAGAGGGCTCTTGCTTAAGACTGTACTTCTATTATTCTACATTGACTAATATTGACTTTCAAGTAAACGAAACGGATATCTGAAAACCCGGAATATACGAGGGGCGTTCAGAAAGTAAGCTCCGATCGGTCGCGAAATGGAAACGACTATGAAAATCCGATAAAGCTTTGCACAGATGTGTTGGGTAGTGTCTCTAGTATAACCCCAGTTAGTATCACGTCGCACTTCTCATTTCTGAGCTCGCAGTGAGTGCGTAAAGATGTCTAGAAAATAGTGTCTGCCGCCAAGTACGAGGGCCTGGTGAGAAATTTCGCCTGAAGCTATGCAGCTAACATTACATAACTGTAGTGCTGTTTCGTCTTCACGACAATTCTCAGCCGCATTCTGCAGGGGCAATGAAGATGCTCCTGCATCGTTTTCAAATGGAAATGTTAGATTACCCACAATACAGTCCGCAATTGTCTCCCCCTGAGTTTCATCTCTGGTCACATGAACCGCTGTCTTTGAAGACAACATTTTGACACAGACAACGAGGTGTAGGCCAGCGTGGAGAATTGGCGGAAAGCACTGGCGGCTGCCTTCTATGATGAGGCTATTGAAAAGTTGGTACAACGCTATGACAAAAGTCTAAGTCAGAACGGCGACTACGTAGAGAAGTAGCTGAAAGGTGTAGCTAATTGTTACAAGTAAAACATTTCTGATGTTCACTGTGGTTTCAATTTGGCAATCAATCGGACCTTACTTTCTGAACAGGCCTCGTAGATTATTCCGAATGTAATATCTTTCACTGGATACTGCTCCTGTCTCTAGTGTCCCGAAAGGGAAATAAAGAGAGGCGAGATAGAAAGAATGAAGGAAAAATTTAATGTCACACTGACGGCGAAGTCATTAGAGAGAAAGCAAATATCCGGTACTTCAACACTAAGTGCACATATATACGAACTTAAAATATCTATATGTGTATATTACCTCATTATAACACCTTACTTTCTTAGATTTCGCGCTAAACAGCACGCAATTGTATCAGAAGTGGAAGAGACATCAACATCACTGCATGCTACTGATACAGAACCATAAATTACTTTCCTGTGGGCAATGAATTATATTTTTGTTTGTTTAGAAATCGTGACTAACTGTTTGACAGCCAGAAAAATGATGAGATTTTACAGCTAATTTGGTAGAGAAAATGAAAAAGCTCACAAATGAAACGTATTTGACTCTACTTTAGCAAAAACGTGAACTGTCATACTGGTGAAACGAATGAATTCGTACTCTGGCGTAGAAGTTTTAAAATTACCGCCGAGTAAATTCTGATTTTCAGTTGAGTCGATAGCTCAAAAACGGCTCTGAGCACTATGGGACTTAACTTCTGAGGTCATGAGTCCGCTATAACTTAGAACCACTTAAACCTAGCTAACCTGAGGACATCACACACATCCACGCCCGAGGCAGGATTCGAACCTGTGACCGTAGCAGTCGCGTAGTTCCAGACTGAAGCGCCTAGAACCGCTCGGTCGCTGCGGCCGGCCGTTCTGGTACAACTTTTTACCAATTTCGTTAGCGTTTTCGTACATTTCGTTGTAATTTTCATCGGAGATTATTCGACTTCATCCTGCTTCATAAAATATCATTTACTGTACAGGGTGTAATCGGTATAAGTGCAGATATCTCTATTGATGACTGAGGACGACAGTACATCAGCATTCACTACATTTGTATACTGACATTTGTAGCCATTACAAGTCGTATATCTGTAGGTCGGTTAGTACTTTCAAGTACAGCCGTTAATTTTTATGTTCCCTGGGCAGTAGGTCAGTTGCTTAAGTGTGGAGGTGTACACACAACTTGGTTAGCCTATAATGACAGGTGTGGTCCACTTAGTGATGCAGTACGACCATGCATAAAAACATCATATCGCAAAGTTTGAGGCGTTTTTGGCGGAGTACATATTACGAGAACTGTCCAATCTTGCCTCAGATATCAGGTAACGAAGGCTGAAATTGTATGGACACATTTACAGACTCCCATCTTCAAGGACAACTCGTAAGATTTTGACATACATTGCAAAACTGAAGAACATTCGATGTTTACAAGAAGTCAAATCTGACTTGGAAAAGTCGTAGATTTGAACATCGGACGTACTAGAAAGGAAACTTAACCTCCAGAAGATAAATAGATGGGTAGTAAAGGTTGAGAATGAAGTCCCTAAAAGATCAGGGACCAAGTGGTCAGAAGAAAGGAAGAAAGCACATAGCGAAATAATGAAAGCTAAATAGGCTATTAGAAAGGCGAATCATAAATGTAATACGACAGGGTCCTTACGCACATTAAATATGTATAATGTGTGTGTGAATTATGTGCCTAGTACTTATATGAATACTAGAAGTAATGCAAGTGTTCTTCGAAGAAACTAAGAAAAGGCGCTTTTTTGTAGAGGTCGTCATGGTCTTCATTGTTAGAGATCATATTCTTGCTATCGTTGTAATATGATGAACTAATAGACACTGATTTCTCTCATCGCATTCTACATCGACAATACTTCCTAATCAATTTAATGCAGACAGGACGCGCATCACAAGGAACTCTCTTCTATCGTTTGTGATCTGTATGGTAGCTTCACTTCCGTTAGATGAACGAGAAGAGTAGTTACAGCTGTTCTTAACAACACTATTTTCCATTTCATACCAATCCCAGGTTCCAGCAGAGCAAACGTTGTAAACACCATTAATACTGGAGGTACGTGTTGTAGCTGCCCCGTACATCGCCTAAGTGTTTGTTGACAGCAAACACCGGGGTGCCGCTAATGGCAGTGCAAACACGTGCTTTACTTGCAACCAAACATGAAGCATGCATATCTATAAGACAAACTACTGAAATGACTTTAGCTCTATTCCAAAAACGCACATTTACTCAAAGGTGCATGAATAGAGAACTTTAAGTGGTCATCATACAAGATTCCCAGTAAGCGACAGTTCTGGTCGGAGGTAGTCCAGTTGGTGTAGTATAATATACAGAGTACATAAAACGTAGACTAGCACAGACAAAGAGGGCATTCTTTGCTAAGAGAGGTCTACTGGTATCAAACATCGGCCTTAATGTGAGGAAGAAAAATCTGAGAATGTACGTTTGAAGGACTGCATTTCATAGTGATAAATCATAGTCAGTGGGATAACTAGTGTAGAAAAGTATAGAATTGTAGGAGATGTGGTGCTACAGAGGAATGTAGAAAATTAATATAAGAAATAAGGAGGCTATACGCAGAATTAGCGAAGAAAGGAACATAAGGAAAACACTAACTAGAAGAAGAGACAGGATGGTAAGGCCGCGAATGGTACTAGAAGGAACTGTGGAGGGTGAAAGCACCAACAGAAGACAGAGATTTAAATACATCCAATAAATAATTGAGGACGTAAGGTGCAGCTCCTTCTCCGAGATGAAAATGTTAGCGCAGGAAAGGAAATCCCGGGGGGCCGCATGAGACCAGTCACATGTCTTAAAAAAAGTCTTTTATCCGGCATAGGCGATGCCTTAGTGATACATTTTGTGATCAAAAGTATGCGGAAACCTGACTGAAAATGACTTACAAGTTTGTGGCGCCCTCCATCGGTAATGCTGGAATATGGTGTCGTCCTACCCTTAGCCTCGATGACAGCTTCCTCTCTTGCAGGCATACGTTCAATCAGGTGCTGGAAGGTTTCTTGGGGAATGGCAGCCAATTCTTCACGGAGTGCTGCACTGAGGAGAGGTATCGATGTCGGTTGGTGAGGACTGGCTCGACGTCGCCAATTCAAAACTTCTTTATGATTTAGGTCAGGACTATACAGGCCAGTCCTTTACTGTCGTGTAACCACTCCGCCACAGGCCGTGCATTATGAACAGGTGCTCGATCATGTTGAAATATGCAATCGCCATCCCCGAATACTCTTCAACAGTGAGATGCAATAAGGTGCTTATAACATCAATATAGGCCAGTGCTGTGATAGTGCCGCGCAGGAAAACTCCATGAAAAGCACGACCACACCATAAAACCACCACCTCCGAATTTTGCTGGTGACACTACACACGCTGACAGATGACGTTCACCTGGCATTCGGCATACCCACACCCTGCCGTCAGAACGCCACTTTGTGTACCGTGGTTCGTCGCTCCACACAACGTTTTTACACTGTTCAAACGTCCAATGTTTACGCTTCTTACACCAAGAGAGGCGTCGTTTGGCATTTACCGGCTTAATGTGTGGCTTATGAGCAGCCGCTCGACCATTAAATACAAGCTTTCTCACCTCCCGCCTAACTGTCATAGTACTGGCACTGGATCTTGATGCAGTTTGGAGTTCCTGTGTGACGGTCTGGATAGATGTCTGCCTATTACACATTACGACCCTCTTCAACTGCCGGCGGTCCCTGTCAGACAACAGACAAGGTCGACCTGTACGCTTTTGTGCTGTACAGTGATAAATTAATGCTAATCCATGTTAAGTGCACCCAGTTTGTAAGTAAGCAATGTTAGGTATCGTTTGGTGTATATTTAAGAATACAGTTTTGGATATAATTTACAATTTTAAATAATGGCGATGCCGGTATCTAGAAATTTTGAAAACAATGATCTATCTGAAGAAAAAGTCACAATCGATGCACCTGAACTGTCTTGAAATATACAGTATCCTCAACACGTAGAAATAAGAAAAGTGAAAGATCAGGAAAGGCAAGTCTGTATGGAGAAGTGTGAATGGCAGTATTCAGGTCTATCATGAATAATGTTCAGCTTTGCATCTGAAAAACTGCATAAGAAGTGAAAGAATATTTCTGAAGTGAATCAACACTGGAGGGCATTAAGATTTCAACACAATGTATCCCTTCTCCCTTAACTAAGATCTTTCTGGTGAAACAGTCCTACTATAATGTCTTTGTGTTGCTTTATGCTACTCTAGCGAGCAATTTGCGTGTATGATTCTCTTTCGTGGATATTTTCTTTAAGTAACCATAGAGCAGAAACATGTCTCTAGAGTAAAATAATATATAAAAAGCATAGACAACATGACAGATCCTCTGATAATAATGTTATAAATATCTGAAAATTGTGGAAACTCTCTGCGGATAGCCGGCCGCGGTGGTCGTGCGGTTCTAGGCGCTCCAGTCCGGAGCCGCGCTGCTGCTACGGTCGCAGGTTCGAATCCTGCCTCGGGCATGGATGTGTGTGATGTCCTTAGGTTAGTTAGGTTTAATTAGTTCTAAGTTCTAGGGGACTGATGACCACAGCAGTTGAGTCCCATAGTGCTCAGAGCCATTTGAACCATTTTTTTCTCTGCGGATATTCCTGTCTAGCATAATGTCGTCTAGTTTTCATCTCCGTATCACTTAGCCCAGTAATATTTGCTTGAAAGTTACAATGCTTTTGCTTAGCATTATCATTATTCCTTGTCCCAGTTTTGATCTTCAGGCGTTTTGCAGCATTTTTTAACGATGAGCGCCAAGTTGGACATTACTAATATGGTGATGGTATTGATCGACTACTATTGCTGCAACCTTGAATAAATAAATAAAGAAGATGCATTTATTCTCAGTACATATTTCGAAGTACGATACTTTTCAGCGAATCACGGTAATGCAGAGCAAACGCTGGCATTGAAATATTGGTATTTCTTCTCACGGTCATCCATCAGCCAGTTACCAACGAGCCAAGATCTTTAATTAGGCCGATTTCTATCTTAGCCGTCGTCATTAAGATAATTCCGTTTACTTTTCTTGCGAGTAATCTTGCACAATCAACCTTTTTATTTTCAATTCAAGATGACGATGAACTGTACGAGGACGTGTAATAAATAATGCAACACATTATTGTCTTGGCCAATATAGGCTGTAAAAATGCGGATTTTGTTGTGGAACATAATGAAAATTTTCCATTTCAGATCCTTTAGTTTTATAGAGATCCGACAGGTGACGGCGCTATACGCAGGCTTCAAAATGGCGTCTTTATCGGTGATGCTTCCCCAAGAAAGAGCTGTGTTGAGTTTCTTTTGGCGGAAAACCAGACCGACGCAGATATTCATAGGCGCTTGCAGAATGTCTACGGAGACCTGGCAGGGGACAAGAGTACGGTGAATCGTTGGGCGACGCGTTAGTCATCATTGCAATAAGGTCGTACTAAGAACGTCGCGCAAACGTGACCTATCTCTCGCTCGTCGACCGACTGCATACAGCTGTCTCTCCTGAAATTGAAGAAACGACCTAAGCATTTTCGCCGCTACAAAAATGCAAACGGACTTCTCCTTCTGCGTGACAACGCAACGCCTAACAAAAGTCTGCACACGCAGGAGAAGTGGACTGTTCGTCGTCATCCACCCTACAGCTCAGATCTCGAGTATTCCGACTCCCATCTGTTTAGCCCAAAGAAGCAAGACGTTGGCTTCGACGTCGACCAGCAGAGTGGTATCACGCGGGTATAAGGGCCTCCCAGTAAGGTGGCTTAAGGCCGTCGCATTGAACGGAGGTTATGTTGAAAAATGCAGTTTTGTAGCCAACAGAGTGGGGAACAATATGGTGTACTGCAATTCCGAGTAAAACCAATTTGCTTTCTTAAAAAAGTGTTTAAATTGAAAGAAAACAGCCCTCGGTCACTATTTTTAACGAATTAACCGGGTCTCAACACTGCTAGGAGTGTCTTCCTCAGAATTTAAATAGAAGAATGGTCTATCACATGGTCATAGAATTATGGTTCAAAAATGGCTCTGAGCACTACGGGACTCAACTACTGAGGTCATTAGTCCCCTAGAACTTAGAACTAGTTAAACCTAACTAACCTAAGGACATCACAAACATCCATGCCCGAGGCAGGATTCGAACCTGCGGCCGTAGCGGTCTTGCGGTTCCAGACTACAGCGCCTTTAACCGCACGGCCACTTCGGCCGGCCATAGAATTATGACTAAATACGTATGATACAGAGCATAAGTACAGAATCATCGAGAAAGACTGGCAGTACTTATATGTCATTTATAAAATTACAAATGTGCCAAAAGGGCGTTAGTCACAAATATATTTAATATAAAAAATTGTGATGGCGAGCCACTACGGGCTGCTCCTTACCGACGCGGTTACAGGTTGCAAACAGCCTGATGTGCCCGCGTTAACAAATGCGGCCATGTGAACATGGCACTGCAACGAGCGCGCCATCTAGTAGCCGTAGATTAGGCTACTTCACATTGAAATATAGGCAGAAATGATTATAAATGAACAGTATTTGGTACATATGGAAAGAAATGTTTGTTTGATAGTAGCATGCAATACAACATTTTCTCTGCATCGAAGCATATAACAGTAAGATAAAACATGAAATCGTCATTATGAAGATGTAGATAGGACTGAATGACAACTTGTAGAAAGCAATATTGACGTGAAATACAGCCAAGAAACATTTGATAATTAGAAAACATAGGACTACCTTAGAAGGAAAAGAACATTTCGGTATCCGGCACAAGGAGACCCGAAGTCAGATATCGAGTAGCGGCTTGTACCATTGAAAAAATTTTTGTTACGTAACTGTAGCTGTTCGTGATGATGCTATCCTTTCGAGCAAGACGTTCGAAAATTTCAAATTCTTCTCGAATATCTAGTCTACGCCCTTTCTTTTCGGTGTGCAAAATGTTGCTATCGCAGACGGCTTTAGGTGAATGACCTGTAATTAGAAGATGGTCGGCAAACGACAAATTTTGTGGGCAAGCGCCATTTTTTCTTAGCATGTGTTTTTTATACCTGGTAGTGGAGGCACTTCCAGTTTGTCTTATATAGTAAGAGGAGCAAGTACCGCAGACAATTTTGTAGACACCAGAATTTTCTAAGGGGAACGACTAAAATGTAAATTATGAGTGAAGTTTTTCTTTTCAAATTGTTGTTAGTAGAAAAAGCAACGTTGCAATCGCATTTCTTTCGAAGAATGCGTTGGATCTGATAAGGGATAGGCCCCACGAAAGGGATTGAGAATTTTTTTTTTTAGTAAGATTTGGTAACAGAAGTGCCTAGCGTAGTAGTTCTTTTAGCAGTTTTCTTTTTAAGGACGTCATCTACTATGTTAGGTCTATACTCTTTGTTAACTGCTATTGTTTTAAGTAAATTGATTTCGTCGTTGAACTTTTCTTTAGAAAGTGGGATGGAAATGGCTCGGTGAACAGGAGAATGAAAGAAGGCTTTTTTATGCGATTGTGGATGAGCAGAAGATGCAGGAATGATCTGGTCGGTATATGTTACTTTACGAAAAATATTGAAAGAAATTTTATTTGTTTCGATGATAAGCGCCAAGTGAAGGAAATTTAATTGACGGGCCTCATTTTCAAATTCGATCATGAAAGAAATTCACCGTGAACGTGCAGCCATGTAGAAGAAATGTGTGTCATTACTTGTTGAACGCCCTTGCATCTCTCAATTTTTCTACTCGTTTGCCATCTTCCACCAAAATATTTTCTCATTATCTGACGTCTGGTAACTTGTATAAATGAAATGGTATTATTTCGTCCAATCCAAGTGTGTTAGCTTCGGTTTGTTACATCACTGGTGTGCCAGGCCATGATAAAACCAAAAACAAACGCTGCTATTCGCTGCTGGAAGTCTCCTGGGAACTCCATTAAGAAAAAGCAGTTGAGAGTGGTAACGCTCCACATGCCGCACGAGCAGTTCTAATGAACGCCGTTTACGAGAGCCTTTTGCCAGTTGCCTCGCTCGCCCACGTACTCCTGAGCTCCGCATGGAAGTGCGAACTCTACAGCTGCTGTATATTTCGGGTGGGCCGGCCTACAGAATTACACCAGCCAAGACAGGGCGCAGAGATACGGCCGGCACTCGCGGGACTACCTCACTTGGCTTTAAAATTTTTCGAGGCATTCAACGCGAAAGAGGCGGCTCCCGGCTGCTGCTACTGCTGCCGCTGTAATTGTATAAACACGCCATTGTGGAGCGTTTCGCGACGTTGCCCGTTCCTATTAAAATAACTCCTAGGAGCCGCATAATGTGCGGGAGTCCGCGTTTTCGGCGAGAAGACGCGGACACGCGCGAGGGAAGTGCGCCGCCTCCGAAATTAACATTTCACTGCGGCAGGAATTGGATTAAGTCTGCGGCGGCGGCTGCGGTGGCGGTGGTGACAGTGGTGGGGACCCGACGGTGAACCGGAGGTCGTCTGCTGGCTCCGGGCGGCGAATTCTTCAGCGTCCGTGGCGCACCGCGGGCAGCTGCAATTGCCGCCAGCGGTTTATTAAAGAAGGTCCGCGGCTGCAGCAGCTGGAGGCTATATCGAGCGACGGCGCAGCCGCGGCGCCTCCAGGGCACCGACTGCACTCTGCTTGCGCACACCTCACAGCTCTGCTGCACCACCTGCGGCGACCACTGCTAAAGCCAGGAAACTGGAGAGTGAGCAAAGTTCTCTGGAACCCAGCATGGAGAATAACTTCGTCCCCCCTGGGGACGCAGCAGTAGTACACCACTGATCGTGGAAACTGCAAACCCAGAAGGAATAATGCGATCCTCTAAAATCGGTGGGTATGTAGAACAGTGGAACGTTACGAACTTGATAGGGATGGAAACTAACAGCCAACCAGTAGCAGAATTACAGGTTTATTAACCCTTGATCATGGTTTCGACAAATTTAAATTTTCTCTTATTCTGAAGCAAAATGGAGCCATTGAACAAATTCTTCGAAACAGTTACAGAGAAAAATTCCATAAATAAAACTTACAAAATTTTTAGAAGATGGACAACGAATGTTGCAGACAAAAGGCTCTTGTCTAGTATTCTGCACTTGTCAGCCACAAACATCAACAGTTAAATTACGTAATTGAAGGTAGTAGCCCGATACTCTAGGGTTTTCTCGTATCACATTTAAAATAAACCACACGCGAAATTGGATCGAGGAGACATTTCCTATGGCACATACAAGGCTAGTGATATGAGGTGACTGATTAACATGTGCAGGCACCAGCGATAGCGAAGCTACTGTAGGTTGCCCTTACTGCACGAAGGACGTGCACATAGCTACATTGAGCAGAAAATGTCTGATTCAGCAAGTAAAATGGTTAATAGCTAGAATGAAAACAGAATAAGACACATGAAAATAGAAAAAAAGGGAGCAGAGAGGGAGGGAAGGGGGCATTAAGGTTGTATGGCATGCAGAGAGCAAGAAAGCTCAGGGAGTCGGTGTTAATTGTTTGCAGATATGTGCATAAATTCTTTTTATTAGTTTTGATCTGTTACAATTTTAGCTAGCAGCCGTTTTCATACTTGCTGCTTTGCGCAGCTATGCCCATACTCATTCGCGCTGTAAGCTCCAACTACCATAGTTTACACATCTCTAGAGCCTGCACCTGTTAGTCAGTCGGCGCCCATCACCAACGTTGTATGTGCCATACGAAATATCTGCTGGATACAATGTCACAAGTACTTTGCTTTGAATGTTTTACGACAAAGAGCAAGCAGGCAGGTCCAGACCAGAAACAGCAACGCGTTTGTACCGAGAGGGTGGGGGGGGGGGGGGTGGTGGGGGGGAGATCAGCCAGTCTTTCCACAACAGTTCTGCGAATGACTTTGATCCACTGACGGCTTTCTGATGTAAAAGGGGTGATTTTGAATTGCAGAGGATATGAATTGTATGGTTACTACATCGACACGGTACACGGTGATACATTGCTGGGTTGTACAGCCTACAAAATAAACACTTATGTCCAGCACAGGCAGAGTCGTTTTACCTCCATTTCCCCCCCACCATCTTGGATTACGTCACAAAACGGACGATGGGCACTCTCTACTGGTGGTACTTTGTACTAGGTCCAGCCCTCATGGTGAACACACTGTTTGCTGCTATCTTGGATAATGGTACTTGCATCGTCAGCTGTTTTCATGGCTGCCATTTTGGATTACATCACGGAACAGACGACAGCGCCCTCTGGTGTTCGTACTGTGTGCTAGGTCAGTTGGAGTCCAGACCTCACGGTGAACACAGTGGATATTGGTGCTGCCTTTAATTGTTTAGATAAAGACTGGTGCATGATTTCGAGAGTTGACGATTAGCAAGTATGTTTGCAGAGTCTTTTACATGGATTATTATTTTTACAATTTACGAGTTGTTTTGCTCTCTGGACATAAACATACTGCATTATTTACGAGTGGTTTGCATGTCTGTAAACTGTGATATGCGTTATTTTGACAGTTTACAATTAGCAAGCGCCTGTGCAGAGCATTATACATGAGTTATTTGGGAACAGTGTGCAGGTCTTTATGCTGTGTAGCATGTCAGAGCGTGTGTTCTTTATCACTGTGATAAAGATACTCCATCCCTAAATAAACTGTTACAAAATAAATAAAGTACTCTCCTTCCACTCTGCACCAGCCCAATGCAGGCAGAGGCCTTTTCCCACCAATCCCTAGGAAGGTGACTTAGGTTAGTGGAGGTAGCCCAAGTGACCAATCTTCCCGCAATTTTCTTAGGCTAGTAGAGATAACTGTGGAGTGACGCATTATTCTGTTGGAATTTGAACTTCCCACCTTTTTTCTGGGAGAGGGGAGGGGGGTTAGATTAGTGGAGGTAGCCCAATTGACCTATCTTCTCACCAAAATCCGCCATCTAGAATGACATCACAGCCGCCATCTTGGATGATATCATGCACTGTCGCCAAGTCTACACACCGCCATCTTGGATACACCTGGAAACAATGCAGTGTGCACCAGAAACCGCCTTGTCCCAATACTACTATATTTGTGGCTGAATGATGAAACCAACTGTTCACATAGTCTGGTTTTGTATGTATGTATTTTTAACTGTGTGCTTTCTTATTGTTAGAACGCTGTGTATTGTTAAAGCTTGCCACAGAAATATTAAGTAAAGCTCACAGACTTGTCTGATAGTTGAAGTAAATAACAAATAAGGCAGTTATACACAAGAGAGTTATTATGAAATATTATGCTAATTTTTCTAGGTGTGAGAACACTATGAAAAGGTATATTGTTGTTATGGCTTAATGAAGCGTAGTTATACTTGTTGTCTTTGTCTCATTCATCAGTCGTTAAGTTTAGTACCTAATTTTTGATTCTATACTTTCATTACTGCATTTACATACTCGCATTGCACATCGCGAGTTGCGTACTGAGAAGAATTTTTTGAAAATCGGTAAGATACCGTCTTGCATTGCACATCGCAAGTATGGCAAAGAAAATGTGGTTTTTGACAGTTACATCATTATTCCTAATAGCAACAGGTTGCAGAGCAGAAGAGCGTTCTGTGCACATAGGTATGTCCATAAATTTGATTACCATCTAAGTTCATTTCCGTTTCAAGGCAAAGTGATAGCAGAGTGTATTTGTGAAAATAATGTCAGCATCAGTTCCGAGGCTTAATACCAGTAAAAGTTTTCAGTAAAGTACTATCTTGCCGATTTTCAATCAGTTTTATCAAATGGCTCTGAGCACTACGCGACTTAACTTCTGAGGTCATCAGTCCCCTAGAACTTAGAACTACTTAAACCTAACTAACCTAAGGACATCACACACATCCATGCCCGAGGCAGGATTCGAACCAGCGACCGTAGCGGTCGCGCGGTTCCAGACTGTAGTGCCTAGAACCGCTCGGCCACCACGGCCGGCTCAGTTTTATCTTCGTAGTCAGCTGAGTTAATTTCTATGCTCATTTGCTGTGTAATTACAGTGACAGTGTGGTACAGTGACTGTTTGCGAGACTAAAGATGAAGATTAACAATATTCAGGGCCAACATTTTAATCTGAGTCATTCATTTTGGAGTCAGCCAGTATATGTAAATTTCATTGAAAACGGGTTGCTTTTTCTCAGGCTGGTCTGAATTTCGCATCGTGCAGCGTGAGCTCCACATGTTTCTGTTCAAAATTAAATTTTCACATAGCTCTACTGCCCTGCACCCAAGTATACACATTTCGATATCAAAATAAGTTGTACACGCTACTTTCAAGTGAACCAGAGCGCTTTGGCTCCGGCGTCCGGTGTTGTCAATATGTGACTCTACAAGTGAATATGCTTTTAAAAAGCAACAAAAAAAATTGTAATGTTTGTTCACACAATTTGGTTCCTTCTCTGTCCGGCATTTCGAATTATTTTTTCAGTAGGTTTATGTTCCTTCTGAAGAGGCAAATTTATGTTTGTCGAAAACGTGGTACAGCTTTAGTAAACCTCTAATTCTGCAACTGGTTGGCTGTTCTTCCAATCCTATCAAGTTTCAACGTGCATCGTTGCTCAAAAGTCGGTATCATAGACTTACTAAAAATAAGTAGACTGCTTACTGCTTCCCTTATTGAAGCTGCTATTTGGTGGGCAACGCTGTTTTTGCACTTAGTACATGATAACGTATATCTGGGTTTTACCCACACACAACTTGACACATGCATAAAACGTCCATAAGCCTTTATATTTGTGTTAGAAACAAATGTGAAAATGAAATGGCTAATTTAAGTTATATTGCAGATCATATTTATTCAATTACAAGCTAGCTGATGGAAAAATACGATGAAATTGTGGAAACGAAGGTAGATAAAACTGAGTGATATAAATAAATTATACGCTGAAAAATAACAGCACGAGTTGTGCAAAGAAATGTTCAAGATGACCTAAGAGCGAAAACGTATCGCGTGAGGAAATAAGTTCATCACCCCGCCACTTCGTAATTTTCATGCCACTATCTTCAATCGATAACTTGCCGTATTTCCGCTGCTACTCGTTAAAAATGAACTCTACATTCTTGAATACATACATATAACATCCCGTCTTTTGACGTAGACGTAAGAGAGAAACTTAGGAAACTGCAATGAACTTATTTACGCAAGACATCTGTATGATGCGAAAAGAGGCAGTTGACTCGAAATAATGAAAATTGTGAGGTTATCCACATGAGTACTAAAATGAATCCTCTAAATTTCGGCTACTCGATAAATCACACTAATCAAAAGGCAGTGAATTCAACTAAGTACCTGGGAACTAAATTTGCGAAGAACTAAGATTTTAACGGTCGTATAGATAAAGTTGTGGGAAATCGAACCAAATCTGATTTTTTGGCAGAACACTTAGAAAATGCAACAGTTCTACTATGATACTTCTTACACTACGCTTGTCCGTTCTCTTCTGAAGTATTGCTGCGCGATGTGGAATCTGCATTAGATAGTATTTATGGAAGATACCGAAAATGTTCATAGAAAGACAACTCAATTTGCATTAACACGGAATAGTGGAGAGAATGGTGCGGGTGCGATACGCGGATTTTCCTTAGAAAAAGGGCGTTTTCCTTTGCGGCGTAGTCTTCTCACGAAATTCCGATCACCAACTATCTCCTCCGAATGTCAAAACACTTCGTTGCTACCCACCTACATATGGAGAAATGATCATAATAAGATAAGAGTAATCAAAGATCGCACCAAATGATTTAAGTGTTCGTTTTTGCCGCGGGCTGATCGAGAGTGGAATAGTAGAGAAAAAAATTGATGGTGATTCGATGAACCCTCTGCCAGGCACTTTACTGTAAATTGCAGAGTAGATGCAGATGTGTTCATTTAAGACAGAATTGATTACTCAATAGAAGCTGCGAGTATCCTTTTATTCTGTTCTTCTGTTTCGTGTCGTTGTCTCTCACACCATTCAAATTACTAGGCTATTGTTCGTACTCGTCCCTGCTTCAGTCCGGAAATAGTT
This sequence comes from Schistocerca serialis cubense, assembly GCF_023864345.2. Classification (NCBI taxonomy): domain Eukaryota; kingdom Metazoa; phylum Arthropoda; class Insecta; order Orthoptera; family Acrididae; genus Schistocerca; species Schistocerca serialis. The sequence continues at coordinate 277,750,224 of NC_064641.1, forward strand.
GCCTCACTTCTCCGCTGGAACCTGGTAGAGGCTTCGTCTGTGCACAGCACAAGGTGGAAACTTGTTAACAAGTACTGGTACTCCATGCCGAGCTCAAAGTGCACATGTGAGTTAGTTCGAACAGAGTACAGTGACTGGTCTCCGGGAAACGTGTGTCGTCGAAACGTGACATTGAGACTCGAACAGGACACGCTGCTACGACAGTGACACGTCGGTGAAACCAGTGGACAGAAGAGGGTCGTACACAGCGACGCGTGGGTACTGAACTACACAGTGCACCCACAGACCAGGATGACCGTACGATCGTGAAACACAGAACAGCTTCTCGCACAGTACTACCTAGACGTCAGAGTACTGCAGCGGATATGAACATGTTTCCCTTTGTGGTTGGACGTCGTTTCCTGAGGACTGTACAGGTGGCCACTCGTGTCACTGCGTTGTCTTCCATTGATAACAGACTATCTTAGGTTCCAAGGGGCACTTGAACAACACTATTGGAATGTTGTGTGATAAAACGTAATGTTTTCGGACGTTTTCCAATTTAACTTATACTATAGTGATGACCTCGTACGTGTTACTCGCTACCGTATTGAACACAATCGTGCAGAATGCATTGCTGAGCGGCATAACTGATGAATGCAAAGTATAGGTGAGTTGGGGCACCATTGGCTGCTACATGAAATCTCACCTCTTAGATATAGAGAGCAGTGTGAACAGCAACTCCTACATCAGTAAAGTTTTCGAGCCCGACACAGGACCCTTCCTTCTCCACATGCGATATTTCAGCAGGACAGTGCCCTGCCACATGCGACGAGGAATTTGCAAGCTTTCTTCGAAGAACAACGGTTACCAATGATTTCCTGACATGTGCATTGGCCTGACATGTCACTCATCGAAGACGTCTGGGATACGGTCGCCAGCAGCTTGTCCGTCCTGGTAGTCCTACAACAAACCACTTGGCAGTGTTTTCTCCAGCAGCGTATCTAGGCCGTCTTTTGACTCCATGTCTCGACGTCTAGAGGCTCTGATTGGAGCTGAGTCATTAAACTGAACTCTCATGGTTAAAGTGCATGTAAAGATTTGTAATTTTAAGGGGGGAGTAAATTCCATTGTAATAAAGTCTCTTACTCGGCAATGAAACTTTCACAAAATGCAGTACATATTTTTAAAGAGATAAGAGAGACATGTAAGATGGAGGAAAGCTATTCAAACCGTAACGTGTGTGTTCAAATCTGTGTGGAATCTTATGGGACTTAACTGATAAGGTCATCAGTCCCTAAGCTTACACACTACTTAACCTAAATTACCCTAAGGACAAACACACACACCCATG